>NW_027469082.1:327500-655000 GCF_051020765.1 Lasioglossum baleicum | reverse complement strand
CCGTCCACCATCGGCAGTGGTCGGTAACGCTCGGGGAGTATAAGCTGCCGCGTTAAAAATGAAATCCGAATCTCGGCTCTTCCATGGTTCAGGGCTGAAAAGGGCCCGAAAGAAAATAACTGATCCAAACGTTCGAATTTAACGCCAATTTCGCGATGCTGACTTCGCATCGGTGGTGAGTGCCGCTACAGTCGCCGCATTTACTCTCCCCTGATAGTTGAGCGAATTGACTTGTAACTTCGAGGTTACGAATCCGATTCTACGTTTAGGTTTACATTTTCCATTAATTTTAAAGGGAGGGGGGTGGGGGGGTGGTTGGCGATGACAGACCAATCGCGCGCCTCTCTTCGCCACCATCGTCGCTACAGACGATCTCGACCTCGAGCCGAGCCGAGCCCAGCCGGGTGGGGTCGAAGGCCCGATGGGCTCCCGGAAAATTCGGAAAGGCGATATACCTTTAGTTCCCAGTTGGCCGTAACTTTTTCGGTGACGTCAAATTAGTGAAATTTTGCGATTTCTTTGTCGCCGCATAGCTCGAGAACGGGTTAACGCCCGGGGGCGAGAGTAGACTCGTCGGACGGAGGACGCGGAGACGAAGGTTTACCGCGCGAAAAATTCGCGACAATTCGCGAAAAATTTTTTACGTGTGCATCGGTGACGTGTCGACCTCGGCGGAGGATAAGTTACCGACCACCACCGGCAGTGGTCGTTAACGCTCGGGGGGTATAAGCTGCCGCGTTAAAAATGAAACCCGAATTTCGGCGCTTCCACGGTTCAGGGCTGAAAAGAGCCCGAAAGAAAATAACTGATTCAAACGTTCGAATTTAACGACAATTTCGCGACGCTGACTTCGCATCGGTGGTGAGTGCCGCTACAGTCGCCGCATTTACTCTCCCCTGATAGTTGAGCGAATCGACTTGTAACTTCGAGGTTACGAATCCGATTCTACGTTTAGGTTTACATTTTCCATTCATTTTAAAGGGAGGGGGGTTGGGGGGAGGATGACGGTGACAGACCAATCGCGCGCCTCTCTTCGCCACCATCGTCGCTACAGACGACCTCGACCTCGAGCCGAGCCGAGCCCAGCGGGGCGGGGCCGAAGGCCCGACGTGTTCCCGGAAAATTCGGAAAGGCGATATACCTTTAGTTCCCAGTTGGCCGTAACTTTTTCGGTGACGTCAAATTAGTGAAATTTTGCGATTTCTTTGTCGCCGCATAGCTCGAGAACGGGTTAACGCCCCCGGGGCGAGAGTAGACTCGTTGGACGGAGGACGCGGAGACGAAGGTTTACCGCGCGAAAAATTCGCCACAATTCTCGAAAAATTTTTTACGTGTGCATCGGTAACGCGCGTCGACCTCGGCGGAGGATAACTTACCGACCACCACCTGCAGTGGTCGGTAACGCTCGGGGGGTATAAGCTGCCGCGTTAAAAATGAAACCCGAATTTCGGCGCTTCCACGGTTCAGGGCTGCAAAGGGCCCGAAAGAAAAGAACTGATTCAAACGTTCGAATTTAACGCCAACTTCGCGACGCTGACGTCGCATCGGTGGCGAGTGCCGCCACAGTCGCCGCCTTTACTCTCCCTTGATAGTTGAGCGAATCGACTCGTAACTTCGAGGTTACGAATCCGACTCTACGTTTAGGTTTACATTTTCCATTAATTTTAAAGGGAGGGGGGGTGGGGGGGTTGGCTATGCCAGACCAATCGCGCGCCTCTCTTCGCCACCATCGTCGCTACAGACGACCTCGACCTCGAGCCGAGCCGAGCCCAGCCGGGCGGGCGGGGCCGAAGGCCCGACGGGCTCCCGGAAAATTCGGAAAGGCGATATACCTTTAGTTCACAGTTGGCCGTAACTTTTTCGGTGACGTCAAATTAGTGAAATTTTGCGATTTCTCTGTCGCCGTATAGCTCGAGAACGGGCCGACGCGTGCGGGCGAGAGTAGGCTCGTCGTACGGAGGACGCGGAGACGAAAGTTTACCGCGCGAAAAATTCGCGACAATTCGCGAAAAATTTTTTACGTGTGCATCGGTAACGCGCGTCGACCTCGGCGGAGGATAAGTTACCGACCACCACCGGCAGTGGTCGGTAACGCTCGGGGGGTATAAGCTCCCGCTTTAAAAATGAAACCCGAATTTCGGCGCTTCCACGGTTCAGGGCTGAAGAGGGCCCGAAAGAAAATAACTGATTCAAACGTTCGAATTTAACGCCAACTTCGCGACGCTGACTTCGCATCGGTGGCGAGTGCCGCCACAGTCGCCGCCTTTACTCTCCCTTGATAGTTGAGCGAATCGACTCGTAACTTCGAGGTTACGAATCCGACTCTACGTTTAGGTTTACATTTTCCATTAATTTTAAAGGGAGGGGGGGTGGGGGTTTGGCTATGCCAGACCAATCGCGCGCCTCCCTGCCACCATCGTCGCTACAGACGACCTCGACCTCGAGCCGAGCCGAGCCCAGCCGGGCGGGGCCGAAGGCCCGACGGGCTCCCGGAAAATTCGGAAAGGCGATATACCTTTAGTTCACAGTTGGCCGTAACTTTTTCGATGACGTCAAATTAGTGCAAAATCAAAGTTTCTTTGTCGCCGTATAGCTCGAGAACGGGTCGACGGGTGCGGGCGAGAGTAGGCTCGTCGGACGGAGGACGCGGAGACGAAGGTTTACCGCGTGAAAAATTCTCGAAAAACTTTTTACGTGTGCATCGGTGACGCGTCGACCTCGGCGGACGATATGTTACCGTCCACCATCGGCAGTGGTCGGTAACGCTCTGGGGGTATAAGCTGCCGCGTTAAAAATGAAATCCGAATCTCGGCTCTTCCACGGTTCAGGGCTGAAAAGGGCCCGAAAGAAAATCACTGATTCAAACGTTCGAATTTAACGCCAATTTCGCGACGCTGACTTCGCATCGGTGGTGAGTGCCGCTACAGTCGCCGCATTTACTCTCCCCTGATAGTTGAGCGAATTGACTTGTAACTTCGAGGTTACGAATCCGATTCTACGTTTAGGTTTACATTTTCCATTAATTTTAAAGGGAGGGGGGTGGGGGGGGTGGTTGGCGATGACAGACCAATCGCGCGCCTCTCTTCGCCAGCATCGTCGCTACAGACGATCTCGACCTCGAGCCGAGCCGAGCCCAGCCGGGTGGGGTCGAATGCCCGATGGGCTCCCGGAAAATTCGGGAAGGCGATATACCTTTAATTCCCAGTTGGCCGTAACTTTTTCGATGACGTCAAATTAGTGCAAAATCAAAGTTTCTTTGTCGCCGTATAGCTCGAGAACGGGTCGACGGGTGCGGGCGAGAGTAGGCTCGTCGGACGGAGGACGCGGAGACGAAGGTTTACCGCGCGAAAAATTCTCGAAAAATTTTTTACGTGTGCATCGGTGACGCGTCGACCTCGGCGGACGATATGTTACCGTCCACCATCGGCAGTGGTCGGTAACGCTCTGGGGGTATAAGCTGCCGCGTTAAAAATGAAATCCGAATCTCGGCTCTTCCACGGTTCAGGGCTGAAAAGGGCCCGAAAGAAAATCACTGATTCAAACGTTCGAATTTAACGCCAATTTCGCGACGCTGACTTCGCATCGGTGGTGAGTGCCGCTAGAGTCGCCGCATTTACTCTCCCCTGATAGTTGAGCGAATTGACTTGTAACTTCGAGGTTACGAATCCGATTCTACGTTTAGGTTTACATTTTCCATTAATTTTAAAGGGAGGGGGGTGGGGGGGTGGTTGGCGATGAAAGACCAATCGCGCGCCTCTCTTCGCCACCATCGTCGCTACAGACGATCTCGACCTCGAGCCGAGCCGAGCCCAGCCGGGTGGGGTCGAATGCCCGATGGGCTCCCGGAAAATTCGGGAAGGCGATATACCTTTAAATCCCAGGTGGCCGTAACTTTTTCGGTGACGTTAAATTAGTGAAATTTTGCGACTTCTTTGTCGCCGTATAGCTCGAGAACGGGTCGACGGGTGCGGGCGAGAGTGGACTCGTCGGACGGAGGACGCGGAGACGAAGGTTTACCGCGCGAAAAATTCGCGACAATTCGCGAAAAATTTTTTACGTGTGCATCGGTGACGCGTCGACCTCGGCGGAGGATAAGTTACCGACCACCACCGGCAGTGGTCGGTAACGCTCGGGGGGTATAAGCTGCCGCGTTAAAAATGAAACCCGAGTTTCGGCGCTTCCACGGTTCAGGGCTGAAAAGGGCCCGAAAGAAAAGAACTGATTCAAACGTTCGAATTTAACGCCAACTTCGCGACGCTGACTTCGCATCGGTGGCGAGTGCCGCCACAGTCGCCGCCTTTACTCTCCCTTGATAGTTGAGCGAATCGACTCGTAACTTCGAGGTTACGAATCCGACTCTACGTTTAGGTTTACATTTTCCATTAATTTTAAAGGGCGGGGGGGTGGGGGGGGGTTGGCTATGCCAGACCAATCGCGCGCCTCCCCGCCACCATCGTCGCTACCGACGACCTCGACCTCGAGCCGAGCCGAGCCGAGCGGGGTCGAAGGCCCGATGGGCTCCCGGAAATTTCGTGAAGGCGATATACCTTTAATTCCCAGTTGGCCGTAACTTTTTCGATGACGTCAAATTAGTGCAAAATCAAAGTTTCTTTGTCGCCGTATAGCTCGAGAACGGGTCGACGGGTGCGGGCGAGAGTAGGCTCGTCGGACGGAGGACGCGGAGACGAAGGTTTACCGCGCGAAAAATTCTCGAAAAATTTTTTACGTGTGCATCGGTGACGCGTCGACCTCGGCGGAGGATAAGTTACCGTCCACCATCGGCAGTGGTCGGTAACGCTCGGGGGGTATAAGCTGCCGCGTTAAAAATGAAATCCGAATCTCGGCGCTTCCACGGTTCAGGGCTGAAAAGGGCCCGAAAGAAAATAATTGATTCAAACGTTCGAATTTAACGCCAATTTCGCGACGCTGACTTCGCGTCGGTGGTGAGTGCCGCTACAGTCGCCGCATTCTCTCTCCCCTGATAGTTGAGCGAATCGACTTGTAACTTCGAGGTTACGAATCCGATTATACGTTTAGGTTTACATTTTCCATTAATTTTAAAGGGAGGGGGGGTGGGGGGTGGTTGGCGATGACAGACCAATCGCGCGCCTCTCTTCGCCACCATCGTCGCTACGGACGACCTCGACCTCGAGCCGAGCCGAGCCCAGCCGGGCGGGGCCGAAGGCCCGATGGGCTCCCGGAAAATTCGGGAAGGCGATATACCTTTAATTCCCAGGTGGCCGCAACTATTTCGGTGACGTTAAATTAGTGAAATTGTGCGATTTCTTTGTCGCCGTATAGCTCGAGAACGGGTCGACAGGTGCGGGCGAGAGTAGGCTCGTCGGACGGAGGACGCGGAGACGAAGGTTTACCGCGCGAAAAATTTTTCACGTGTGCATCGGTGACGCGTCGACCTCGGCGGAGGATAAGTTACCGACCAGCACCGGCAGTGGTCGGGGGGTATAAGCTGCCGCGTTAAAAATGAAATCCGAATCTCGGCGCTTCCACGGTTCAGGGCTGAAAAGGGCCCGAAAGAAAATAACTGATTCAAACGTTCGAATTTAACGCCAATTTCGCGACGCTGACTTCGCATCGGTGGTGAGTGCCGCTACAGTCGCCGCATTCTCTCTCCCCTGATAGTTGAGCGAATCGACTTGTAACTTCGAGGTTACGAATCCGATTCTACGTTTAGGTTTACATTTTCCATTAATTTTAAAGGGAGGGGGTGGGGGTGGGTGGTTGGCGATGACAGACCAATCGCGCGCCTCTCTTCGCCACCATCGTCGCTACAGACGACCTCGACCTCGAGCCGAGCCGAGCCCAGCCGGGCGGGGCCGAAGGCCCGACGGGCTCCCGGAAAATTCGGAAAGGCGATATACCTTTAGTTCACAGTTGGCCGTAACTTTTTCGGTGACGTCAAATTAGTGAAATTTTGCGATTTCTTTGTCGCCGTATAGCTCGAGAACGGGCCGAAGGGTGCGGGCGAGAGTAGGCTCGTCGGACGGAGGACGCGGAGACAAAAGTTTATCGCGCGAAAAATTCGCGACAATTCGCTAAAAATTTTTTACGTGTCCATCGGTGACGCGTCGACCTCGGCGGAGGATAAGTTACCGACCACCACCGGCAGTGGTCGGTAACGCTCGGGGGGTATAAGCTCCCGCTTTAAAAATGAAACCCAAATTTCGGCGCTTCCACGGTTCAGGGCTGAAGAGGGCCCGAAAGAAAATAACTGATCCAAACGTTCGAATTTAACGACAATTTCGCGACGCTGACTTCGCATCGGTGGCGAGTGCCGCTACAGTCGCCGCATTTACTCTCCCCTGATAGTTGAGCGAATCGACTTGTAACTTCGAGGTTACGAAGCCGATTCTACGTTTAGGTTTACATTTCCCATTAATTTTAAAGGGTGGGGGGGTGGGAGGGGGTGGTTGGCGATGACAGACCAATCGCGCGCCTCCCCGGAGGCGGAGACGAAAGTTTACCGCGCGAAAATTCGCGAAATATTTTTTACGTGTGCATCGGTAACGCGCGTCGACCTCGGTGGAGGATAACTTACCGACCACCACCGGCAGTGGTCGGTAACGCTCGGGGGGTATAAGCTGCAGCGTTAAAAATGAAATCCGAATCTCGGCTCTTCCACGGTTCAGGGCTGAAAAGGGCCCGAAAGAAAATCACTGATTCAAACGTTCGAATTTAACGCCAATTTCGCGACGCTGACTTCGCATCGGTGGTGAGTGCCGCTACAGTCGCCGCATTTACTCTCCCCTGATAGTTGAGCGAATTGACTTGTAACTTCGAGGTTACGAATCCGATTCTACGTTTAGGTTTACATTTTCCATTAATTTTAAAGGGAGGGGGGTGGGGGGTGGTTGGCGATGACAGACCAATCGCGCGCCTCTCTTCGCCACCATCGTCGCTACGGACGATCTCGACCTCGAGCCGAGCCGAGCCCAGCCGGGTGGGGTCGAAGGCCCGATGGGCTCCCGGAAAATTCGGGAAGGCGATATACCTTTAAATCCCAGGTGGCCGTAACTTTTTCGGTGACGTTAAATTAGTGAAATTTTGCGACTTCTTTGTCGCCTTATAGCTCGAGAACGGGTCGACGGGTGCGGGCGAGAGTGGACTCGTCGGACGGAGGACGCGGAGACGAAGGTTTACCGCGCGATAAATTCGCGACAATTCGCGAAAAATTTTTTACGTGTGCATCGGTGACGCGTCGACCTCGGCGGAGGATAAGTTACCGACCACCACCGGCAGTGGTCGGTAACGCTCGGGGGGTATAAGCTGCCGCGTTAAAAATGAAACCCGAGTTTCGGCGCTTCCACGGTTCAGGGCTGAAAAGGGCCCGAAAGAAAAGAACTGATTCAAACGTTCGAATTTAACGCCAACTTCGCGACGCTGACTTCGCATCGGTGGCGAGTGCCGCCACAGTCGCCGCCTTACTCTCCCTTGATAGTTGAGCGAATCGACTCGTAACTTCGAGGTTACGAATCCGACTCTACGTTTAGGTTTACATTTTCCATTAATTTTAAAGGGAGGGGGGGTGGGGGGGTTGGCTGTGCCAGACCAATCGCGCGCCTCTCTTCGCCACCATCGTCGCTACCGACGACCTCGACCTCGAGCCGAGCCGAGCCGAGCCGGGCGGGGCCGAAGGCCCGATGGGCTCCCGGAAAATTCGGGAAGGCGATATACCTTTAATTCCCAGTTGGCCGTAACTTTTTCGATGACGTCAAATTAGTGCAAAATCAAAGTTTCTTTGTCGCCGTGTAGCTCGAGAACGGGTCGACGGGTGCGGGCGAGAGTAGGCTCGTCGGACGGAGGACGCGGAGACGAAGGTTTACCGCGCGAAAAATTCTCGAAAAATTTTTTACGTGTGCATCGGTGACGCGTCGACCTCGGCGGAGGATAAGTTACCGTCCACCATCGGCAGTGGTCGGTAACGCTCGGGGGGTATAAGCAGCCGCGTTAAAATTGAAATCCGAATCTCGGCGCTTCCACGGTTCAGGGCTGGAAAGGGCCCGAAAGAAAATAACAGATTCAAATGTTCGAATTTAACGCCAATTTCGCGACGCTGACGTCGCATCGGTGGCGAGTGCCGCTACAGTCGCCGCATTTACTCTCCCCTGATAGTTGAGCGAATCGACTTGTAACTTCGAGGTTACGAATCCGATTATACGTTTAGGTTTACATTTTCCATTAATTTTAAAGGGAGGGGGGGTGGGGGGGGTGGTTGGCGATGACAGACCAATCGCGCGCCTCTCTTCGCCACCATCGTCGCTACGGACGATCTCGACCTCGAGCCGAGCCGAGCCCAGCCGGGTGGGGTCGAAGGCCCGATGGGCTCCCGGAAAATTCGGGAAGGCGATATACCTTTAAATCCCAGGTGGCCGTAACTTTTTCGGTGACGTTAAATTAGTGAAATTTTGCGACTTCTTTGTCGCCGTATAGCTCGAGAACGGGTCGACGGGTGCGGGCGAGAGTGGACTCGTCGGACGCAGGACGCGGAGACGAAGGTTTACCGCGCGAAAAATTCGCGGCAATTCGCGAAAAATTTTTTACGTGTGCATCGGTGACGCGTCGACCTCGGTGGAGGATAAGTTACCGACCACCACCGGCAGTGGTCGGTAACGCTCGGGGGGTATAAGCTGCCGCGTTAAAAATGAAACCCGAGTTTCGGCGCTTCCACGGTTCAGGGCTGAAAAGGGCCCGAAAGAAAAGAACTGATTCAAACGTTCGAATTTAACGCCAACTTCGCGACGCTGACTTCGCATCGGTGGCGAGTGCCGCCACAGTCGCCGCCTTACTCTCCCTTGATAGTTGAGCGAATCGACTCGTAACTTCGAGGTTACGAATCCGACTCTACGTTTAGGTTTACATTTTCCATTAATTTTAAAGGGAGGGGGGTGGGGGGGTTGGCTATGCCAGACCAATCGCGCGCCTCCCCGCCACCATCGTCGCTACCGACGACCTCGACCTCGAGCCGAGCCGAGCCGAGCCGAGCGGGGCCGAAGGCCCGATGGGCTCCCGGAAAATTCGGGAAGGCGATATACCTTTAATTCCCAGTTGGCCGTAACTTTTTCGATGACGTCAAATTAGTGCAAAATCAAAGTTTCTTTGTCGCCGTGTAGCTCGAGAACGGGTCGACGGGTGCGGGCGAGAGTAGGCTCGTCGGACGGAGGACGCGGAGACGAAGGTTTAAAAATTCGCGACAATTCGCGTAAAATTATTTACGTGTGCATCGGTAACGCGCGTCGACCTCGGCGGAGGATAACTTACCGACCACCACCGGCAGTGGTCGGTAACGCTCGGGGGGTATAAGCTGCCGTGTTAAAAATGAAACCCGAATTTCGGCGCTTCCACGGTTCAGGGCTGAAAAGGGCCCGAAAGAAGATAACTGATTCAAACGTTCGAATTTAACGCCAACTTCGCGACGCTGACTTCGCATCGGTGGCGAGTGCCGCCACAGTCGCCGCCTTTACTCTCCCTTGATAGTTGAGCGAATCGACTCGTAACTTCGAGGTTACGAATCCGACTCTACGTTTAGGTTTACATTTTCCATTAATTTTAAAGGGTGGGGGGGTGGGGGGTTGGCTATGCCAGACCAATCGCGCGCCTCCCTGCCACCATCGTCGCTACAGACGACCTCGACCTCGAGCCGAGCCGAGCCCAGCCGGGCGGGGCCGAAGGCCCGACGGGCTCCCGGAAAATTCGGAAAGGCGATATACCTTTAGTTCACAGTTGGCCGTAACTTTTTCGATGACGTCAAATTAGTGCAAAATCAAAGTTTCTTTGTCGCCGTATAGCTCGAGAACGGGTCGACGGGTGCGGGCGAGAGTAGGCTCGTCGGACGGAGGACGCGGAGACGAAGGTTTACCGCGTGAAAAATTCTCGAAAAACTTTTTACGTGTGCATCGGTGACGCGTCGACCTCGGCGGACGATATGTTACCGTCCACCATCGGCAGTGGTCGGTAACGCTCTGGGGGTATAAGCTGCCGCGTTAAAAATGAAATCCGAATCTCGGCTCTTCCACGGTTCAGGGCTGAAAAGGGCCCGAAAGAAAATCACTGATTCAAACGTTCGAATTTAACGCCAATTTCGCGACGCTGACTTCGCATCGGTGGTGAGTGCCGCTACAGTCGCCGCATTTACTCTCCCCTGATAGTTGAGCGAATTGACTTGTAACTTCGAGGTTACGAATCCGATTCTACGTTTAGGTTTACATTTTCCATTAATTTTAAAGGGAGGGGGGTGGGGGGGTGGTTGGCGATGACAGACCAATCGCGCGCCTCTCTTCGCCACCATCGTCGCTACAGACGATCTCGACCTCGAGCCGAGCCGAGCCCAGCCGGGTGGGGTCGAATGCCCGATGGGCTCCCGGAAAATTCGGGAAGGCGATATACCTTTAAATCCCAGGTGGCCGTAACTTTTTCGGTGACGTTAAATTAGTGAAATTTTGCGACTTCTTTGTCGCCGTATAGCTCGAGAACGGGCCAACGCGTGCGGGCGAGAGTAGGCTCGTCGTACGGAGGACGCGGAGATGAAAGTTTACCGCGCGAAAAATTCGCGACAATTCGCGAAAAATTTTTTACGTGTGCATCGGTAACGCGCGTCGACCTCGGCGGAGGATAAGTTACCGACCACCACCGGCAGTGGTCGGTAACGCTCGGGGGGTATAAGCTCCCGCTTTAAAAATGAAACCCGAATTTCGGCGCTTCCACGGTTCAGGGCTGAAGAGGGCCCGAAAGAAAATAACTGATTCAAACTTTCGAATTTAACGCCAACTTCGCGACGCTGACTTCGCATCGGTGGCGCGTGCCGCCACAGTCGCCGCCTTTACTCTCCCTTGATAGTTGAGCGAATCGACTCGTAACTTCGAGGTTACGAATCCGACTCTACGTTTAGGTTTACATTTTCCATTAATTTTAAAGGGAGGGGGGTGGGGGGTTGGCTATGCCAGACCAATCGCGCGCCTCCCTGCCACCATCGTCGCTACCGACGACCTCGACCTCGAGCCGAGCCGAGCCGAGCGGGGTCGAAGGCCCGATGGGCTACCGGAAAATTCGTGAAGGCGATATACCTTTAATTCCCAGTTGGCCGTAACTTTTTCGATGACGTCAAATTAGTGCAAAATCAAAGTTTTTTTGTCGCCGTATAGCTCGAGAACGGGTCGACGTGTGCGGGCGAGAGTAGGCTCGTCGGACGGAGGACGCGGAGACGAAGGTTTACCGCGCGAAAAATTCCCGAAAAATTTTTTACGTGTGCATCGGTGACGCGTCGACCTCGGCGAGGATAAGTTACCGACCACCACCGGCAGTGGTCGGTTACGCTCGGGGGGTATAAGCTCCCGCTTTAAAAATGAAACCCGAATTTCGGCGCTTCCACGGTTCAGGGCTGAAGAGGGCCCGAAAGAAAATAACTGATTCAAACGTTCGAATTTAACGCCAACTTCGCGACGCTGACTTCGCATCGGTGGCGAGTGCCGCCACAGTCGCCGCCTTTACTCTCCCTTGATAGTTGAGCGAATCGACTCGTAACTTCGAGGTTACGAATCCGACTCTATGTTTAGGTTTACATTTTCCATTAATTTTAAAGGGAGGGGGGGGGTGGTTGGCGATGACAGACCAATCGCGCGCCTCTCCGCCACCATCGTCACTACAGACGACCTCGACCTCGAGCCGAGCCGAGCCTAGCCGGGCGGGGCCGAAGGCCCGACAGGCTCCCGGAAAATTCGGAAAGGCGATATACCTTTAGTTCCCAGTTGGCCGTAACTTTTTCGGTGACGTCAAATTAGTGAAATTTTGCGATTTCTTTGTCGCCGTATAGCTCTAGAACGGGCCGACGGGTGCGGGCGAGAGTAGGCTCGTCGGACGGAGGACGCGGAGACGAAAGTTTACCGCGCGAAAATTCGCGAAATATTTTTTACGTGTGCATCGGTAACGCGCGTCGACCTCGGTGGAGGATAACTTACCGACCACCACCGTCAGTGGTCGGTAACGCTCGGGGAGTATAAGCTGCCGCGTTAAAAATGAATCCCGAATTTCGGCGCTTCCACGGTTCAGGGCTGAAAAGGGCCCGAAAGAAAATAACTGATTCAAACGTTCGAATTTAACGCCAACTTCGCGACGCTGGCTTCGCATCGGTGGCGAGTGCAGCCACAATCGCCGCGTTTACTCTACCTTGATAGTTGAGCGAATCGACTTGTAACTTCGAGCTTACGAATCTGATTCTACGTTTAGTTTTACATGTTCCATTCATTTTAAAGGGAGGGGGGTTGGGGGGGGAGGATGGCGATGACAGACCAATCGCGCGCCTCCCCGCCACCATCGTCGCTACCGACGACCTCGACATCGAGCCGAGCCGAGCCGAGCCGAGGGGGCCGAAGGCCCGATGGGCTCCCGGAAAATTGAGGAAGGCGATATACCTTTAATTCCCAGTTGGCCGTAACTTTTTCGATGACGTCAAATTAGTGCAAAATCAAAGTTTCTTTGTCGCCGTATAGCTCGAGAACGGGCCAACGCGTGCGGGCGAGAGTAGGCTCGTCGTACGGAGGACGCGGAGACGAAAGTTTACCGCGCGAAAAATTCGCGACAATTCGCGAAAAATTTTTTACGTGTGCATCGGTAACGCGCGTCGACCTCGGCGGAGGATAAGTTACCGACCACCACCGGCAGTGGTCGGTAACGCTCGGGGGGTATAAGTTCCCGCTTTAAAAATGAAACCCGAATTTCGGCGCTTCCACGGTTCAGGGCTGAAGAGGGCCCGAAAGAAAATAACTGATTCAAACGTTCGAATTTAACGCCAACTTCGCGACGCTGACTTCGCATCGGTGGCGCGTGCCGCCACAGTCGCCGCCTTTACTCTCCCTTGATAGTTGAGCGAATCGACTCGTAACTTCGAGGTTACGAATCCGACTCTACGTTTAGGTTTACATTTTCCATTAATTTTAAAGGGTGGGGGGGTGGGGGGGTTGGCTATGCCAGACCAATCGCGCGCCTCCCCGCCACCATCGTCGCTACCGACGACCTCGACCTCGAGCCGAGCCGAGCCGAGCGGGGTCGAAGGCCCGATGGGCTCCCGGAAATTTCGTGAAGGCGATATACCTTTAATTCCCAGTTGGCCGTAACTTTTTCGATGACGTCAAATTAGTGCAAAATCAAAGTTTCTTTGTCGCCGTATAGCTCGAGAACGGGTCGACGGGTGCGGGCGAGAGTAGGCTAGTCGGACGGAGGACGCGGAGACGAAGGTTTACCGCGCGAAAAATTCTCGAAAAATTTTTTACGTGTGCATCGGTGACGCGTCGACCTCGGCGGAGGATAAGTTACCGTCCACCATCGGCAGTGGTCGGTAACGCTCGGGGGGTATAAGCTGCCGCGTTAAAAATGAAATCCGAATCTCGGCGCTTCCACGGTTCAGGGCTGAAAAGGGCCCGAAAGAAAATAACTGATTCAAACGTTCGAATTTAACGCCAATTTCGCGACGCTGACTTCGCGTCGGTGGTGAGTGCCGCTACAGTCGCCGCATTCTCTCTCCCCTGATAGTTGAGCGAATCGACTTGTAACTTCGAGGTTACGAATCCGATTCTACGTTTAGGTTTACATTTTCCATTAATTTTAAAGGGAGGGGGGGTGGGGGGGGGTGGTTGGCGATGACAGACCAATCGCGCGCCTCTCTTCGCCACCATCGTCGCTACGGACGACCTCGACCTCGAGCCGAGCCGAGCCCAGCCGGGCGGGGCCGAAGGCCCGATGGGCTCCCGGAAAATTCGGGAAGGCGATATACCTTTAATTCCCAGGTGGCCGCAACTATTTCGGTGACGTTAAATTAGTGAAATTGTGCGATTTCTTTGTCGCCGTATAGCTCGAGAACGGGTCGACGGGTGCGGGCGAGAGTAGGCTCGTCGGACGGAGGACGCGGAGACGAAGGTTTACCGCGCGAAAAATTCGCGACAATTCGCGAAAAATTTTTTACGTGTCCATCGGTGACGCGTCGACCTCGGCGGAGGATAAGTTACCGACCACCACCGGCAGTGGTCGGTAACGCTCGGGGGGTATAAGCTCCCGCTTTAAAAATGAAACCCGAATTTCGGCGCTTCCACGGTTCAGGGCTGAAGAGGGCCCGAAAGAAAATAACTGATCCAAACGTTCGAATTTAACGACAATTTCGCGACGCTGACTTCGCATCGGTGGCGAGTGCCGCTACAGTCGCCGCATTTACTCTCCCCTGATAGTTGAGCGAATCGACTTGTAACTTCGAGGTTACGAAGCCGATTCTACGTTTAGGTTTACATTTCCCATTAATTTTAAAGGGAGGGGGGGTGGGGGGGGGTGGTTGGCGATGACAGACCAATCGCGCGCCTCCCCGGAGGCGGAGACGAAAGTTTACCGCGCGAAAATTCGCGAAATATTTTTTACGTGTGCATCGGTAACGCGCGTCGACCTCGGTGGAGGATAACTTACCGACCACCACCGGCAGTGGTCGGTAACGCTCGGGGGGTATAAGCTGCCGTGTTAAAAATGAAACCCGAATTTCGGCGCTTCCACGGTTCAGGGCTGAAAAGGGCCCGAAAGAAAATAACTGATTCAAACGTTCGAATTTAACGCCAATTTCGCGACGCTGACTTCGCATCGGTGGTGAGTGCCGCCACAGTCGCCGCGTTTACTCTCCCTTGATAGTTGAGCGAATCGACTCGTAACTTCGAGGTTACGAATCCGATTCTACGTTTAGGTTTACATTTCCCATTAATTTTAAAGGGAGGGGGGGTGGTTGGCGATGTCAGACCAATCGCGCGCCTCTCCGCCACCATCGTCACTACAGACGACCTCGACCTCGAGCCGAGACGAGCCCAGCCGGGCGGGGCCGAAGGCCCGACGGGCTCCCGGAAAATTCGGAAAAGCGATATACCTTTAGTTCACAGTTGGCCGTAACTTTTTCGGTGACGTCAAATTAGTGAAATTTTGCGATTTCTCTGTCGCCGTATAGCTCGAGAACGGGCCAACGCGTGCGGGCGAGAGTAGGCTCGTCGTACGGAGGACGCGGAGATGAAAGTTTACCGCGCGAAAAATTCGCGACAATTCGCGAAAAATTTTTTACGTGTGCATCGGTAACGCGCGTCGACCTCGGCGGAGGATAAGTTACCGACCACCACCGGCAGTGGTCGGTAACGCTCGGGGGGTATAAGCTCCCGCTTTAAAAATGAAACCCGAATTTCGGCGCTTCCACGGTTCAGGGCTGAAGAGGGCCCGAAAGAAAATAACTGATTCAAACTTTCGAATTTAACGCCAACTTCGCGACGCTGACTTCGCATCGGTGGCGCGTGCCGCCACAGTCGCCGCCTTTACTCTCCCTTGATAGTTGAGCGAATCGACTCGTAACTTCGAGGTTACGAATCCGACTCTACGTTTAGGTTTACATTTTCCATTAATTTTAAAGGGAGGGGGGTGGGGGGTTGGCTATGCCAGACCAATCGCGCGCCTCCCTGCCACCATCGTCGCTACCGACGACCTCGACCTCGAGCCGAGCCGAGCCGAGCGGGGTCGAAGGCCCGATGGGCTACCGGAAAATTCGTGAAGGCGATATACCTTTAATTCCCAGTTGGCCGTAACTTTTTCGATGACGTCAAATTAGTGCAAAATCAAAGTTTTTTTGTCGCCGTATAGCTCGAGAACGGGTCGACGGGTGCGGGCGAGAGTAGGCTCGTCGGACGGAGGACGCGGAGACGAAGGTTTACCGCGCGAAAAATTCCCGAAAAATTTTTTACGTGTGCATCGGTGACGCGTCGACCTCGGCGAGGATAAGTTACCGACCACCACCGGCAGTGGTCGGTAACGCTCGGGGGGTATAAGCTCCCGCTTTAAAAATGAAACCCGAATTTCGGCGCTTCCACGGTTCAGGGCTGAAGAGGGCCCGAAAGAAAATAACTGATTCAAACGTTCGAATTTAACGCCAACTTCGCGACGCTGACTTCGCATCGGTGGCGAGTGCCGCCACAGTCGCCGCCTTTACTCTCCCTTGATAGTTGAGCGAATCGACTCGTAACTTCGAGGTTACGAATCCGACTCTACGTTTAGGTTTACATTTTCCATTAATTTTAAAGGGAGGGGGGGGTGGTTGGCGATGACAGACCAATCGCGCGCCTCTCCGCCACCATCGTCACTAGCCTAGCCGGGCGGGGCCGAAGGCCCGACAGGCTCCCGGAAAATTCGGAAAGGCGATATACCTTTAGTTCCCAGTTGGCCGTAACTTTTTCGGTGACGTCAAATTAGTGAAATTTTGCGATTTCTTTGTCGCCGTATAGCTCTAGAACGGGCCGACGGGTGCGGGCGAGAGTAGGCTCGTCGGACGGAGGACGCGGAGACGAAAGTTTACCGCGCGAAAATTCGCGAAATATTTTTTACGTGTGCATCGGTAACGCGCGTCGACCTCGGTGGAGGATAACTTACCGACCACCACCGTCAGTGGTCGGTAACGCTCGGGGAGTATAAGCTGCCGCGTTAAAAATGAATCCCGAATTTCGGCGCTTCCACGGTTCAGGGCTGAAAAGGGCCCGAAAGAAAATAACTGATTCAAACGTTCGAATTTAACGCCAACTTCGCGACGCTGACTTCGCATCGGTGGCGAGTGCAGCCACAATCGCCGCGTTTACTCTACCTTGATAGTTGAGCGAATCGACTTGTAACTTCGAGCTTACGAATCCGATTCTACGTTTAGTTTTACATGTTCCATTCATTTTAAAGGGAGGGGGGTTGGGGGGGGAGGATGGCGATGACAGACCAATCGCGCGCCTCCCCGCCACCATCGTCGCTACCGACGACCTCGACATCGAGCCGAGCCGAGCCGAGCCGAGGGGGCCGAAGGCCCGATGGGCTCCCGGAAAATTGAGGAAGGCGATATACCTTTAATTCCCAGTTGGCCGTAACTTTTTCGATGACGTCAAATTAGTGCAAAATCAAAGTTTCTTTGTCGCCGTATAGCTCGAGAACGGGTCGACCGGTGCGGGCGAGAGTAGGCTCGTCGGACGGAGGACGCGGAGACGAAGGTTTACCGCGCGAAAAATTCTCGAAAAACTTTTTACGTGTGCATCGGTGACGCGTCGACCTCGGCGGACGATATGTTACCGTCCACCATCGGCAGTGGTCGGTAACGCTCTGGGGGTATAAGCTGCCGCGTTAAAAATGAAATCCGAATCTCGGCTCTTCCACGGTTCAGGGCTGAAAAGGGCCCGAAAGAAAATCACTGATTCAAACGTTCGAATTTAAAGCCAATTTCGCGACGCTGACTTCGCATCGGTGGTGAGTGCCGCTACAGTCGCCGCATTTACTCTCCCCTGATAGTTGAGCGAATTGACTTGTAACTTCGAGGTTACGAATCCGATTCTACGTTTAGGTTTACATTTTCCATTAATTTTAAAGGGAGGGGGGTGGGGGGGTGGTTGGCGATGACAGACCAATCGCGCGCCTCTCTTCGCCACCATCGTCGCTACAGACGATCTCGACCTCGAGCCGAGCCGAGCCCAGCCGGGTGGGGTCGAAGGCCCGATGGGCTCCCGGAAAATTCGGGAAGGCGATATACCTTTAAATCCCAGGTGGCCGTAACTTTTTCGGTGACGTTAAATTAGTGAAATTTTGCGACTTCTTTGTCGCCGTATAGCTCGAGAACGGGTCGACGGGTGCGGGCGAGAGTGGACTCGTCGGACGGAGGACGCGGAGACGAAGGTTTACCGCGCGAAAAATTCGCGACAATTCGCGAAAAATTTTTTACGTATGCATCGGTGACGCGTCGACCTCGGCGGAGGATAAGTTACCGACCACCACCGGCAGTGGTCGGTAACGCTCGGGGGGTATAAGCTGCCGCGTTAAAAATGAAACCCGAGTTTCGGCGCTTCCACGGTTCAGGGCTGAAATGGGCCCGAAAGAAAAGAACTGATTCAAACGTTCGAATTTAACGCCAACTTCGCGACGCTGACTTCGCATCGGTGGCGAGTGCCGCCACAGTCGCCGCCTTTACTCTCCCTTGATAGTTGAGCGAATCGACTCGTAACTTCGAGGTTACGAATCCGACTCTACGTTTAGGTTTACATTTTCCATTAATTTTAAAGGGAGGGGGGGTGGGGGGGTTGGCTATGCCAGACCAATCGCGCGCCTCCCCGCCACCATCGTCGCTACCGACGACCTCGACCTCGAGCCGAGCCGAGCCCAGCCGGGCGGGGCCGAAGGCCCGATGGGCTCCCGGAAAATTCGGAAAGGCGATATACCTTTAATTCCCAGTTGGCCGTAACTTTTTCGATGACGTCAAATTAGTGCAAAATCAAAGTTTCTTTGTCGCCGTATAGCTCGAGAACGGGTCGACGGGTGCGGGCGAGAGTAGGCTCGTCGGACGGAGGACGCGGAGACGAAGGTTTACCGCGCGAAAAATTTTTCACGTGTGCATCGGTGACGCGTCGACCTCGGCGGAGGATAAGTTACCGACCAGCACCGGCAGTGGTCGGGGTGTATAAGCTGCCGCGTTAAAAATGAAATCCGAATCTCGGCGCTTCCACGGTTCAGGGCTGAAAAGGGCCCGAAAGAAAATAACTGATTCAAACGTTCGAATTTAACGCCAACTTCGCGACGCTGACTTCGCATCGGTGGTGAGTGCCGTTACAGTCGCCGCATTCTCTCTCCCCTGATAGTTGAGCGAATCGACTTGTAACTTCGAGGTTACGAATCCGATTCTACGTTTAGGTTTACATTTTCCATTAATTTTAAAGGGAGGGGGTGGGGGTGGGTGGTTGGCGATGACAGACCAATCGCGCGCCTCTCTTCGCCACCATCGTCGCTACGGACGACCTCGACCTCGAGCCGAGCCGAGCCCAGCCGGGCGGGGCCGAAGGCCCGATGGGCTCCCGGAAAATTCGGGAAGGCGATATACCTTTAATTCCCAGGTGGCCGCAACTATTTCGGTGACGTTAAATTAGTGAAATTGTGCGATTTCTTTGTCGCCGTATAGCTCGAGAACGGGTCGACGGGTGCGGGCGAGAGTAGGCTCGTCGGACGGAGGACGCGGAGACGAAGGTTTACCGCGCGAAAAATTTTTCACGTGTGCATCGGTGACGCGTCGACCTCGGCGGAGGATAAGTTACCGACCAGCACCGGCAGTGGTCGGGGGGTATAAGCTGCCGCGTTAAAAAGTGAAATCCGAATCTCGGCGCTTCCACGGTTCAGGGCTGAAAAGGGCCCGAAAGAAAATAACTGATTCAAACGTTCGAATTTAACGCCAATTTCGCGACGCTGACTTCGCATCGGTGGTGAGTGCCGCTACAGTCGCCGCATTCTCTCTCCCCTGATAGTTGAGCGAATCGACTTGTAACTTCGAGGTTACGAATCCGATTCTACGTTTAGGTTTACATTTTCCATTAATTTTAAAGGGAGGGGGTGGGGGTGGGTGGTTGGCGATGACAGACCAATCGCGCGCCTCTCTTCGCCACCATCGTCGCTACAGACGACCTCGACCTCGAGCCGAGCCGAGCCCAGCCGGGCGGGGCCGAAGGCCCGACGGGCTCCCGGAAAATTCGGAAAGGCGATATACCTTTAGTTCACAGTTGGCCGTAACTTTTTCGGTGACGTCAAATTAGTGAAATTTTGCGATTTCTTTGTCGCCGTATAGCTCGAGAACGGGCCGAAGGGTGCGGGCGAGAGTAGGCTCGTCGGACGGAGGACGCGGAGACGAAAGTTTATCGCGCGAAAAATTCGCGACAATTCGCGAAAAATTTTTTACGTGTCCATCGGTGACGCGTCGACCTCGGCGGAGGATAAGTTACCGACCACCACCGGCAGTGGTCGGTAACGCTCGGGGGGTATAAGCTCCCGCTTTAAAAATGAAACCCGAATTTCGGCGCTTCCACGGTTCAGGGCTGAAGAGGGCCCGAAAGAAAATAACTGATCCAAACGTTCGAATTTAACGACAATTTCGCGACGCTGACTTCGCATCGGTGGCGAGTGCCGCTACAGTCGCCGCATTTACTCTCCCCTGATAGTTGAGCGAATCGACTTGTAACTTCGAGGTTACGAAGCCGATTCTACGTTTAGGTTTACATTTCCCATTAATTTTAAAGGGAGGGGGGGTGGGGGGGGTGGTTGGCGATGACAGACCAATCGCGCGCCTCCCCGGAGGCGGAGACGAAAGTTTACCGCGCGAAAATTCGCGAAATATTTTTTACGTGTGCATCGGTAACGCGCGTCGACCTCGGTGGAGGATAACTTACCGACCACCACCGGCAGTGGTCGGTAACGCTCGGGGGGTATAAGCTGCCGTGTTAAAAATGAAACCCGAATTTCGGCGCTTCCACGGTTCAGGGCTGAAAAGGGCCCGAAAGAAAATAACTGATTCAAACGTTCGAATTTAACGCCAATTTCGCGACGCTGACTTCGCATCGGTGGTGAGTGCCGCCACAGTCGCCGCGTTTACTCTCCCTTGATAGTTGAGCGAATCGACTCGTAACTTCGAGGTTACGAATCCGATTCTACGTTTAGGTTTACATTTCCCATTAATTTTAAAGGGAGGGGGGGTGGTTGGCGATGTCAGACCAATCGCGCGCCTCTCCGCCACCATCGTCACTACAGACGACCTCGACCTCGAGCCGAGACGAGCCCAGCCGGGCGGGGCCGATGGCCCGACGGGCTCCCGGAAAATTCGGAAAAGCGATATACCTTTAGTTCACAGTTGGCCGTAACTTTTTCGGTGACGTCAAATTAGTGAAATTTTGCGATTTCTCTGTCGCCGTATAGCTCGAGAACGGGCCAACGCGTGCGGGCGAGAGTAGGCTCGTCGTACGGAGGACGCGGAGACGAAGGTTTACCGCGCGAAAAATTTTTCACGTGTGCATCGGTGACGCGTCGACCTCGGCGGAGGATAAGTTACCGACCAGCACCGGCAGTGGTCGGGGGGTATAAGCTGCCGCGTTAAAAATGAAATCCGAATCTCGGCGCTTCCACGGTTCAGGGCTGAAAAGGGCCCGAAAGAAAATAACTGATTCAAACGTTCGAATTTAACGCCAATTTCGCGACGCTGACTTCGCATCGGTGGTGAGTGCCGCTACAGTCGCCGCATTCTCTCTCCCCTGATAGTTGAGCGAATCGACTTGTAACTTCGAGGTTACGAATCCGATTCTACGTTTAGGTTTACATTTTCCATTAATTTTAAAGGGAGGGGGTGGGGGTGGGTGGTTGGCGATGACAGACCAATCGCGCGCCTCTCTTCGCCACCATCGTCGCTACAGACGACCTCGACCTCGAGCCGAGCCGAGCCCAGCCGGGCGGGGCCGAAGGCCCGACGGGCTCCCGGAAAATTCGGAAAGGCGATATACCTTTAGTTCACAGTTGGCCGTAACTTTTTCGGTGACGTCAAATTAGTGAAATTTTGCGATTTCTTTGTCGCCGTATAGCTCGAGAACGGGCCGACGGGTGCGGGCGAGAGTAGGCTCGTCGGACGGAGGACGCGGAGACGAAAGTTTATCGCGCGAAAAATTCGCGACAATTCGCGAAAAATTTTTTACGTGTCCATCGGTGACGCGTCGACCTCGGCGGAGGATAAGTTACCGACCACCACCGGCAGTGGTCGGTAACGCTCGGGGGGTATAAGCTCCCGCTTTAAAAATGAAACCCGAATTTCGGCGCTTCCACGGTTCAGGGCTGAAGAGGGCCCGAAAGAAAATAACTGATCCAAACGTTCGAATTTAACGACAATTTCGCGACGCTGACTTCGCATCGGTGGCGAGTGCCGCTACAGTCGCCGCATTTACTCTCCCCTGATAGTTGAGCGAATCGACTTGTAACTTCGAGGTTACGAAGCCGATTCTACGTTTAGGTTTACATTTCCCATTAATTTTAAAGGGTGGGGTGGTGGGGGGGGGGTGGTTGGCGATGACAGACCAATCGCGCGCCTCCCCGGAGGCGGAGACGAAGGTTTACCGCGCGAAAAATTCCCGAAAAATTTTTTACGTGTGCATCGGTGACGCGTCGACCTCGGCGGAGGATAAGTTACCGTCCACCATCGGCAGTGGTCGGTAACGCTCGGGGGGTATAAGCTGCAGCGTTAAAAATGATATCCGAATCTCGGCGCTTCCACGGTGCAGGGCTGAAAAGGGCCCGAAAGAAAATAACTGATTCAAATGTTCGAATTTAACGCCAATTTCGCGACGCTGACTTCGCATCGGTGGCGAGTGCCGCTACAGTCGCCGCATTTACTCTCCCCTGATAGTTGAGCGAATCGACTTGTAACTTCGAGGTTACGAATCCGATTATACGTTTAGGTTTACATTTTCCATTAATTTTAAAGGGAGGGGGGTGGGGGGGGGGGGGTGGTTGGCTATGACAGAGCAATCGCGCGCCTCTCTTCGCCACCATCGTCGCTACAGACGACCTCGACCGCGAGGCGAGCCGAGCCCAGCCGGGCGGGGCGAAGGCCCGATGGGCTCCCGGAAAATTCGGGAAGGCGATATACCTTTAATTCGCAGTTGGCCGTAACTTTTTCGATGACGTCAAACTTGTGCACAATCAAAGTTTCTTTGTCGCCGTATAGCTCGATAACGGGTCGACGGGTGCGGGCGAGAGTGGGCTCGTCGGACGGAGGACGCAGAGACGAAGGTTTACCGCGCGAAAAATTCGCGAAAATTCGCGAAAGATTTTTTAGGTGTGCATCGGTGACGCGTCGACCTCGGCGAGGATAAGTTACCGACCACCACCAGCAGTGGTCGGTAACGCTCGGGGGGTATAAGCTGCCGCGCTAAAAATGAAACCCGAATCTCGGCGCTTGCACGGTTCAGGGCTGAAGAGGGCCCGAAAGAAAATAACTGATTCAAACGTTCGAATTTAACGCCAATTACGCGATGCTGACTTCGCATTGGTGGTGAGTGTCGCCACATTCGCCGCATTCTATCTCCCCTGATAGTTGAGCGAATCGACTTGTAACTTTGAGGTTACGAATCCGATTCTACGTTTAGTTTTACATGTTCCATTCATTTTAAAGGGAGGGGGGTTGGGGGGGGGAGGATGGCGATGACAGACCAATCGCGCGCCTCCCCGCCACCATCGTCGCTACCGACGACCTCGACATCGAGCCGAGCCGAGCCGAGCCGAGGGGGCCGAAGGCCCGATGGGCTCCCGGAAAATTGAGGAAGGCGATATACCTTTAATTCCCAGTTGGCCGTAACTTTTTCGATGACGTCAAATTAGTGAAATTTTGCGATTTCTTTGTCGCCGTATAGCTCGAGAACGGGCCGACGGGTGCGGGCGAGAGTAGGCTCGTCGGACGGAGGACGCGGAGACGAAAGTTTACCGCGCGAAAATTCGCGAAATATTTTTTACGTGTGCATCGGTAACGCGCGTCGACCTCGGTGGAGGATAACTTACCGACCACCACCGGCAGTGGTCGGTAACGCTCGGGGGGTATAAGCTGCCGCGTTAAAAATGAAACCCGAATTTCGGCGCTTCCACGGTTCAGGGCTGAAAAGGGCCCCAAAGAAAATAACTGATTCAAACGTTCGAATTTAACGCCAATTTCGCGACGCTGACTTCGCATCGGTGGTGAGTGCCGCTACAGTCGCCGCATTCTCTCTCCCCTGATAGTTGAGCGAATCGACTTGTAACTTCGAGGTTACGAATCCGATTCTACGTTTAGGTTTACATTTTCCATTAATTTTAAAGGGAGGGGGTGGGGGTGGGTGGTTGGCGATGACAGACCAATCGCGCGCCTCTCTTCGCCACCATCGTCGCTACAGACGACCTCGACCTCGAGCCGAGCCGAGCCCAGCCGGGCGGGGCCGAAGGCCCGACGGGCTCCCGGAAAATTCGGAAAGGCGATATACCTTTAGTTCACAGTTGGCCGTAACTTTTTCGGTGACGTCAAATTAGTGAAATTTTGCGATTTCTTTGTCGCCGTATAGCTCGAGAACGGGCCGAAGGGTGCGGGCGAGAGTAGGCTCGTCGGACGGAGGACGCGGAGACGAAAGTTTATCGCGCGAAAAATTCGCGACAATTCGCGAAAAATTTTTTACGTGTCCATCGGTGACGCGTCGACCTCGGCGGAGGATAAGTTACCGACCACCACCGGCAGTGGTCGGTAACGCTCGGGGGGTATAAGCTCCCGCTTTAAAAATGAAACCCGAATTTCGGCGCTTCCACGGTTCAGGGCTGAAGAGGGCCCGAAAGAAAATAACTGATCCAAACGTTCGAATTTAACGACAATTTCGCGACGCTGACTTCGCATCGGTGGCGAGTGCCGCTACAGTCGCCGCATTTACTCTCCCCTGATAGTTGAGCGAATCGACTTGTAACTTCGAGGTTACGAAGCCGATTCTACGTTTAGGTTTACATTTCCCATTAATTTTAAAGGGAGGGGGGGTGGGGGGGGTGGTTGGCGATGACAGACCAATCGCGCGCCTCCCCGGAGGCGGAGACGAAAGTTTACCGCGCGAAAATTCGCGAAATATTTTTTACGTGTGCATCGGTAACGCGCGTCGACCTCGGTGGAGGATAACTTACCGACCACCACCGGCAGTGGTCGGTAACGCTCGGGGGGTATAAGCTGCCGTGTTAAAAATGAAACCCGAATTTCGGCGCTTCCACGGTTCAGGGCTGAAAAGGGCCCGAAAGAAAATAACTGATTCAAACGTTCGAATTTAACGCCAATTTCGCGACGCTGACTTCGCATCGGTGGTGAGTGCCGCCACAGTCGCCGCGTTTACTCTCCCTTGATAGTTGAGCGAATCGACTCGTAACTTCGAGGTTACGAATCCGATTCTACGTTTAGGTTTACATTTCCCATTAATTTTAAAGGGAGGGGGGGTGGTTGGCGATGTCAGACCAATCGCGCGCCTCTCCGCCACCATCGTCACTACAGACGACCTCGACCTCGAGCCGAGACGAGCCCAGCCGGGCGGGGCCGATGGCCCGACGGGCTCCCGGAAAATTCGGAAAAGCGATATACCTTTAGTTCACAGTTGGCCGTAACTTTTTCGGTGACGTCAAATTAGTGAAATTTTGCGATTTCTCTGTCGCCGTATAGCTCGAGAACGGGCCAACGCGTGCGGGCGAGAGTAGGCTCGTCGTACGGAGGACGCGGAGACGAAGGTTTACCGCGCGAAAAATTTTTCACGTGTGCATCGGTGACGCGTCGACCTCGGCGGAGGATAAGTTACCGACCAGCACCGGCAGTGGTCGGGGGGTATAAGCTGCCGCGTTAAAAATGAAATCCGAATCTCGGCGCTTCCACGGTTCAGGGCTGAAAAGGGCCCGAAAGAAAATAACTGATTCAAACGTTCGAATTTAACGCCAATTTCGCGACGCTGACTTCGCATCGGTGGTGAGTGCCGCTACAGTCGCCGCATTCTCTCTCCCCTGATAGTTGAGCGAATCGACTTGTAACTTCGAGGTTACGAATCCGATTCTACGTTTAGGTTTACATTTTCCATTAATTTTAAAGGGAGGGGGTGGGGGTGGGTGGTTGGCGATGACAGACCAATCGCGCGCCTCTCTTCGCCACCATCGTCGCTACAGACGACCTCGACCTCGAGCCGAGCCGAGCCCAGCCGGGCGGGGCCGAAGGCCCGACGGGCTCCCGGAAAATTCGGAAAGGCGATATACCTTTAGTTCACAGTTGGCCGTAACTTTTTCGGTGACGTCAAATTAGTGAAATTTTGCGATTTCTTTGTCGCCGTATAGCTCGAGAACGGGCCGACGGGTGCGGGCGAGAGTAGGCTCGTCGGACGGAGGACGCGGAGACGAAAGTTTATCGCGCGAAAAATTCGCGACAATTCGCGAAAAATTTTTTACGTGTCCATCGGTGACGCGTCGACCTCGGCGGAGGATAAGTTACCGACCACCACCGGCAGTGGTCGGTAACGCTCGGGGGGTATAAGCTCCCGCTTTAAAAATGAAACCCGAATTTCGGCGCTTCCACGGTTCAGGGCTGAAGAGGGCCCGAAAGAAAATAACTGATCCAAACGTTCGAATTTAACGCCAACTTCGCGACGCTGACTTCGCATCGGTGGCGAGTGCCGCCACAGTCGCCGCCTTTACTCTCCCTTGATAGTTGAGCGAATCGACTCGTAACTTCGAGGTTACGAATCCGACTCTACGTTTAGGTTTACATTTTCCATTAATTTTAAAGGGAGGGGGGGTGGGGGGGTTGGCTATGCCAGACCAATCGCGCGCCTCCCCGCCACCATCGTCGCTACCGACGACCTCGACCTCGAGCCGAGCCGAGCCCAGCCGGGCGGGGCCGAAGGCCCGATGGGCTCCCGGAAAATTCGGAAAGGCGATATACCTTTAATTCCCAGTTGGCCGTAACTTTTTCGATGACGTCAAATTAGTGCAAAATCAAAGTTTCTTTGTCGCCGTATAGCTCGAGAACGGGTCGACGGGTGCGGGCGAGAGTAGGCTCGTCGGACGGAGGACGCGGAGACGAAGGTTTACCGCGCGAAAAATTTTTGACGTGTGCATCGGTGACGCGTCGACCTCGGCGGAGGATAAGTTACCGTCCTCCATCGGCAGTGGTCGGTAACGCTCGGGGGGTATAAGCTGCCGCGTTAAAAATGAAATCCGAATCTCGGCGCTTCCACGGTTCAGGGCTGAAAAGGGCCCGAAAGAAAATAACAGATTCAAATGTTCGAATTTAACGCCAATTTCGCGACGCTGACTTCGCATCGGTGGCGAGTGCCGCTACAGTCGCCGCATTTACTCTCCCCTGATAGTTGAGCGAATCGACTTGTAACTTCGAGGTTACGAATCCGATTATACGTTTAGGTTTACATTTTCCATTAATTTTAAAGGGAGGGGGGGTGGGGGGGGGTGGTTGGCGATGACAGACCAATCGCGCGCCTCTCTTCGCCACCATCGTCGCTACGGACGACCTCGACCTCGAGCCGAGCCGAGCCCAGCCGGGCGGGGCCGAAGGCCCGATGGGCTCCCGGAAAATTCGGGAAGGCGATATACCTTTAATTCCCAGGTGGCCGCAACTATTTCGGTGACGTTAAATTAGTGAAATTGTGCGATTTCTTTGTCGCCGTATAGCTCGAGAACGGGTCGACGGGTGCGGGCGAGAGTAGGCTCGTCGGACGGAGGACGCGGAGACGAAGGTTTACCGCGCGAAAAATTTTTCACGTGTGCATCGGTGACGCGTCGACCTCGGCGGAGGATAAGTTACCGACCAGCACCGGCAGTGGTCGGGGTGTATAAGCTGCCGCGTTAAAAATGAAATCCGAATCTCGGCGCTTCCACGGTTCAGGGCTGAAAAGGGCCCGAAAGAAAATAACTGATTCAAACGTTCGAATTTAACGCCAACTTCGCGACGCTGACTTCGCATCGGTGGTGAGTGCCGTTACAGTCGCCGCATTCTCTCTCCCCTGATAGTTGAGCGAATCGACTTGTAACTTCGAGGTTACGAATCCGATTCTACGTTTAGGTTTACATTTTCCATTAATTTTAAAGGGAGGGGGTGGGGGTGGGTGGTTGGCGATGACAGACCAATCGCGCGCCTCTCTTCGCCACCATCGTCGCTACGGACGACCTCGACCTCGAGCCGAGCCGAGCCCAGCCGGGCGGGGCCGAAGGCCCGATGGGCTCCCGGAAAATTCGGGAAGGCGATATACCTTTAATTCCCAGGTGGCCGCAACTATTTCGGTGACGTTAAATTAGTGAAATTGTGCGATTTCTTTGTCGCCGTATAGCTCGAGAACGGGTCGACGGGTGCGGGCGAGAGTAGGCTCGTCGGACGGAGGACGCGGAGACGAAGGTTTACCGCGCGAAAAATTTTTCACGTGTGCATCGGTGACGCGTCGACCTCGGCGGAGGATAAGTTACCGACCAGCACCGGCAGTGGTCGGGGGGTATAAGCTGCCGCGTTAAAAAGTGAAATCCGAATCTCGGCGCTTCCACGGTTCAGGGCTGAAAAGGGCCCGAAAGAAAATAACTGATTCAAACGTTCGAATTTAACGCCAATTTCGCGACGCTGACTTCGCATCGGTGGTGAGTGCCGCTACAGTCGCCGCATTCTCTCTCCCCTGATAGTTGAGCGAATCGACTTGTAACTTCGAGGTTACGAATCCGATTCTACGTTTAGGTTTACATTTTCCATTAATTTTAAAGGGAGGGGGTGGGGGTGGGTGGTTGGCGATGACAGACCAATCGCGCGCCTCTCTTCGCCACCATCGTCGCTACAGACGACCTCGACCTCGAGCCGAGCCGAGCCCAGCCGGGCGGGGCCGAAGGCCCGACGGGCTCCCGGAAAATTCGGAAAGGCGATATACCTTTAGTTCACAGTTGGCCGTAACTTTTTCGGTGACGTCAAATTAGTGAAATTTTGCGATTTCTTTGTCGCCGTATAGCTCGAGAACGGGCCGAAGGGTGCGGGCGAGAGTAGGCTCGTCGGACGGAGGACGCGGAGACGAAAGTTTATCGCGCGAAAAATTCGCGACAATTCGCGAAAAATTTTTTACGTGTCCATCGGTGACGCGTCGACCTCGGCGGAGGATAAGTTACCGACCACCACCGGCAGTGGTCGGTAACGCTCGGGGGGTATAAGCTCCCGCTTTAAAAATGAAACCCGAATTTCGGCGCTTCCACGGTTCAGGGCTGAAGAGGGCCCGAAAGAAAATAACTGATCCAAACGTTCGAATTTAACGACAATTTCGCGACGCTGACTTCGCATCGGTGGCGAGTGCCGCTACAGTCGCCGCATTTACTCTCCCCTGATAGTTGAGCGAATCGACTTGTAACTTCGAGGTTACGAAGCCGATTCTACGTTTAGGTTTACATTTCCCATTAATTTTAAAGGGAGGGGGGGTGGGGGGGGTGGTTGGCGATGACAGACCAATCGCGCGCCTCCCCGGAGGCGGAGACGAAAGTTTACCGCGCGAAAATTCGCGAAATATTTTTTACGTGTGCATCGGTAACGCGCGTCGACCTCGGTGGAGGATAACTTACCGACCACCACCGGCAGTGGTCGGTAACGCTCGGGGGGTATAAGCTGCCGTGTTAAAAATGAAACCCGAATTTCGGCGCTTCCACGGTTCAGGGCTGAAAAGGGCCCGAAAGAAAATAACTGATTCAAACGTTCGAATTTAACGCCAATTTCGCGACGCTGACTTCGCATCGGTGGTGAGTGCCGCCACAGTCGCCGCGTTTACTCTCCCTTGATAGTTGAGCGAATCGACTCGTAACTTCGAGGTTACGAATCCGATTCTACGTTTAGGTTTACATTTCCCATTAATTTTAAAGGGAGGGGGGGTGGTTGGCGATGTCAGACCAATCGCGCGCCTCTCCGCCACCATCGTCACTACAGACGACCTCGACCTCGAGCCGAGACGAGCCCAGCCGGGCGGGGCCGATGGCCCGACGGGCTCCCGGAAAATTCGGAAAAGCGATATACCTTTAGTTCACAGTTGGCCGTAACTTTTTCGGTGACGTCAAATTAGTGAAATTTTGCGATTTCTCTGTCGCCGTATAGCTCGAGAACGGGCCAACGCGTGCGGGCGAGAGTAGGCTCGTCGTACGGAGGACGCGGAGACGAAGGTTTACCGCGCGAAAAATTTTTCACGTGTGCATCGGTGACGCGTCGACCTCGGCGGAGGATAAGTTACCGACCAGCACCGGCAGTGGTCGGGGGGTATAAGCTGCCGCGTTAAAAATGAAATCCGAATCTCGGCGCTTCCACGGTTCAGGGCTGAAAAGGGCCCGAAAGAAAATAACTGATTCAAACGTTCGAATTTAACGCCAATTTCGCGACGCTGACTTCGCATCGGTGGTGAGTGCCGCTACAGTCGCCGCATTCTCTCTCCCCTGATAGTTGAGCGAATCGACTTGTAACTTCGAGGTTACGAATCCGATTCTACGTTTAGGTTTACATTTTCCATTAATTTTAAAGGGAGGGGGTGGGGGTGGGTGGTTGGCGATGACAGACCAATCGCGCGCCTCTCTTCGCCACCATCGTCGCTACAGACGACCTCGACCTCGAGCCGAGCCGAGCCCAGCCGGGCGGGGCCGAAGGCCCGACGGGCTCCCGGAAAATTCGGAAAGGCGATATACCTTTAGTTCACAGTTGGCCGTAACTTTTTCGGTGACGTCAAATTAGTGAAATTTTGCGATTTCTTTGTCGCCGTATAGCTCGAGAACGGGCCGACGGGTGCGGGCGAGAGTAGGCTCGTCGGACGGAGGACGCGGAGACGAAAGTTTATCGCGCGAAAAATTCGCGACAATTCGCGAAAAATTTTTTACGTGTCCATCGGTGACGCGTCGACCTCGGCGGAGGATAAGTTACCGACCACCACCGGCAGTGGTCGGTAACGCTCGGGGGGTATAAGCTCCCGCTTTAAAAATGAAACCCGAATTTCGGCGCTTCCACGGTTCAGGGCTGAAGAGGGCCCGAAAGAAAATAACTGATCCAAACGTTCGAATTTAACGACAATTTCGCGACGCTGACTTCGCATCGGTGGCGAGTGCCGCTACAGTCGCCGCATTTACTCTCCCCTGATAGTTGAGCGAATCGACTTGTAACTTCGAGGTTACGAAGCCGATTCTACGTTTAGGTTTACATTTCCCATTAATTTTAAAGGGTGGGGTGGTGGGGGGGGGGTGGTTGGCGATGACAGACCAATCGCGCGCCTCCCCGGAGGCGGAGACGAAGGTTTACCGCGCGAAAAATTCCCGAAAAATTTTTTACGTGTGCATCGGTGACGCGTCGACCTCGGCGGAGGATAAGTTACCGTCCACCATCGGCAGTGGTCGGTAACGCTCGGGGGGTATAAGCTGCAGCGTTAAAAATGATATCCGAATCTCGGCGCTTCCACGGTGCAGGGCTGAAAAGGGCCCGAAAGAAAATAACTGATTCAAATGTTCGAATTTAACGCCAATTTCGCGACGCTGACTTCGCATCGGTGGCGAGTGCCGCTACAGTCGCCGCATTTACTCTCCCCTGATAGTTGAGCGAATCGACTTGTAACTTCGAGGTTACGAATCCGATTATACGTTTAGGTTTACATTTTCCATTAATTTTAAAGGGAGGGGGGTGGGGGGGGGGTGGTTGGCTATGACAGAGCAATCGCGCGCCTCTCTTCGCCACCATCGTCGCTACAGACGACCTCGACCGCGAGGCGAGCCGAGCCCAGCCGGGCGGGGCGAAGGCCCGATGGGCTCCCGGAAAATTCGGGAAGGCGATATACCTTTAATTCGCAGTTGGCCGTAACTTTTTCGATGACGTCAAACTTGTGCACAATCAAAGTTTCTTTGTCGCCGTATAGCTCGATAACGGGTCGACGGGTGCGGGCGAGAGTGGGCTCGTCGGACGGAGGACGCAGAGACGAAGGTTTACCGCGCGAAAAATTCGCGAAAATTCGCGAAAGATTTTTTAGGTGTGCATCGGTGACGCGTCGACCTCGGCGAGGATAAGTTACCGACCACCACCAGCAGTGGTCGGTAACGCTCGGGGGGTATAAGCTGCCGCGCTAAAAATGAAACCCGAATCTCGGCGCTTGCACGGTTCAGGGCTGAAGAGGGCCCGAAAGAAAATAACTGATTCAAACGTTCGAATTTAACGCCAATTACGCGATGCTGACTTCGCATTGGTGGTGAGTGTCGCCACATTCGCCGCATTCTATCTCCCCTGATAGTTGAGCGAATCGACTTGTAACTTTGAGGTTACGAATCCGATTCTACGTTTAGTTTTACATGTTCCATTCATTTTAAAGGGAGGGGGGTTGGGGGGGGGAGGATGGCGATGACAGACCAATCGCGCGCCTCCCCGCCACCATCGTCGCTACCGACGACCTCGACATCGAGCCGAGCCGAGCCGAGCCGAGGGGGCCGAAGGCCCGATGGGCTCCCGGAAAATTGAGGAAGGCGATATACCTTTAATTCCCAGTTGGCCGTAACTTTTTCGATGACGTCAAATTAGTGAAATTTTGCGATTTCTTTGTCGCCGTATAGCTCGAGAACGGGCCGACGGGTGCGGGCGAGAGTAGGCTCGTCGGACGGAGGACGCGGAGACGAAAGTTTACCGCGCGAAAATTCGCGAAATATTTTTTACGTGTGCATCGGTAACGCGCGTCGACCTCGGTGGAGGATAACTTACCGACCACCACCGGCAGTGGTCGGTAACGCTCGGGGGGTATAAGCTGCCGCGTTAAAAATGAAACCCGAATTTCGGCGCTTCCACGGTTCAGGGCTGAAAAGGGCCCCAAAGAAAATAACTGATTCAAACGTTCGAATTTAACGCCAATTTCGCGACGCTGACTTCGCATCGGTGGTGAGTGCCGCTACAGTCGCCGCATTCTCTCTCCCCTGATAGTTGAGCGAATCGACTTGTAACTTCGAGGTTACGAATCCGATTCTACGTTTAGGTTTACATTTTCCATTAATTTTAAAGGGAGGGGGTGGGGGTGGGTGGTTGGCGATGACAGACCAATCGCGCGCCTCTCTTCGCCACCATCGTCGCTACAGACGACCTCGACCTCGAGCCGAGCCGAGCCCAGCCGGGCGGGGCCGAAGGCCCGACGGGCTCCCGGAAAATTCGGAAAGGCGATATACCTTTAGTTCACAGTTGGCCGTAACTTTTTCGGTGACGTCAAATTAGTGAAATTTTGCGATTTCTTTGTCGCCGTATAGCTCGAGAACGGGCCGAAGGGTGCGGGCGAGAGTAGGCTCGTCGGACGGAGGACGCGGAGACGAAAGTTTATCGCGCGAAAAATTCGCGACAATTCGCGAAAAATTTTTTACGTGTCCATCGGTGACGCGTCGACCTCGGCGGAGGATAAGTTACCGACCACCACCGGCAGTGGTCGGTAACGCTCGGGGGGTATAAGCTCCCGCTTTAAAAATGAAACCCGAATTTCGGCGCTTCCACGGTTCAGGGCTGAAGAGGGCCCGAAAGAAAATAACTGATCCAAACGTTCGAATTTAACGACAATTTCGCGACGCTGACTTCGCATCGGTGGCGAGTGCCGCTACAGTCGCCGCATTTACTCTCCCCTGATAGTTGAGCGAATCGACTTGTAACTTCGAGGTTACGAAGCCGATTCTACGTTTAGGTTTACATTTCCCATTAATTTTAAAGGGAGGGGGGGTGGGGGGGGTGGTTGGCGATGACAGACCAATCGCGCGCCTCCCCGGAGGCGGAGACGAAAGTTTACCGCGCGAAAATTCGCGAAATATTTTTTACGTGTGCATCGGTAACGCGCGTCGACCTCGGTGGAGGATAACTTACCGACCACCACCGGCAGTGGTCGGTAACGCTCGGGGGGTATAAGCTGCCGTGTTAAAAATGATATCCGAATTTCGGCGCTTCCACGGTTCAGGGCTGAAAAGGGCCCGAAAGAAAATAACTGATTCAAACGTTCGAATTTAACGCCAATTTCGCGACGCTGACTTCGCATCGGTGGTGAGTGCCGCCACAGTCGCCGCGTTTACTCTCCCTTGATAGTTGAGCGAATCGACTCGTAACTTCGAGGTTACGAATCCGATTCTACGTTTAGGTTTACATTTCCCATTAATTTTAAAGGGAGGGGGGGTGGTTGGCGATGTCAGACCAATCGCGCGCCTCTCCGCCACCATCGTCACTACAGACGACCTCGACCTCGAGCCGAGACGAGCCCAGCCGGGCGGGGCCGATGGCCCGACGGGCTCCCGGAAAATTCGGAAAAGCGATATACCTTTAGTTCACAGTTGGCCGTAACTTTTTCGGTGACGTCAAATTAGTGAAATTTTGCGATTTCTCTGTCGCCGTATAGCTCGAGAACGGGCCAACGCGTGCGGGCGAGAGTAGGCTCGTCGTACGGAGGACGCGGAGACGAAGGTTTACCGCGCGAAAAATTTTTCACGTGTGCATCGGTGACGCGTCGACCTCGGCGGAGGATAAGTTACCGACCAGCACCGGCAGTGGTCGGGGGGTATAAGCTGCCGCGTTAAAAATGAAATCCGAATCTCGGCGCTTCCACGGTTCAGGGCTGAAAAGGGCCCGAAAGAAAATAACTGATTCAAACGTTCGAATTTAACGCCAATTTCGCGACGCTGACTTCGCATCGGTGGTGAGTGCCGCTACAGTCGCCGCATTCTCTCTCCCCTGATAGTTGAGCGAATCGACTTGTAACTTCGAGGTTACGAATCCGATTCTACGTTTAGGTTTACATTTTCCATTAATTTTAAAGGGAGGGGGTGGGGGTGGGTGGTTGGCGATGACAGACCAATCGCGCGCCTCTCTTCGCCACCATCGTCGCTACAGACGACCTCGACCTCGAGCCGAGCCGAGCCCAGCCGGGCGGGGCCGAAGGCCCGACGGGCTCCCGGAAAATTCGGAAAGGCGATATACCTTTAGTTCACAGTTGGCCGTAACTTTTTCGGTGACGTCAAATTAGTGAAATTTTGCGATTTCTTTGTCGCCGTATAGCTCGAGAACGGGCCGACGGGTGCGGGCGAGAGTAGGCTCGTCGGACGGAGGACGCGGAGACGAAAGTTTATCGCGCGAAAAATTCGCGACAATTCGCGAAAAATTTTTTACGTGTCCATCGGTGACGCGTCGACCTCGGCGGAGGATAAGTTACCGACCACCACCGGCAGTGGTCGGTAACGCTCGGGGGGTATAAGCTCCCGCTTTAAAAATGAAACCCGAATTTCGGCGCTTCCACGGTTCAGGGCTGAAGAGGGCCCGAAAGAAAATAACTGATCCAAACGTTCGAATTTAACGACAATTTCGCGACGCTGACTTCGCATCGGTGGCGAGTGCCGCTACAGTCGCCGCATTTACTCTCCCCTGATAGTTGAGCGAATCGACTTGTAACTTCGAGGTTACGAAGCCGATTCTACGTTTAGGTTTACATTTCCCATTAATTTTAAAGGGTGGGGTGGTGGGGGGGGGTGGTTGGCGATGACAGACCAATCGCGCGCCTCCCCGGAGGCGGAGACGAAGGTTTACCGCGCGAAAAATTCCCGAAAAATTTTTTACGTGTGCATCGGTGACGCGTCGACCTCGGCGGAGGATAAGTTACCGTCCACCATCGGCAGTGGTCGGTAACGCTCGGGGGGTATAAGCTGCAGCGTTAAAAATGATATCCGAATCTCGGCGCTTCCACGGTGCAGGGCTGAAAAGGGCCCGAAAGAAAATAACTGATTCAAATGTTCGAATTTAACGCCAATTTCGCGACGCTGACTTCGCATCGGTGGCGAGTGCCGCTACAGTCGCCGCATTTACTCTCCCCTGATAGTTGAGCGAATCGACTTGTAACTTCGAGGTTACGAATCCGATTATACGTTTAGGTTTACATTTTCCATTAATTTTAAAGGGAGGGGGGTGGGGGGGGTGGTTGGCTATGACAGAGCAATCGCGCGCCTCTCTTCGCCACCATCGTCGCTACAGACGACCTCGACCGCGAGGCGAGCCGAGCCCAGCCGGGCGGGGCGAAGGCCCGATGGGCTCCCGGAAAATTCGGGAAGGCGATATACCTTTAATTCGCAGTTGGCCGTAACTTTTTCGATGACGTCAAACTTGTGCACAATCAAAGTTTCTTTGTCGCCGTATAGCTCGATAACGGGTCGACGGGTGCGGGCGAGAGTGGGCTCGTCGGACGGAGGACGCAGAGACGAAGGTTTACCGCGCGAAAAATTCGCGAAAATTCGCGAAAGATTTTTTAGGTGTGCATCGGTGACGCGTCGACCTCGGCGAGGATAAGTTACCGACCACCACCAGCAGTGGTCGGTAACGCTCGGGGGGTATAAGCTGCCGCGCTAAAAATGAAACCCGAATCTCGGCGCTTGCACGGTTCAGGGCTGAAAAGGGCCCGAAAGAAAATAACTGATTCAAACGTTCGAATTTAACGCCAATTACGCGACGCTGACTTCGCATTGGTGGTGAGTGTCGCCACATTCGCCGCATTCTATCTCCCCTGATAGTTGAGCGAATCGACTTGTAACTTTGAGGTTACGAATCCGATTCTACGTTTAGTTTTACATGTTCCATTCATTTTAAAGGGAGGGGGGTTGGGGGGGGGAGGATGGCGATGACAGACCAATCGCGCGCCTCCCCGCCACCATCGTCGCTACCGACGACCTCGACATCGAGCCGAGCCGAGCCGAGCCGAGGGGGCCGAAGGCCCGATGGGCTCCCGGAAAATTGAGGAAGGCGATATACCTTTAATTCCCAGTTGGCCGTAACTTTTTCGATGACGTCAAATTAGTGAAATTTTGCGATTTCTTTGTCGCCGTATAGCTCGAGAACGGGCCGACGGGTGCGGGCGAGAGTAGGCTCGTCGGACGGAGGACGCGGAGACGAAAGTTTACCGCGCGAAAATTCGCGAAATATTTTTTACGTGTGCATCGGTAACGCGCGTCGACCTCGGTGGAGGATAACTTACCGACCACCACCGGCAGTGGTCGGTAACGCTCGGGGGGTATAAGCTGCCGCGTTAAAAATGAAACCCGAATTTCGGCGCTTCCACGGTTCAGGGCTGAAAAGGGCCCCAAAGAAAATAACTGATTCAAACGTTCGAATTTAACGCCAATTTCGCGACGCTGACTTCGCATCGGTGGTGAGTGCCGCTACAGTCGCCGCATTTACTCTCCCCTGATAGTTGAGCGAATCGACTTGTAACTTCGAGGTTACGAATCCAGTTCTATGTTTAGGTTTACATTTCCCATTAATTTTAAAGGGAGGGGGGGTGGTTGGCGATGACAGACGAATCGCGCGCCTCTCCGCCACCATCGTCACTACAGACGACCTCGACATCGAGCCGAGCCGAGCCCAGCCGGGCGGGGCCGAAGGCCCGACAGGCTCCGGGAAAATTCGGAAAGGCGATATACCTTTAGTTCCCAGTTGGCCGTAACTTTTTCGGTGACGTCAAATTAGTGAAATTTTGCGATTTTTTTCGCCGTATAGCTCGAGAACGGGCCGACGGGTGCGGGCGAGAGTAGGCTCGTCGGACGGAGGACGCGGAGACGAAAGTGTTACGAGCCAGGGCCGCGAACAGCACGAGTGGCCGGCGAAGGGTTATTACCCTAGGAATATGATATAAATTTGTTAGTTAAGGAACGCGGACGAACCCAATGCGAAATTGGGGAGCCGCTAGGATTATTGACAGCGAGGACGAACCTGACGCGAAGTCAGGGAGCCTCTAGGAATGGAGTCAAACGCAGACGAACCCGATGCAAAACCGGGGAGCTGCTAGGAGGTTGTATAATAGCACAGACGAACCTGATGCTAAATCAGGGAGCTGTTAGGATGCGGACGAACCCAATGAGAAATTGGGGAGCCGCTAGGTTGGATAAATCTCTGTTCGGACAATTGGAATGTCGCGAAAGAACCTGATGGTTAATCAGGGAGTTGCTAGGATAATTAGTAAGCCTCGTAACTAGTATAATTTAATTGATACAATCCGAGCGGTAAGATTGTATCATGTGGGGACGTTCAATTACTTGGTTAGGATATTGGACGATAATTATGGGTTTAATGAATTTGAGTTAATTATCAAAGAAGACAAATATATTCTTACTATAGAGTTTCGTTCTACAAGTGTACTTGTGTCGCGAATGAACTGAATTTAGAATAGGAAAGAAATTGAAAGGTGATATTACCTAAGCTAAGACGCACGGTGTTGACGCACTGGCAATGCGGGGGACTCGGAGCAACCTTGTCACTGCCTAACAGATTTTAGACCGAACTCGCGGAATCTGTACGGTTAAACTTTGATTCAAAAGGAACGAACGTCCGATCTCACTGGTAGTTGACTTCCGAGATGCAGCACGACGCGACACTATTCGTGATTACGACAGTACTAGCCCACGAGAGTAGAAATGTAAGGGCTTATATAGCCCTGCAATGACGGGTGGTACTTGTCAGTACCCTTCAAGTGAACATTCGTATTTTGTCAACGACCAGTTGGTCGTGCGTACGTTTGGGCCCTAAACTAACCTAAACAATTATGTAGATTTATCTAGGGTAGCTCTGTTCGTTTATCTAGGACGGTTTCTGCCAGAGATGATATTGAACACCTGTTCGTCATCCGTAACATCTCCCCACCAAGAAGAAACATCGCGGTTCCCGTGATGCTTTCTCATCAGGAAGGAAACGTCCTAGATACAATAGACTTTAAGAAAAAAAAGAAAAAAGTGGAGAGAAAAAAAAATAAACTGAAGAGAAAAAATTTTTAACGAGTGTAGTGTAGGTGTAAGTGTACTTATTGCTAGGTGGTGCTCAGGTAGAGACTGCTGTCGGTGGAGGTAGTCCTGCTCCTTAGAAGATCGTTATGCATGGTTTCCATTTGCTGCTATATTACGGATTCGGACTATATTTGTTATTAGTTCCGATAAATAGTCTCCATATGTCTTCAAAATTGTACCGGTTGGAAATGAGGTTGGCTCTCGAGCCTGTTTACCAAAAATTAATTCATATGGTGTGAAGTTGGTAGCTTCATGAACAGACGTGTTATAAGAAAACATTGCAAACGGAATTAATAAATCCCAATCCTCGTAGTTCTCCATATAGTGTTTGAGGTATTCTGTAAGAACAATATGGCTTCGCTCCAATGATCCATTAGTTTGTGGTCGGTATCCGGAGGTGGTGATTTGTTTAATCTTGAATATTTCTGACAGATTTGTCATAAGAGTTCCAATAAAGCTGGTTCCCTTATCCGTGAGTATGGCTCGAGGTGTCCCATATATTGCAATAAAATGCCGTGCAAAAGCATCTGCGATGGTAGTGGCTCGGATATTAGGTATCGCTACTGCAATACAATATTTGGTTAGATTGTCCTGCATGGTGAGAATGTATCGGTTCCCTCCAGGTGTAATTGGTAATGGTCCAACGGTATCTAATGAAATTTTTTCAAATGCGTCCAACGGTGTGTCGGTGATCAACATAGGTTGTCGAGTTTTCGTACTGACTAATTTTTGCTCCTGACAACTTTTACATTTTCGGATGTAATCCTGAATTTCGTTGCGCATGTGCGGCCAATGAAATCTTGATCGAATGCGATTGTAGGTTTTTGTAACTCCTTTATGCCCTCCTGTTAGGCTATCATGTGCTTCATGGATGATTTCTTGCCTGTCTTCTACGGAAGGTGTAGTAATAACACAGTTACATATTGTAATTTGATAAGTTGAATCTGTAAAGACTTCTTTTAATGCTTTGAAAAGTTCATCAGGCGATGATTTATGATGATCTCCGGTGGCGGATATTCGAAAAGATTTGCTCCTATTTTGTTCTAAAGCAGATTGAAGAGTTTTCAATCCATTAATTATATCCAATCTTTTTGGTTTATCATAGAAGTTATCGGAAATTACAATGCTGAAGGTTTTAAATAACCCATTGTTTGAAATTATGACCTGTCCCTTTTTCGGTCGTGCAGCTAAAAGTTCTTGCTTATTTATCAATCCCGTGTCCAGTAACAGTTTTCCTACGGGGGTTATTAGGTTGCGATCAGCTGATATGAAATGTACATAATGGTCTTCCTTTGCGGTAAGGGTGTTTGAAGAAATGCTAATCCTCTGTTTCGGTTCCGGCGGCGCTTCCAGGTCAGTTTCGGTAGAAGAACCATCGGTATCGGCGTCAAAGAATGGGTAAGGGTCGGCTGTGCGATCAGGCAGTTGCCGTGCCCTTGCTTCGCGTATTATATTGTTTGGAAATCGAATCACGTTGCGTTGCAAAATTCCACCTATTTCAGGAAATGGTACCTGCGGTATGTAGGGTACATCCTGCTGTAAATTGTTCCTATTCTCTATAACGGTGTTTTCCAGTGGCTCCTCAAACGAAATTAAATCACCAGATAAGGTCGTATTCTTATCCGTAGAAAAAATTTCTGTGGAGTTTGCTGCGGGCAAAAAATGGTGTGCGTTGTCCTGATCTTCGTCTGGCATCACTATCTCTTTAGATAAACTCGGAAGAGTTCTATTTATGTTAATAATTGGTGAGCGTTGAACCTTCCCCAGGGCGGGTTGTTCCGTCTCATCTGAACTGCTGCTTGTTTGTTGATATTTCGGCCGTTTTTCTCGGTCTCGATGTAGTTGTCTGACGCGTTGTCCTATTGAAACAGCGTCGACAGCTGTTTTCGGTATTTGGATTTTAAAATCGGGGTCTTTGACTTCCCTCGGGATGAGTGGTAAACAGGTGGAAGTAGGATTACGTGATAATGCATCAGCATTCTTATTTGTTTTTCCAGATTTATGGACAACCTGATAATCATATTCTAATAGTCGGAGCTTCCATTTCATGAGTCTTGATGTCGGATCTTTCACAGAATGCAGCCAAACTAATGATCGATGATCTGTAACCAATGTGAATTTTGTTCCGTACACATACGGTCGGAAATATTTGACGGCGTATACCATTGCTAAACATTCTTTTTCCGTGGCTGAATAATTTCTCTCTGCTTTGTTGAGGCTGCGCGATGCATAAGCGATCGGCAGATCATTTCCTATTTCGCCTTGACTAAGCACGGCTCCAACGGCATATTCGGAGGCGTCTGTTGTAACGACGAATGGTTTGCTAAAATCTGGATATTGTAAAATAGGCTCTCGACAGAGTTCTTCACGTAACTGCTTAAAACTGTTTTCCTGTTCTTCAGTCCATTTGAATTTTTTGCCCTTTCCTAGAAGGTCAATTAAAGATTTTGCTTTTGTAGTGAAATTTGGTACGAATCTTCGGTAATATCCTACTAAACCCAAAAACTGTTGTATATTTTTCTGTGAGGTAGGCGTTGGGAAATCCTTGACAGCCTTTAATTTTCGGGGATCAGGTTTTACTCCCTGTCTTGAAATAATATGTCCAAGGTATGCAACTTCTTTTCGTAAGAATTCGCATTTATTGGTTTGAAGAGTTAAACCATGTTCTCGCAAACGGTTTAATAATTTCCTGACTTTAATGTTGTGTTCGTGTAATGACACAGCGTAAACCACGATATCATCCAGGTAAATGAAAACGTCCGTTTCCTGGAGTCCAGTTAATACCTGATCCATGAGGCGTTGAAAAGTAGGTGGTGCATTTTTCAAACCAAACGGCATTCGTGAAAATTCATAATGTCCATTAGGGGTGGTGAAAGCTGTCTTCTGTCTGTCTTTCGGATCCATTTCTATTTGGTGAAACCCACTGGCGAGATCGAAAACGGAGAAGTATTTGGCTCCTCCGAGACGATCCAATATTTCCGTAATTTGAGGCAGTGGATATTTATCGGAAATGGTCTTCTCGTTAAGCGCACGAAAATCTATTACCATGCGCCAACGTTTGTTTCCTTGCGCATCTGGTTTTTTGGGTACAATCCACAAGGGTGAATTGTACGGAGATTTCGACGGAGTAATAATACGATCGGATAATAAGCCATTGATTTGCTTTTTTATTTCCTCTTGGTGTATAGGAGGGTAGCGATACTGTCTCGTGTTAATCGGAATCTCATCAGTTGTATGTAAAGAGTGCTTGAAATCAGATGCCTTCCCTAATTTATCTCCGGGGAGATAAAATCGATCGGGAAATTCCTTTATCAATGCGGTGATGCTACACCGTTCTTCTTTGTTCAGGTGACTCAAATTTAGCGTTTCGGAGATTCCCTGTATCCTATCTTCTCTAGTTTTGAAATTACAATGTTGACGTACCTCTGAATAAATATCTTCATCTGATGTGCTCAAAATGTCGTAAGGTTCCACGATTTGTGGCTCTATTTCTACGTCTATGGCTTCCTCGCTAGTGTTGGTTGCCATAACATGACATTTTCCTCCGTCGTTCAGGACGGCGGCTTCTCCTATGTAGAGTTGTTTGTGCGTTTTTATGCGTGGTAAATAGCCTTCTTTTATCCTTGGATTAGCTATTCTTATGGCAATCTGTTGAGATGTTCGGGCATCGATGCGATGTTTGGTCCGTACATCTGAGTCCTGCTGGTAATTTGAAAATCGAATAGGCCTGATGGGCTTATTTTTTAATACCAGTGTCCCATGGTAATAAGAAATTTCTGCTTCTTCCTGTTTTAAAAATGGGCTTCCTATAAGTCCATCTGCTTCTATTGCAAGACGCTTCACTACGTAGAAAAACGCAGGAGCTTCGTGTATGTGAAGTATCGTAGTTCCTAGAGTGCGAATTGGATTTATAGTAAGACCAGTTATTTCAATTTCTTCGCGTGAAACAATTTCTGCTCCTTCTCCTAAAACGTCAAGAACGACTAAATTTACGGATGCTCCACCATCAATTAGAAATTCTCCCGTGCCTGATTCCAGTTCTGGGATTTTGATTTTGATTCGTGGTGCTGGAGCTTCCTTGATGAGGGTTTTTCCTCGAAGCGGACAGTTCTTTGGCGAACTTCTTTGTTTTCGCTCATCGTGTCGCCTGTACGGTGAGCGCGATCGAAGTTTAAAGATTTGTTCGATTCCACGGACGAATCTCGCGAATCTCTTTGGAATCGCGGACTACGCGGTCGATTCTTGCAGAATTTTCCATCGTGTCCGGATGTTCCGCAATGCCAACAATACGATTTTGACATGCGATTCCTATCGGAATTTTTTAAAATTGTATACCGTTTCTCTCCGTCTCTCACAATTGACGAATCCGAATGGTTTGGAGGGGGAACCGGAGGGGCTCCTGTGACGCAAGGTCCAGGCAGACGCTCGTCCTTCTCTTTCCTCCTCAAAACCAGATGGTCTCGTGCGTTGATCCCTGTGTCGGTCATATTTGCTTGGAGATAAGGGATATGACACTTCACGATCGCGGTAGCGAGAGTCCTGGTCATATGAATCTCGGCGGGACCACCTGGATGGTGATTCACTCCGAGGCGACTGTCGTCGATTCCTTAATCTTTTATCTATCTGTAGCACGGCGTCGTAAGCATCCTCCAGATTTTTTATATCCTTCAAGATAGCCGACACCTTCAGGGAAATCCGATCCGGTAATCCATCGATGAAGTTTTCAATGACGTCCTTTTCCATCAATTTGATAAATTCTTCAGCATGTGCCTCGTATTTTTCCCTCATGGCTCCGCGCGTACAGTAGACCAAGTGGCTTGTCCTATCGATGTATTGTCGTAGGCTTTCTCCTTCGCGAATATGTAGTTTCGCGATTTCCACTTGATAATATGATAGGCTCTTGCCGGGAGCGAACCGTTTCTTCAAATGTTGAATTAACGCTTTTACGGTAGTAAACTTGTGCTCTAATGTGCATCTACGTGCTGGCCCGACGAGCTTAGTAAGAACAATTGCCAGATACTCGGTTTCCGTACCCTCCGGAATCAAAGTTAACCCGTCCTCTAAAGTTTGCGCGAAACGAATCAAAGAGGGGTCTTCCCCGTTAAAGGTCGGAATTGTCGAAGTAATATTCTGTAAGCATGTCTTTTGCGTCAACAGCGACATAGAATTTGCAAGTGAAACCGTCAAGTTCATTATGTCAACGGAAGAAGTATTTGCAGCTGAATTCGGCATTTTTTTTTTTTTTAAATGTAACTAGAGAAAACTAGTATATTACCGAAACCTTTCAACTAGGAAAACTAGTATATAGAAACCTTTCAACTAGGAAAACTAGTATATTATTGGTATAAAAGCGTGACTAGCGAAAACTAGTATATTGCTAATAATATTGAGACGTAACTAGGAAAACTAGTATATTGTCAATACTCAGCTACGAGTAATTTAACGTAGTAAACCCAAAATTAAAGTGATCCTAAAATAATTGAACAATCCCACCGCTGTCACCAGTTCTGTTACGAGCCAGGGCCGCGAGCAGCACGAGTGGCCGGCGAAGGGTTATTACCCTAGGAATATGATATAAATTTGTTAGTTAAGGAACGCGGACGAACCCAATGCGAAATTGGGGAGCCGCTAGGATTATTGACAGCGAGGACGAACCTGACGCGAAGTCAGGGAGCCTCTAGGAATGGAGTCAAACGCAGACGAACCCGATGCAAAACCGGGGAGCTGCTAGGAGGTTGTATAATAGCACAGACGAACCTGATGCGAAATCAGGGAGCTGTTAGGATGCGGACGAACCCAATGAGAAATTGGGGAGCCGCTAGGTTGGATAAATCTCTGTTCGGACAATTGGAATGTCGCGAAAGAACCTGATGGTTAATCAGGGAGTTGCTAGGATAATTAGTAAGCCTCGTAACTAGTATAATTTAATTGATACAATCCGAGCGGTAAGATTGTATCATGTGGGGACGTTCAATTACTTGGTTAGGATATTGGACGATAATTATGGGTTTAATGAATTTGAGTTAATTATCAAAGAAGACAAATATATTCTTACTATAGAGTTTCGTTCTACAAGTGTACTTGTGTCGCGAATGAACTGAATTTAGAATAGGAAAGAAATTGAAAGGTGATATTACCTAAGCTAAGACGCACGGTGTTGACGCACTGGCAATGCGGGGGACTCGGAGCAACCTTGTCACTGCCTAACAGATTTTAGACCGAACTCGCGGAATCTGTACGGTTAAACTTTGATTCAAAAGGAACGAACGTCCGATCTCACTGGTAGTTGACTTCCGAGATGCAGCACGACGCGACACTATTCGTGATTACGACAGTACTAGCCCACGAGAGTAGAAATGTAAGGGCTTATATAGCCCTGCAATGACGGGTGGTACTTGTCAGTACCCTTCAAGTGAACATTCGTATTTTGTCAACGACCAGTTGGTCGTGCGTACGTTTGGGCCCTAAACTAACCTAAACAATTATGTAGATTTATCTAGGGTAGCTCTGTTCGTTTATCTAGGACGGTTTCTGCCAGAGATGATATTGAACACCTGTTCGTCATCCGTAACAAAAGTTTACCGCGCGAAAAATTCGCGACAATTCGCGAAAAATTTTTTACGTGTGCATCGGTGACGCGTCGACCTCGGCGGAGGATAAGTTACCGACCACCACCGGCAGTGATCGGTAACGCTCGGGGGGTATAAGCTGCCGCGTTAAAAATGAAACCCGGATTTCGGCGCTTCCACGGTTCAGGGCTGAAAGGGGGCCGGAAGAAAATAACTGATTCAAACGTTCGAATTTAACGCCAATTTCGCGACGCTGACTTCGCATCGGTGGTGAGTGCCGCTACAGTCGCCGCATTTACTCTCCCCTGATAGTTGAGCGAATCGACTTGTAACTTCGAGCTTACGAATCCGATTCTACGTTTAGTTTTACATGTTCCATTCATTTTAAATTATAAGGAGGCTCGACACGGAATTCAGGCTCGATACGGAATTCATAAAGATTCGACAAGACGTGTTATTTCGTTGATCGCTCGCAGGGGACTGTCTCTTTTTATTTTTAAACAAAATCACAACGTAAACATTAACAAAACATTAACGCAATCAATAAAAACATATATAACACTTGCAATCAATAAAAACATATATAACACTTGCAATCAATAAAAATATATATAACATGCACACTTACATCATTCTTACAATTCGGCCGTCCTGACGACAAATCGTCCCGATTTACCGAAATATAAACAACAAATATATACCGATGACAAATATATGTCGATTCACAGCTTACAACTCTCGGCCGTCCTGACGACAAATCGTCTCGATTTAATATCTAAATATAAAATTAAACACCTAAATCTACGGTGACGGTCGCCACGGTCGCATGTTGGCGGCTTCCCATGTTCCACGGTAGGGTATTTGCGACAACTGGAACCCCTCTACATCTTTGATTACGTATCGATCGTTTCGCAATACACGATCGATCTCGTACGGTCCTTTAAACCGCGGAATCATTTTTGTTGACACTCCTGGGGTGCAATCGTAATTCTTGATGAACACCTTATCTCCAACCCTATATTTATTCGGAACCTTATGTCTTTTATCGAAAGTGCGTTTTTGTGACTCCTGATTCTTCCGAATCTGTTCACTAGCTTCTTTTCGGAGGCTGTTTAAATCACGGGAAACACTAATCTTACCACTGATTTCCAACATATCACGCAACCCATCTATGACCTCACCACGCTGTTGCATCCCAAACAGTAACATACTCGGACTCTTGTTGGTAGACTTACAAAAAGTATTATTGCACGCAAATTCAACCTCTCGCAACACATTGTGCCATACCACACCACGCTCACTCATCAATTTAGCGATCATCGGCAAAATTGTGCGATTATATCTTTCTACCTGCCCGTTCGCCTGAGGAGAAGCGGTCGCTATCATAACGTGTTGTATATTATACTCTTGTGTAAACTCATCAAATTCACGAGACGTAAAACAACTTCCTCGGTCCGAAACGATACGCAGTGGCCGACTATAATGCTCGAAATACGATTTTAAACACTTTATAAGATCGGCGGTGTTCGTTGTTTTAGTTGGATACATTTTAATATACTTAGTGAACGCGTCGACTACAACAAATATATAATTGTAACGCGATTTGTGCGATCTCGAAACAGGAGCCAAATGATCAATGTGTAGCGTATCAAAAGGTGCATCCCCTTTCGGTATACAGTGCAAGGTACCTTCCAATTTTCCGTAGTTTGGCGTGTACGCAATACATTTCAAACAGCCACGAATGTGTTTCTCGATCTTGGATCTCATATCCGGAAACCAATAAGTATCTGCAATGTTCCGCGCGGTTTTCTCAATTCCGACATGTCCCATCTCATTGTGGTATTTATACATAACGCTCGATTCCAAATTGCTCGGCACGTAAAACAAAATTTTAACCTGATACTTCCGATATACTAGACCGTTCCTCATTTCGTACAATTTACTTTCCGTGGTTTCTAACTCTGTACGGATTTTCTCGATATCTTTATCATTATGTTGGCATAGCGCTAAATTTCTATCGAACGAATTGTCTTCGATCACGAGAACCTGACGACTTAACGAGTCTACGTGGAGCATACGCGAACCAGCCCTATGCTCTAGCACATAGTCGTAATTTTGCATTTCAAGTACCCAACGTGCAATTCGAGGATTGGTCTCTTTTTTATTTAGTGTCAAACTAAGAGCTTGACAATCCGTAAGTATCTTAAATTTTATTCCTAGTAAATATGTTCGGAAACGGCGGAGGGCAGAAACGATTGCTAGTGTTTCTAACTCGAAACTATGATAGCGCGATTCAATCTCGGTTGTTCGTTTAGAAAAGTAAAATACTGGATGCAGCTTCTTGTCGGCTTTCCTTTGCAACAGGATAGCACCAAACCCCGACGCGCTCGCGTCACAATGCAACTCAGTCTCGTCTCGCGGAGAATAAATACTTAATATCGGTGCGTTTAACAATCGATTCTTAAGCATCTCGAATGCTTGTTTTTCTTTTTCGCCTAACTGAAACTTCGCATCCTTTCTCGTCAAATCGTACAAAGGCTTCGCGAGGATAGAAAAACCCTCAATAAATTTCCGAAAATATGAACAGAGGCCTAAAAATCCCTGCACCTCTCGAACATTTCGCGGGAGAGGAAATTTCTTTACCGCCTCGAGTCCTTGTTCCGTCGGCCTAATTCCTTCGTTCGTTACAGTATAACCCAAATAATCGAGTTTTGTTTGGAGAAATCTGCATTTATCTAACCGTAAATTCAAAAGATTCGCTGTAAGTAGTTTAAATACTTTTCCGAGGACTTCCATATGATGTTCTATCGTCTCAGTCGCGATAAGAAAATCATCCAAATAAACAGATATTTCGCCCTCATTGATTAGTTCTTTAAAGATTTCCGTGACGTAGCGTTGGAATTTAAGAGGCGCACCTTTTAACCCGAATGGCATCCTCGTGTATTCGTATTGCCCGAAAGGCGTTACGAACGATGTAAATTTAACCGACGCTTCGTCCATCTTAACATGGAAAAATCCATCTTTTAAATCGAGTGTCGTGAAATATTTTTTTCCCTCCAGTAGATCTAATTGATCTTCGATCAATGGCAGAGGAAAGTTATCGCGAACCGTGATTTTATTCAATGTGCGGAAATCTACGCACATTCTAATTTCTCCGTTCTTTTTCTTCGTCAGAACGATAGGAGATGCGTACTCGGATGTGCTCTCCCTAATTATACCTCTTTCTAATAATCCGTCGAGGATACAACGTAATTTATTTTTCTCATCATACGATAATCTACGAGGTGAAAATGAAAAAGGTTTGTCGTTCGTAAGCGTTAATTTCATCGTATTTTCTACGCTTGGCTCCGCAGGTCTTTGTGCGTTAATGTACGTCTTATTAAACAACTCGCGTGCTCGTGTCTTAATCTCAGCCGAAAGGCTCTCGTCGAAATGCATGTCGTCGGCACTAATGCACGCGTTAACCTGATCTACCTCAATGTTCATAATGTCGGCTATATCGTTGCATTCTACCGTTTCTTCTCTACTCAACGATAACTTGGCAATTTTCATGAAGTCGCGTCCTAAAACTAATGGGTTTTTCATCGTTTCATCCGGTACAATTCTCAACGTAACATAATATTTTACTGCGTCATAAATAATCGTAGCTCGCATCTTTCCTAAAACGTTCAAGTCACTACCATTAATTCCATGAAACCTATCTGAATCGCGATCGGTCATAAAACACATTCTCGGAATGTAACCCTCTTTAACAAAACTAATCGGGCTCCCCGAATCAATTAGTGCGTTTACTTTTGTACTGAAACTACCGCTCTCGCTACTTATCTGTAATTCTACCGCACGCCGAAAGTCATCGTCTTCTTTCCGCCCACGGGTAATGTAGTTGACTTCGCCCCTCGTTGTCTGTGTGCTGCATTGATTTGCTCGATGACCCATCTGTCCGCACGTGAAACAGGAACCCCTTTCTCTTGCTGGCTTCGTACAATCAGCTGAGAAGTGACCCGGCTCGTTGCAATTAAAACATCTCCGCCCGGTGCTCGCTGATCCTTGTCCTTCCCTCGGCGATGGCCTTCCTGATCCGACAGCTGAAGGGCCTGTTGTTTGGTGGCGTATGGGTGGTCTACCGGATCCATCCAACGGTGTGACTTTACCCGACAGCAAAACTCCTTCCGATAGTCGCGGTCTTCCCGCCGGCAACTTGACGTTTGTGAAAGCCGTCAGTATTTCATCCACGGACTTATAACACTGCACCTTAGCTTGTATTTGCAATTCCCTATTCGGTATACCGTCAACGACGTAGCTAAGTAATTCTGTTTCCGAAACAGGCACTCGGTTTGCAAGGATTGTCTTATCATGCACGTAATCGGCGAAAGATTCTTCCACGGCCCATTTCCTCGTTTCAAGCTCGCGTCTCAAACATAAAGGATCTAGTCGTTGCCCGTACAGCCTCTTCAACTCTTTCAAAAGCTCATCGGTGCCTAATTCCACACAGTCCATTCTAGAATGATACCACTTCAATGCGCGACCCGTCAATCTGCTACACACTAGAGCTTTCGCTTGGTGGTTGTCCAACTCGTACGTCGACAGGAGTCCTCTCACCTGTTTCTCCCACCGGTCAAAGTCCTTACTATTCCCACCAAATTCACCCACTATTTCTTTCAACTCTTGCCACTTCTTCACTCTCGTCCGTCCAGATGCGCTTGCTTCTGATCTTGGCGTCTCCCGTAACAACGCCAATTCTCTTCTAAACAGTTCGTTCTCTCGTACAACAACGTCTCGTTCTCTCCTTAGAACGTCTAATTCGCGTAAAGTTATCTCGTCCACCAGCCCTCTCGTATCGGGTCGGTGGCGAGTCTCGTCGCTCGTCCCCGCAACCGGTTCTTCCGTACACCCATCATCTGTCATAGCTAATTCTTCCACTGTGACACCAGCACCCAATAAACGTTTTATCAGTTCGGCCTTCGTACCAGTCGATTGCAAATTCTTGGCTTTCAGCTTCTCTTTCAGTTCCGGTACCGTAAGAGAACAACTCATTTTAAAGCGACACGGTATGAAATTTCACACAAATGTCCGTCACGTAACTTCACGTAAAACCGACTTGAAATTGAAATTGCAAAACGACTGTCTCAATCCCACTTCTGAAAATTATAAGGAGGCTCGACACGGAATTCAGGCTCGATACGGAATTCATAAAGATTCGACACGACGTGTTATTTCGTTGATCGCTCGCAGGGGACTGTCTCTTTTTATTTTTAAACAAAATCACAACGTAAACATTAACAAAACATTAACGCAATCAATAAAAACATATATAACACTTGCAATCAATAAAAACATATATAACACTTGCAATCAATAAAAATATATATAACATGCACACTTACATCATTCTTACAAAAGGGAGGGTGGTTGGGGGGGGAGGATGGCGATGACAGACCAATCGCGCGCCTCCCCGCCACCATCGTCGCTACCGACGACCTCGACCTCGAGCCGAGCCGAGCTGAGCCGAGCGGGGCCGAAGGCCCGATGGGCTCCCGGAAAATTCGGAAGGCGATATACCTTTAATTCCCAGTTGGCCGTAACTTTTTCGATGACGTCAAATTAGTGCTAAATCAAAGTTTCTTTGTCGCCGTATAGCTCGAGAACGGGTCGACGGCTGCGGGCGAGAGTAGGCTCGTCGGACGGAGGACGCGGAGACGAAGGTTTACCGAGCGAAAAATTCTCGAAAAATTTTTTACGTGTGCATCGGTGACGCGTCGACCTCGGCGGAGGATAAGTTACCGACCACCACCGGCAGTGGTCGGAGGGTATAAGCTGCCGCGTTAAAAATGAAATCCGAATCTCGGCGCTTCCACGGTTCAGGGCTGAAAAGGGCCCCAAAGAAAATAACTGATTCAAACGTTCGAATTTAACGCCAATTTCGCGACGCTGACTTCGCATCGGTGGTGAGTGCCGCTACAGTCGCCGCATTTACTCTCCCCTGATAGTTGAGCGAATCGACTTGTAACTTCGAGGTTACGAATCCGATTCTACGTTTAGGTTTACATTTCCCATTAATTTTAAAGGGCGGGGGGTGGGTGGGAGGGTGGTTGGCGAAGACAGACCAATCGCGCGCCTCTCTTCGCCACCATCGTCGCTACAGACGACCTCGACCTCGAGCCGAGCCGAGCCCAGCCGGGCGGGGACGAAGGCCCGACGGGCTCCCGGAAAATTCGGAAAGGCGATATACCTTTAGTTCACAGTTGGCCGTAACTTTTTCGGTGACGTCAAATTAGTGAAATTTTGCGATTTCTTTGTCGCCGTATAGCTCGAGAACGGGCCGACGGGTGCGGGCGAGAGTAGGCTCGTCGGACGGAGGACGCGGAGACGAAAGTTTACCGCGCGAAAAATTAGCGACAATTCGCGAAAAATTTTTTACGTGTGCATCGGTGACGCGTCGACCTCGGCGGAGGATAAGTTACCGACCACCACCGGCAGTGGTCGGTAACGCTCGGGGAGTATAAGCTGCCGCGTTAAAAATGAAACCCGGATTTCGGCGCTTCCACGGTTCAGGGCTGAAAAGGGCCCGAAAGAAAATAACTGATTCAAACGTTCGAATTTAACCCCAATTTCGCGACGCTGACTTCGCATCGGTGGTGAGTGCCGCTACAGTCGCCGCATTTACTCTCCCCTGATAGTTGAGCGAATCGACTTGTAACTTCGTGGTTACGAATCCGATTCTACGTTTAGGTTTACATTTCCCATTAATTTTAAAGTGAGGGGGGTGGGGGGGGTGGTTGGCGAAGACAGACCAATCGCGCGCCTCTCTTCGCCACCATCGTCGCTACAGACGACCTCGACCTCGAGCCGAGCCGAGCCCAGCCGGGCGGGGCCGAAGGCCCGACGGGCTCCCGGAAAATTCGGAAAGGCGATATACCTTTAGTTCACAGTTGGCCGTAACTTTTTCGGTGACGTCAAATTAGTGAAATTTTGCGATTTCTTTTTCGCCGTATAGCTCGAGAACGGGCCAACGGGTGCGGGCGAGAGTAGGCTCGTCGGACGGAGGACGCGGAGACGAAAGTTTACCGCGCGAAAGTTCGCGAAATATTTTTTACGTGTGCATCGGTAACGCGCGTCGACCTCGGTGGAGGATAACTTACCGACCACCACCGGCAGTGGTCGGAGGGTATAAGCTGCCGCGTTAAAAATGAAATCCGAATCTCGGCGCTTCCACGGTTCAGGGCTGAAAAGGGCCCGGAAGAAAATAACTGATTCAAACGTTCGAATTTAACGCCAATTTCGCGACGCTGACTTCGCATCGGTGGTGAGTGCCGCTACAGTCGCCGCATTTACTCTCCCCTGATAGTTGAGCGAATCGACTTGTAACTTCGAGCTTACGAATCCGATTCTACGTTTAGTTTTACATGTTCCATTCATTTTAAAGGGAGGGTGGTTGGGGGGGAGGATGGCGATGACAGACCAATCGCGCGCCTCCCCGCCACCATCGTCGCTACCGACGACCTCGACCTCGAGCCGAGCCGAGCTGAGCCGAGCGGGGCCGAAGGCCCGATGGGCTCCCGGAAAATTCGGAAGGCGATATACCTTTAATTCCCAGTTGGCCGTAACTTTTTCGATGACGTCAAATTAGTGCTAAATCAAAGTTTCTTTGTCGCCGTATAGCTCGAGAACGGGTCGACGGCTGCGGGCGAGAGTAGGCTCGTCGGACGGAGGACGCGGAGACGAAGGTTTACCGAGCGAAAAATTCTCGAAAAATTTTTTACGTGTGCATCGGTGACGCGTCGACCTCGGCGGAGGATAAGTTACCGACCACCACCGGCAGTGGTCGGAGGGTATAAGCTGCCGCGTTAAAAATGAAATCCGAATCTCGGCGCTTCCACGGTTCAGGGCTGAAAAGGGCCCCAAAGAAAATAACTGATTCAAACGTTCGAATTTAACGCCAATTTCGCGACGCTGACTTCGCATCGGTGGTGAGTGCCGCTACAGTCGCCGCATTCTCTCTCCCCTGATAGTTGAGCGAATCGACTTGTAACTTTGAGGTTACGAATCCGATTCTACGTTTAGGTTTACATTTTCCATTAATTTTAAAGGGAGGGGGTGGGGGGGGGGTGGTTGGCGATGACGGACCAATCGCGCGCCTCTCTTCGCCACCATCGTCGCTATTGACGACCTCGACCTCGAGCCGAGCCGAGCCCAGCCGGGCGGGGCCGAAGGCCCGACGGGCTCCCGGAAAATTCGGAAAGGCGATATACCTTTAGTTCACAGTTGGCCGTAACTTTTTCGGTGACGTCAAATTAGTGAAATTTTGCGATTTCTTTGTCGCCGTATAGCTCGAGAACGGGCCGACGGGTGCGGGCGAGAGTAGGCTCGTCGGACGGAGGACGCGGAGACGAAAGTTTACCGCGCGAAAAATTAGCGACAATTCGCGAAAAATTTTTTACGTGTGCATCGGTGACGCGTCGACCTCGGCGGAGGATAAGTTACCGACCACCACCGGCAGTGGTCGGTAACGCTCGGGGGGTATAAGCTGCCGCGTTAAAAATGAAACCCGGATTTCGGCGCTTCCACGGTTCAGGGCTGAAAAGGGCCCGAAAGAAAATAACTGATTCAAACGTTCGAATTTAACGCCAATTTCGCGACGCTGACTTCGCATAGGTGGTGAGTGCCGCTACAGTCGCCGCATTTACTCTCCCCTGATAGTTGAGCGAATCGACTTGTAACTTCGTGGTTACGAATCCGATTCTACGTTTAGGTTTACATTTCCCATTAATTTTAAAGTGAGGGGGGTGGGGGGGTGGTTGGCGAAGACAGACCAATCGCGCGCCTCTCTTCGCCACCATCGTCGCTACAGACGACCTCGACCTCGAGCCGAGCCGAGCCCAGCCGGGCGGGGCCGAAGGCCCGATGGGCTCACGGAAAATTCGGGATTGCGATATACCTTTAGTTCCCAGGTGGCCGTAACTTTTTCGGTGACGTCAAATTAGTGAAATTTTGAGATTTCTTTGTCGCCGTATAGCTCGAGAACGGGTCGACGGGTGCGGGCGCGAGTAGATTCGTCGGACGGAGGACGCGGAGACGAAGGTTTACCGCGCGAAAAATTCGCGAAAAATTTTTTACGTGTGCATCGGTGACGCGTCGACCTCGGCGGAGGATAAGTTACCGACCACCACCGGCAGTGGTCGGAGGGTATAAGCTGCCGCGTTAAAAATGAAATCCGAATCTCGGCGCTTCCACGGTTCAGGGCTGAAAAGGGTCCGAAAGAAAATAACTGATTCAAACGTTCGAATTTAACGCCAATTTTGCGACGCTGACTTCGCATTGGTGGTGAGTGTCGCTACAGTCGCCGCATTCTATCTCCCCTGATAGTTGAGCGAATCGACTTGTAACTTTGAGGTTACGAATCCGATTCTACGTTTAGGTTTACATTTTCCATTAATTTTAAAGGGAGGGGGTGGGGGGGGGGTGGTTGGCGATGACGGACCAATCGCGCGCCTCTCTTCGCCACCATCGTCGCAATTGACGACCTCGACCTCGAGCCGAGCCGAGCCCAGCCGGGCGGGGCCGAAGGCCCGACGGGCTCCCGGAAAATTCGGAAAAGCGATATACCTTTAGTTCACAGTTGGCCGTAACTTTTTCGGTGACGTCAAATTAGTGAAATTTTGCGATTTCTTTGTCGCCGTATAGCTCGAGAACGGGCCGACGGGTGCGGGCGAGAGTAGGCTCGTCGGACGGAGGACGCGGAGACGAAAGTTTACCGCGCGAAAAATTAGCGACAATTCGCGAAAAATTTTTTACGTGTGCATCGGTGACGCGTCGACCTCGGCGGAGGATAAGTTACCGACCACCACCGGCAGTGGTCGGTAACGCTCGGGGGGTATAAGCTGCCGCGTTAAAAATGAAACCCGGATTTCGGCGCTTCCACGGTTCAGGGCTGAAAAGGGCCCGAAAGAAAATAACTGATTCAAACGTTCGAATTTAACACCAATTTCGCGACGCTGACTTCGCATCGGTGGTGAGTGCCGCTACAGTCGCCGCATTTACTCTCCCCTGATAGTTGAGCGAATCGACTTGTAACTTCGTGGTTACGAATCCGATTCTACGTTTAGGTTTACATTTCCCATTAATTTTAAAGTGAGGGGGGTGGGGGGGGGGGGGGGTGGTTGGCGAAGACAGACCAATCGCGCGCCTCTCTTCGCCACCATCGTCGCTACAGACGACCTCGACCTCGAGCCGAGCCGAGCCCAGCCGGGCGGGGCCGAAGGCCCGATGGGCTCACGGAAAATTCGGGAATGCGATATACCTTTAGTTCCCAGGTGGCCGTAACTTTTTCGGTGACGTCAAATTAGTGAAATTTTGAGATTTCTATGTCGCCGTATAGCTCGAGAACGGGTCGACGGGTGCGGGCGCGAGTAGATTCGTCGGACGGAGGACGCGGAGACGAAGGTTTACCGCGCGAAAAATTCGCGAAAAATTTTTTACGTGTGCATCGGTGACGCGTCGACCTCGGCGGAGGATAAGTTACCGACCACCACCGGCAGTGGTCGGAGGGTATAAGCTGCCGCGTTAAAAATGAAATCCGAATCTCGGCGCTTCCACGGTTCAGGGCTGAAAAGGGTCCGAAAGAAAATAACTGATTCAAACGTTCGAATTTAACGCCAATTTCGCGACGCTGACTTCGCATTGGTGGTGAGTGTCGCTACAGTCGCCGCATTCTATCTCCCCTGATAGTTGAGCGAATCGACTTGTAACTTTGAGGTTACGAATCCGATTCTACGTTTAGGTTTACATTTCCCATTAATTTTAAAGGGCGGGGGGTGGGTGGGAGGGTGGTTGGCGAAGACAAACCAATCGCGCGCCTCTCTTCGCCACCATCGTCGCTACAGACGACCTCGACCTCGAGCCGAGCCGAGCCCAGCCGGGCGGGGACGAAGGCCCGACGGGCTCCCGGAAAATTCGGAAAGGCGATATACCTTTAGTTCCCAGTTGGCCGTAACTTTTTCGGTGACGTCAAATTAGTGAAATTTTGCGATTTCTTTGTCGCCGCATAGCTCGAGAACGGGTTAACGCCCGGGGGCGAGAGTAGATTCGTCGGACGGAGGACGCGGAGACGAAGGTTTACAGCGCGAAAAATTCGCGACAATTCGCGAAAAATTTTTTACGTGTGCATCGGTGACGCGTCGACCTCGGCGGAGGATAAGTTACCGACCACCACCGGCAGTGGTCGGTAACGCTCGGGGGGTATAAACTGCCGCGTTAAAAATGAAACCCGAATCTCGGCGCTTGCACGGTTCAGGGCTGAAAAGGGCCCGAAAGAAAATACCTGATTCAAACGTTTGAATTTAACGCCAATTTCGCGACGCTGACTTCGCATCGGTGGTGAGTGCCGCTACAGTCGCCGCATTTACTCTCCCCTGATAGTTGAGCGAATCGACTTGTAACTTCGAGGTTACGAATCCAATTCTACGTTTAGGTTTACATTTCCCATTAATTTTAAAGGGAGGGGGGGTGGTTGGCGATGACAGACCAATCGCGCGCCTCTCCGCCACCATCGTCACTACAGACGACCTCGACCTCGAGCCGAGCCGAGCCCAGCCGGGCGGGGCCGAAGGCCCGACAGGCTCCGGGTAAATTCGGAAAGGCGATATACCTTTAGTTCCCAGTTGGCCGTAACTTTTTCGGTGACGTCAAATTAGTGAAATTTTGCGATTTCTTTGTCGCCGTATAGCTCGAGAACGGGCCGACGGGTGCGGGCGAGAGTAGGCTCGTCCGACGGAGGACGCGGAGACGACAGTTTACCGCGCGAAAAATTCGCGACAATTCGCGAAAAATTTTTTACGTGTGCATCGGTGACGCGCCGACCTCGGCGGAGGATAAGTTACCGACCACCACCGGCAGTGGTCGGTAACGCTCGGGGGGTATAAGCTGCCGCGTTAAAAATGAAACCCGGATTTCGGCGCTTCCACGGTTCAGGGCTGAAAAGGGCCCGAAAGAAAATAACTGATTCAAACGTTCGAATTTAACGCCAATTTCGCGACGCTGACTTCGCATCGGTGGTGAGTGCCGCTACAGTCGCCGCATTTACTCTCCCCTGATAGTTGAGCGAATCGACTTGTAACTTCGAGGTTACGAATCCGATTCTACGTTTAGGTTTACATTTCCCATTAATTTTAAAGGGAGGGGGGGTGGTTGGCGATGACAGACCAATCGCGCGCCTCTCCGCCACCATCGTCACTACAGACGACCTCGACCTCGAGCCGAGCCGAGCCCAGCCGGGCGGGGCCGAAGGCCCGACAGGCTCCCGGAAAATTCGGAAAGGCGATATACCTTTAGTTCCCAGTTGGCCGTAACTTTTTCGGTGACGTCAAATTAGTGAAATTTTGCGATTTCTTTGTCGCCGTATAGCTCGAGAACGGGCCGACGGGTGCGGGCGAGAGTAGGCTCGTCGGACGGAGGACGCGGAGACGAAAGTTTACCGCGCGAAAAATTCGCGACAATTCGCGAAAAATTTTTTACGTGTGCATCGGTGAGGCGTCGACCTCGGCGGAGGATAAGTTACCGACCACCACCGGCAGTGGTCGGTAACGCTCGGGGGGTATAAGCTGCCGCGTTAAAAATGAAACCCGGATTTCGGCGCTTCCACGGTTCAGGGCTGAAAAGGGCCCGAAAGAAAATAACTGATTCAAACGTTCGAATTTAACGCCAACTTCGCGACGCTGACTTCGCATCGGTGGCGAGTGCCGCCACAGTCGCCGCATTTACTCTCCCCTGATAGTTGAGCGAATCGACTTGTAACTTCGAGGTTACGCATCCGATTCTACGTTTAGGTTTACATTTCCCATTAATTTTAAAGGGAGGGGGGGTGGTTGGCGATGACAGACCAATCGCGCGCCTCTCCGCCACCATCGTCACTACAGACGACCTCGACCTCGAGCCGAGCCGAGCCCAGCCGGGCGGGGCCGAAGGCCCGACAGGCTCCGGGAAAATTCGGAAAGGCGATATACCTTTAGTTCCCAGTTGGCCGTAACTTTTTCGGTGACGTCAAATTAGTGAAATTTTGCGATTTCTTTGTCGCCGTATAGCTCGAGAACGGGCCGACGGGTGCGGGCGAGAGTAGGCTCGTCGGACGGAGGACGCGGAGACGAAAGTTTACCGCGCGAAAATTCGCGAAATATTTTTTACGTGTGCATCGGTAACGCGCGTCGACCTCGGTGGAGGATAACTTACCGACCACCACCGGCAGTGGTCGGTAACGCTCGGGGGGTATAAGCTGCCGCGTTAAAAATGAAACCCGAATTTCGGCGCTTCCACGGTTCAGGGCTGAAAAGGGCCCGAAAGAAAATAACTGATTCAAACGTTCGAATTTAACGCCAACTTCGCGACGCTGACTTCGCATCGGGGGCGAGTGCCGCCACAGTCGCCGCGTTTACTCTACCTTGATAGTTGAGCGAATCGACTTGTAACTTCGAGCTTACGAATCCGATTCTACGTTTAGTTTTACATGTTCCATTCATTTTTATAGGGGCGGGGGTTGGGGGGGGAGGATGGCAATGACAGACCAATCGGGCGCCTCCCCGCCACCATCGTCGCTACCGACGACCTCGACCTCGAGCCGAGCCGAGCCGAGCCGAGCGGGGCCGAAGGCCCGATGGGCCCCCGGAAAATTCGGAAAGGCGATATACCTTTAGTTCCCAGTTGGCCGTAACTTTTTCGGTGACGTCAAATTAGTGAAATTTTGAGATTTCTTTGTCGCCGTATAGCTCGAGAACGGGTCGTCGGGTGCGGGCGCGAGTAGATTCGTCGGACGGAGGACGCGGAGACGAAGGTTTACCGCGCGAAAAATTCGCGAAAAATTTTTTACGTGTGCATCGGTGACGCGTCGACCTCGGCGGAGGATAAGTTACCGACCACCACCGACAGTGGTCGGAGGGTATAAGCTGCCGCGTTAAAAATGAAATCCGAATCTCGGCGCTTCCACGGTTCAGGGCTGAAAAGGTCCCGAAAGAAAATAACTGATTCAAACGTTCGAATTTAACGCCAATATCGCGACGCTGACTTCGCATCGGTGGTGAGTGCCGCTACAGTCGCCGCATTTACTCTCCCCTGATAGTTGAGCGAATCGACTTGTAACTTCGAGGTTACGAATCCGATTCTACGTTTAGGTTTACATTTCCCATTAATTTTAAAGGGCGGGGGGTGGGTGGGAGGGTGGTTGGCGAAGACAAACCAATCGCGCGCCTCTCTTCGCCACCATCGTCGCTACAGACGACCTCGACCTCGAGCCGAGCCGAGCCCAGCCGGGCGGGGACGAAGGCCCGACGGGCTCCCGGAAAATTCGGAAAGGCGATATACCTTTAGTTCCCAGTTGGCCGTAACTTTTTCGGTGACGTCAAATTAGTGAAATTTTGCGATTTCTTTGTCGCCGCATAGCTCGAGAACGGGTTAACGCCCGGGGGCGAGAGTAGATTCGTCGGACGGAGGACGCGGAGACGAAGGTTTACAGCGCGAAAAATTCGCGACAATTCGCGAAAAATTTTTTACGTGTGCATCGGTGACGCGTCGACCTCGGCGGAGGATAAGTTACCGACCACCACCGGCAGTGGTCGGTAACGCTCGGGGGGTATAAACTGCCGCGTTAAAAATGAAACCCGAATCTCGGCGCTTGCACGGTTCAGGGCTGAAAAGGGCCCGAAAGAAAATACCTGATTCAAACGTTTGAATTTAACGCCAATTTCGCGACGCTGACTTCGCATCGGTGGTGAGTGCCGCTACAGTCGCCGCATTTACTCTCCCCTGATAGTTGAGCGAATCGACTTGTAACTTCGAGGTTACGAATCCAATTCTACGTTTAGGTTTACATTTCCCATTAATTTTAAAGGGAGGGGGGGTGGTTGGCGATGACAGACCAATCGCGCGCCTCTCCGCCACCATCGTCACTACAGACGACCTCGACCTCGAGCCGAGCCGAGCCCAGCCGGGCGGGGCCGAAGGCCCGACAGGCTCCGGGAAAATTCGGAAAGGCGATATACCTTTAGTTCCCAGTTGGCCGTAACTTTTTCGGTGACGTCAAATTAGTGAAATTTTGCGATTTCTTTGTCGCCGTATAGCTCGAGAACGGGCCGACGGGTGCGGGCGAGAGTAGGCTCGTCCGACGGAGGACGCGGAGACGACAGTTTACCGCGCGAAAAATTCGCGACAATTCGCGAAAAATTTTTTACGTGTGCATCGGTGACGCGCCGACCTCGGCGGAGGATAAGTTACCGACCACCACCGGCAGTGGTCGGTAACGCTCGGGGGGTATAAGCTGCCGCGTTAAAAATGAAACCCGGATTTCGGCGCTTCCACGGTTCAGGGCTGAAAAGGGCCCGAAAGAAAATAACTGATTCAAACGTTCGAATTTAACGCCAATTTCGCGACGCTGACTTCGCATCGGTGGTGAGTGCCGCTACAGTCGCCGCATTTACTCTCCCCTGATAGTTGAGCGAATCGACTTGTAACTTCGAGGTTACGAATCCGATTCTACGTTTAGGTTTACATTTCCCATTAATTTTAAAGGGAGGGGGGGTGGTTGGCGATGACAGACCAATCGCGCGCCTCTACGCCACCATCGTCACTACAGACGACCTCGACCTCGAGCCGAGCCGAGCCCAGCCGGGCGGGGCCGAAGGCCCGACAGGCTCCGGGAAAATTCGGAAAGGCGATATACCTTTAGTTCCCAGTTGGCCGTAACTTTTTCGGTGACGTCAAATTAGTGAAATTTTGCGATTTCTTTGTCGCCGTATAGCTCGAGAACGGGCCGACGGGTGCGGGCGAGAGTAGGCTCGTCGGACGGAGGACGCGGAGACGAAAGTTTACCGCGCGAAAAATTCGCGACAATTCGCGAAAAATTTTTTACGTGTGCATCGGTGACGCGTCGACCTCGGCGGAGGATAAGTTACCGACCACCACCGGCAGTGGTCGGTAACGCTCGGGGGGTATAAGCTGCCGCGTTAAAAATGAAACCCGGATTTCGGCGCTTCCACGGTTCAGGGCTGAAAAGGGCCCGAAAGAAAATAACTGATTCAAACGTTCGAATTTAACGCCAATTTCGCGACGCTGACTTCGCATCGGTGGTGAGTGCCGCTACAGTCGCCGCATTTACTCTCCCCTGATAGTTGAGCGAATCGACTTGTAACTTCGAGGTTACGAATCCGATTCTACGTTTAGGTTTACATTTCCCATTAATTTTAAAGGGAGGGGGAGTGGTTGGCGAAGAGCAGACCCATCGCGCGCCTCTCTTCGTCACCATCGTCGCTACAGACGACCTCGACCTCGAGCCGAGCCGAGCCCAGCCGAGCGGGGCCGAAGGCCCGATGGGCTCCCGGAAAATTCGGGAATGCGATATACCTTTAATTCCCAGGTGGCCGTAACTTTTTCGGTGACGTCAAATTAGTGAAATTTTGCGATTTCTTTGTCGCCGTATAGCTCGAGAACGGGCCGACGGGTGCGGGCGAGAGTAGGCTCGTCGGACGGAGGACGCGGAGACGAAAGTTTACCGCGCGAAAATTCGCGAAATATTTTTTACGTGTGCATCGGTAACGCGCGTCGACCTCGGTGGAGGATAACTTACCGACCACCACCGGCAGTGGTCGGTAACGCTCGGGGGAATAAGCTGCCGCGTTAAAAATGAAACCCGAATTTCGGCGCTTCCACGGTTCAGGGCTGAAAAGGGCCCGAAAGAAAATAACTGATTCAAACGTTCGAATTTAACGCCAACTTCGCGACGCTGACTTCGCATCGGTGGCGAGTGCCGCCACAGTCGCCGCGTTTACTCTACCTTGATAGTTGAGCGAATCGACTTGTAACTTCGAGCTTACGAATCCGATTCTACGTTTAGTTTTACATGTTCCATTCATTTTAAAGGGGCGGGGGTTGGGGGGGAGGATGGCGATGACAGACCAATCGGGCGCCTCCCCGCCACCATCGTCGCTACCGACGACCTCGACCTCGAGCCGAGCCGAGCCGAGCCGAGCGGGGCCGAAGGCCCGATGGGCTCCCGGAAAATTCGGGAAAGCGATATACCTTTAATTCCGAGTTGGCCGTAACTTTTTCGATGACGTCAAATTAGTGCAAAATCAAAGTTTCTTTGTCGCCGTATAGCTCGAGAACGGGTCGACGGCTGCGGGCGAGAGTAGGCTCGTCGGACGGAGGACGCGGAGACGAAGGTTTACCGAGCGAAAAATTCTCGAAAAATTTTTTACGTGTGCATCGGTGACGCGTCGACCTCGGCGGAGGATAAGTTACCGTCCACCATCGGCAGTGGTCGGTAACGCTCGGGGGGTATAAGCTGCCGCGTTAAAAATGAAATCCGAATCTCGGCGCTTGCACGGTTCCGGGCTGAAAAGGGCCTGAAAGAAAATAACTGATTCAAACGTTCGAATTTAACGCCAATTTCGCGACGCTGACTTCGCATCGGTGGTGAGTGCCGCTACAGTCGCCGCATTTACTCTCCCCTGATAGTTGAGCGAATCGACTTGTAACTTCGAGGTTACGAATCCGATTCTACGTTTAGGTTTACATTTCCCATTAATTTTAAAGGGAGGGGGGTGGGGGGGTGGTTGGCGAAGAGCAGACCCATCGCGCGCCTCTCTTCGAAACCATCGTCGCTACAGACGACCTCGACCTCGAGCCGAGCCGAGCCCAAACGAGCGGGGCCGAAGGCCCGACAGGCTCCCGGAAAATTCGGAAAGGCGATATACCTTTAGTTCCCAGTTGGCCGTAACTTTTTCGGTGACGTCAAATTAGTGAAATTTTGCGATTTCTTTGTCGCCGTATAGCTCGAGAACGGGCCGACGGGTGCGGGCGAGAGTGGGCTCGTCGGACGGAGGACGCGGAGACGAAAGTTTACCGCGCGAAAATCCGCGGAATATTTTTTACGTGTGCATCGGTAACGCGCGTCGACCTCGGTGGACGATAACTTACCGACCACCACCGGCAGTGGTCGGTAACGCTCGGGGGAATAAGCTGCCGCGTTAAAAATGAAACCCGAATTTCGGCGCTTCCACGGTTCAGGGCTGAAAAGGGCCCGAAAGAAAATAACTGATTCAAACGTTCGAATTTAACGCCAACTTCGCGACGCTGACTTCGCATCGGTGGCGAGTGCAGCCACAGTCGCCGCGTTTACTCTACCTTGATAGTTGAGCGAATCGACTTGTAACTTCGAGCTTACGAATCCGATTCTACGTTTAGTTTTACATGTTCCATTCATTTTAAAGGGGCGGGGGTTGGGGGGGAGGATGGCGATGACAGACCAATCGGGCGCCTCCCCGCCACCATCGTCGCTACCGACGACCTCGACCTCGAGCCGAGCCGAGCCGAGCCGAGCGGGGCCGAAGGCCCGATGGGCTCCCGGAAAATTCGGGAAGGCGATATACCTTTAATTCCGAGTTGGCCGTAACTTTTTCGATGACGTCAAATTAGTGCAAAATCAAAGTTTCTTTGTCGCCGTATAGCTCGAGAACGGGTCGACGGCTGCGGGCGAGAGTAGGCTCGTCGGACGGAGGACGCGGAGACGAAGGTTTACCGAGCGAAAAATTCTCGAAAAATTTTTTACGTGTGCATCGGTGACGCGTCGACCTCGGCGGAGGGTAAGTTACCGTCCACCATCGGCAGTGGTCGGTAACGCTCGGGGGGTATAAGCTGCCGCGTTAAAAATGAAATCCGAATCTCGGCGCTTGCACGGTTCCGGGCTGAAAAGGGCCTGAAAGAAAATAACTGATTCAAACGTTCGAATTTAACGCCAATTTCGCGACGCTGACTTCGCATCGGTGGTGAGTGCCGCTACAGTCGCCGCATTTACTCTCCCCTGATAGTTGAGCGAATCGACTTGTAACTTCGAGGTTACGAATCCGATTCTACGTTTAGGTTTACATTTCCCATTAATTTTAAAGGGAGGGGGGTGGGGGGGTGGTTGGCGAAGAGCAGACCCATCGCGCGCCTCTCTTCGCCACCATCGTCGCTACAGACGACCTCGACCTCGAGCCGAGCCGAGCCCAGCCGAGCCGGGCCGAAGGCCCGATGGGCTCCCGGAAAATTCGGGAATGCGATATACCTTTAATTCCCAGGTGGCCGTAACTTTTTCGGTGACGTCAAATTAGTGAAATTTTGCGATTTCTTTGTCGCCGTATAGCTCGAGAACGGGCCGACGGGTGCGGGCGAGAGTAGGCTCGTCGGACGGAGGACGCGGAGACGAAAGTTTACCGCGCGAAAATTCGCGAAATATTTTTTACGTGTGCATCGGTAACGCGCGTCGACCTCGGTGGAGGATAACTTACCGACCACCACCGGCAGTGGTCGGTAACGCTCGGGGGGAATAAGCTGCCGCGTTAAAAATGAAACCCGAATGTCGGCGCTTCCACGGTTCAGGGCTGAAAAGGGCCCGAAAGAAAATAACTGATTCAAACGTGCGAATTTAACGCCAACTTCGCGACGCTGACTTCGCATCGGTGGCGAGTGCCGCCACAGTCGCCGCGTTTACTCTACCTTGATAGTTGAGCGAATCGACTTGTAACTTCGAGCTTACGAATCCGATTCTACGTTTAGTTTTACATGTTCCATTCATTGTAAAGGGAGGGGGGTTGGGGGGGAGGATGGCGATGACAGACCAATCGCGCGCCTCCCCGCCACCATCGTCGCTACCGACGACCTCGACCTCGAGCCGAGCCGAGCCGAGCCGAGCGGGGCCGAAGGCCCGATGGGCTCCCGGAAAATTCGGAAAGGCGATATACCTTTAGTTCCCAGTTGGCCGTAACTTTTTCGGTGACGTCAAATTAGTGAAATTTTGCGATTTCTTTGTCGCCGTATAGCTCGAGAACGGGCCGACGGGTGCAGGCGAGAGTAGGCTCGTCGGACGGAGGACGCGGAGACGAAAGTTTACCGCGCGAAAATTCGCGAAATATTTTTTACGTGTGCATCGGTAACGCGCGTCGACCTCGGTGGAGGATAACTTACCGACCACCACCGGCAGTGGTCGGTAACGCTCGGGGGGAATAAGCTGCCGCGTTAAAAATGAAACCCGAATTTCGGCGCTTCCACGGTTCAGGGCTGAAAAGGGCCCGAAAGAAAATAACTGATTCAAACGTTCGAATTTAACGCCAACTTCGCGACGCTGACTTCGCATCGGTGGCGAGTGCCGCCACAGTGGCCGCGTTTACTCTACCTTGATAGTTGAGCGAATCGACTTGTAACTTCGAGCTTACGAATCCGATTCTACGTTTAGTTTTACATGTTCCATTCATTTTAAAGGGAGGGGGGGTGGTTGGCGATGACAGACCAATCGCGCGCCTCTCCGCCACCATCGTCACTACAGAAGACCTCGACCTCGAGCCGAGCCCAGCCGGGCGGGGCCGAAGGCCCGACAGGCTCCCGGAAAATTCGGAAAGGCGATATACCTTTAGTTCCCAGTTGGCCGTAACTTTTTCGGTGACGTCAAATTAGTGAAATTTTGCGATTTCTTTGTCGCCGTATAGCTCGAGAACGGGCCGACGGGTGCGGGCGAGAGTAGGCTCGTCGGACGGAGGGCGCGGAGACGAAAGTTTACTGCGCGAAAATTCGCGAAATATTTTTTACGTGTGCATCGGTAACGCGCGTCGACCTCGGTGGAGGATAACTTACCGACCACCACCGGCAGTGGTCGGTAACGCTCGGGGGGAATAAGCTGCCGCGTTAAAAATGAAACCCGAATTTCGGCGCTTCCACGGTTCAGGGCTGAAAAGGGCCCGAAAGAAAATAAGTGATTCAAACGTTCGAATTTAACGCCAACTTCGCGACGCTGACTTCGCATCGGTGGCGAGTGCCGCCACAGTCGCCGCGTTTACTCTACGTTGATAGTTGAGCGAATCGACTTGTAACTTCGAGCTTACGAATCCGATTCTACGTTTAGTTTTACATGTTCCATTCATTTTAAAGGGAGGTGGGGTGGTTGGCGATGACAGACCAATCGCGCGCCTCTCCGCCACCATCGTCACTACAGACGACCTCGACCTCGAGCCGAGCCCAGCCGGGCGGGGCCGAAGGCCCGACAGGCTCCCGGAAAATTCGGAAAGGCGGTATACCTTTAGTTCCCAGTTGGCCGTAACTTTTTCGGTGACGTCAAATTAGTGAAATTTTGCGATTTCTTTGTCGCCGTATAGCTCGAGAAAGGGCCGACGGGTGCGGGCGAGAGTAGGCTCGTCGGACGGAGGACGCGGAGACGAAAGTTTACCGCGCGAAAATTCGCGAAATATTTTTTACGTGTGCATCGGTAACGCGCGTCGACCTCGGTGGAGGATAACTTACCGACCACGACCGGCAGTGGTCGTTACGCTCGGGGGGAATAAGCTGCCGCGTTAAAAATGAAACCCGAATTTCGGCGCTTCCACGGTTCAGGGCTGAAAAGGGCCCGAAAGAAAATAACTGATTCAAACGTTCGAATTTAACGCCAACTTCGCGACGCTGACTTCGCATCGGTGGCGAGTGCCGCCACAGTCGCCGCGTTTACTCTGCCTTGATAGTTGAGCGAATCGACTTGTAACTTCGAGCTTACGAATCCGATTCTATGTTTCGTTTTACATGTTCCATTCATTTTAAAGGGAGGGGGGTTGGGGGGGAGGATGCCGATGACAGACCAATCGCGCGCCTCCCCGCCACCATCGTCGCTACCGACGACCTCGACCTCGAGCCGAGCCGAGCCGAGCCGAGCGGGGCCGAAGGCCCGGTGGGCTCCCGGAAAATTCGGGAAGGCGATATACCTTTAATTCCGAGTTGGCCGTAACTTTTTCGATGACGTCAAATTAGTGCAAAATCAAAGTTTCTTTGTCGCCGTATAGCTCGAGAACGGGTCGACGGCTGCGGGCGAGAGTAGGCTCGTCGGACGGAGGACGCGGAGACGAAGGTTTACCGAGCGAAAAATTCTCGAAAAATTTTTTACGTGTGCATCGGTGACGCGTCGACCTCGGCGGAGGGTAAGTTACCGTCCACCATCGGCAGTGGTCGGTAACGCTCGGGGGGTATAAGCTGCCGCGTTAAAAATGAAATCCGAATCTCGGCGCTTGCACGGTTCCGGGCTGAAAAGGGCCTGAAAGAAAATAACTGATTCAAACGTTCGAATTTAACGCCAATTTCGCGACGCTGACTTCGCATCGGTGGTGAGTGCCGCTACAGTCGCCGCATTTACTCTCCCCTGATAGTTGAGCGAATCGACTTGTAACTTCGAGGTTACGAATCCGATTCTACGTTTAGGTTTACATTTCCCATTAATTTTAATGGGAGGGGGGTGGGGGGGTGGTTGGCGAAGAGCAGACCCATCGCGCGCCTCTCTTCGTCACCATCGTCGCTACAGACGACCTCGACCTCGAGCCGAGCCGAGCCCAGCCGAGCGGGGCCGAAGGCCCGATGGGCTCCCGGAAAATTCGGGAATGCGATATACCTTTAATTCCCAGGTGGCCGTAACTTTTTCGGTGACGTCAAATTAGTGAAATTTTGAGATTTCTTTGTCGCCGTATAGCTCGAGAACGGGTCGACGGGTGCGGGCGCGAGTAGATTCGTCGGACGGAGGACGCGGAGACGAAGGTTTACCGCGCGAAAAATTCGCGAAAAATTTTTTACGTGTGGATCGGTGACGCGCGTCGACCTCGGCGGAGGATAAGTTACCGACCACCACCGGCAGTGGTCGGAGGGTATAAGCTGCCGCGTTAAAAATGAAATCCGAATCTCGGCGCTTCCACGGTTCAGGGCTGAAAAGGGCCCGAAAGAAAATAACTGAATCAAACGTTCGAATTTAACGCCAATTTCGCGACGCTGACTTCGCATCGGTGGTGAGTGCCGCTACAGTCGCCGCATTCTCTCTCCCCTGATAGTTGAGCGAATCGACTTGTAACTTCGAGGTTACGAATCCGATTCTACGTTTAGGTTTACATTTCCCATTAATTTTAAAGGGAGGGGGGGTGGTTGGCGATGACAGACCAATCGCGCGCCTCTCCGCCACCATCGTCACTACAGACGACCTCGACCTCGAGCCGAGCCGAGCCCAGCCGGGCGGGGCCGAAGGCCCGACAGGCTCCCGGAAAATTCGGAAAGGCGATATACCTTTAGTTCCCAGTTGGCCGTAACTTTTTCGGTGACGTCAAATTAGTGAAATTTTGCGATTTCTTTGTCGCCGTATAGCTCGAGAACGGGCCGACGGGTGCGGGCGAGAGTAGGCTCGTCGGACGGAGGACGCGGAGACGAAAGTTTACCGCGCGAAAATTCGCGAAATATTTTTTACGTGTGCATCGGTAACGCGCGTCGACCTCGGTGGAGGATAACTTACCGACCACCACCGGCAGTGGTCGGTAACGCTCGGGGGGAATAAGCTGCCGCGTTAAATATGAAACCCGAATGTCGGCGCTTCCACGGTTCAGGGCTGAAAACGGCCCGAAAGAAAATAACTGATTCAAACGTTCGAATTTAACGCCAACTTCGCGACGCTGACTTCGCATCGGTGGCGAGTGCCGCCACAGTCGCCGCGTTTACTCTACCTTGATAGTTGAGCGAATCGACTTGTAACTTCGAGCTTACGAATCCGATTCTACGTTTAGTTTTACATGTTCCATTCATTGTAAAGGGAGGGGGGTTGGGGGGGAGGATGGCGATGACAGACCAATCGCGCGCCTCCCCGCCACCATCGTCGCTACCGACGACCTCGACCTCGAGCCGAGCCGAGCCGAGCCGAGCGGGGCCGAAGGCCCGATGGGCTCCCGGAAAATTCGGAAAGGCGATATACCTTTAGTTCCCAGTTGGCCGTAACTTTTTCGGTGACGTCAAATTAGTGAAATTTTTCGATTTCTTTGTCGCCGTATAGCTCGAGAACGGGCCGACGGGTGCAGGCGAGAGTAGGCTCGTCGGACGGAGGGCGCGGAGACGAAAGTTTACTGCGCGAAAATTCGCGAAATATTTTTTACGTGTGCATCGGTAACGCGCGTGACCTCGGTGGAGGATAACTTACCGACCACCACCGGCAGTGGTCGTTACGCTCGGGGGGAATAAGCTGCCGCGTTAAAAATGAAACCCGAATTTCGGCGCTTCCACGGTTCAGGGCTGAAAAGGGCCCGAAAGAAAATAACTGATTCAAACGTTCGAATTTAACGCCAACTTCGCGACGCTGACTTCGCATCGGTGGCGAGTGCCGCCACAGTGGCCGCGTTTACTCTACCTTGATAGTTGAGCGAATCGACTTGTAACTTCGAGCTTACGAATCCGATTCTACGTTTAGTTTTACATGTTCCATTCATTTTAAAGGGAGGGGGGGTGGTTGGCGATGACAGACCAATCGCGCGCCTCTCCGCCACCATCGTCACTACAGACGACCTCGACCTCGAGCCGAGCCCAGCCGGGCGGGGCCGAAGGCCCGACAGGCTCCCGGAAAATTCGGAAAGGCGGTATACCTTTAGTTCCCAGTTGGCCGTAACTTTTTCGGTGACGTCAAATTAGTGAAATTTTGCGATTTCTTTGTCGCCGTATAGCTCGAGAACGGGCCGACGGGTGCGGGCGAGAGTAGGCTCGTCGGACGGAGGACGCGGAGACGAAAGTTTACCGCGCGAAAATTCGCGAAATATTTTTTACGTGTGCATCGGTAACGCGCGTCGACCTCGGTGGAGGATAACTTACCGACCACGACCGGCAGTGGTCGTTACGCTCGGGGGGAATAAGCTGCCGCGTTAAAAATGAAACCCGAATTTCGGCGCTTCCACGGTTCAGGGCTGAAAAGGGCCCGAAAGAAAATAACTGATTCAAACGTTCGAATTTAACGCCAACTTCGCGACGCTGACTTCGCATCGGTGGCGAGTGCCGCCACAGTCGCCGCGTTTACTCTGCCTTGATAGTTGAGCGAATCGACTTGTAACTTCGAGCTTACGAATCCGATTCTATGTTTAGTTTTACATGTTCCATTCATTTTAAAGGGAGGGGGGGTGGTTGGCGATGACAGACCAATCGCGCGCCTCTCCGCCACCATCGTCACTACAGACGACCTCGACCTCGAGCCGAGCCGAGCCGAGCGGGGCCGAAGTCCCGATGGGCTCCCGGAAAATTCGGAAAGGCGATATACCTTTAGTTCCCAGTTGGCCGTAACTTTTTCGGTGACGTCAAATTAGTGAAATTTTGCGATTTCTTTGTCGCCGTATAGCTCGAGAACGGGCCGACGGGTGCAGGCGAGAGTAGGCTCGTCGGACGGAGGACGCGGAGACGAAAGTTTACCGCGCGAAAATTCGCGAAATATTTTTTACGTGTGCATCGGTAACGCGCGTCGACCTCGGTGGAGGATAACTTACCGACCACGACCGGCAGTGGTCGTTACGCTCGGGGGGAATAAGCTGCCGCGTTAAAAATGAAACCCGAATTTCGGCGCTTCCACGGTTCAGGGCTGAAAAGGGCCCGAAAGAAAATAACTGATTCAAACGTTCGAATGTAACGCCAACTTCGCGACGCTGACTTCGCATCGGTGGCGAGTGCCGCCACAGTCGCCGCGTTTACTCTACCTTGATAGTTGAGCGAATCGACTTGTAACTTCGAGCTTACGAATCCGATTCTACGTTTAGTTTTACATGTTCCATTCATTTTAAAGGGAGGGGGGTTGGCGGGGAGGATGGCGATGACAGACCAATCGGGCGCCTCCCCGCCACCATCGTCGCTACCGACGACCTCGACCTCGAGCCGAGCCGAGCCGAGCCGAGCGGGGCCGAAGGCCCGATGGGCTCCCGGAAAATTCGGGAAGGCGATATACCTTTAATTCCGAGTTGGCCGTAACTTTTTCGATGACGTCAAATTAGTGCAAAATCAAAGTTTCTTTGTCGCCGTATAGCTCGAGAACGGGTCGACGGCTGCGGGCGAGAGTAGGATCGTCGGACGGAGGACGCGGAGACGAAGGTTTACCGAGCGAAAAATTCTCGAAAAATTTTTTACGTGTGCATCGGTGACGCGTCGACCTCGGCGGAGGATAAGTTACCGTCCACCATCGGCAGTGGTCGGTAACGCTCGGGGGGTATAAGCTGCCGCGTTAAAAATGAAATCCGAATTTCGGCGCTTCCACGGTTCCGGGCTGAAAAGGGCCTGAAAGAAAATAACTGATTCAAACGTTCGAATTTAACGCCAATTTCGCGATGCTGACTTCGCATCGGTGGCGAGTGCCGCCACAGTCGCCGCGTTTACTCTACCTTGATAGTTGAGCGAATCGACTTGTAACTTCGAGCTTACGAATCCGATTCTACGTTTAGTTTTACATGTTCCATTCATTTTAAAGGGAGGGGGGTTGGGGGGGAGGATGGCGATGACAGACCAATCGGGCGCCTCCCCGCCACCATCGTCGCTACCGACGACCTCGACCTCGAGCCGAGCCGAGCCGAGCCGAGCGGGGCCGAAGGCCCGATGGGCTCCCGGAAAATTCGGGAAGGCGATATACCTTTAATTCCGAGTTGGCCGTAACTTTTTCGATGACGTCAAATTAGTGCAAAATCAAAGTTTCTTTGTCGCCGTATAGCTCGAGAACGGGTCGACGGCTGCGGGCGAGAGTAGGCTCGTCGGACGGAGGACGCGGAGACGAAGGTTTACCGAGCGAAAAATTCTCGAAAAATTTTTTACGTGTGCATCGGTGACGCGTCGACCTCGGCGGAGGATAAGTTACCGTCCACCATCGGCAGTGGTCGGTAACGCTCGGGGTGTATAAGCTGCCGCGTTAAAAATGAAATCCGAATCTCGGCGCTTGCACGGTTCCGGGCTGAAAAGGGCCTGAAAGAAAATAACTGATTCAAACGTTCGAATTTAACGCCAATTTCGCGACGCTGACTTCGCATCGGTGGTGAGTGCCGCTACAGTCGCCGCATTTACTCTCCCCTGATAGTTGAGCGAATCGACTTGTAACTTCGAGGTTACGAATCCGATTCTACGTTTAGGTTTACATTTCCCATTAATTTTAAAGGGAGGGGGGTGGGGGGTGGTTGGCGAAGAGCAGACCAATCGCGCGCCTCTCTTCGCCACCATCGTCGCTACAGACGACCTCGACCTCGAGCCGAGCCGAGCCCAGCCGAGCGGGACCGAAGGCCCGATGGGCTCCCGGAAAATTCGGGAATGCGATATACCTTTAATTCCCAGGTGGCCGTAACTTTTTCGGTGACGTCAAATTAGTGAAATTTTGAGATTTCTTTGTCGCCGTATAGCTCGAGAACGGGTCGACGGGTGCGGGCGCGAGTAGATTCGTCGGACGGAGGAAGCGGAGACGAAGGTTTACCGCGCGAAAAATTCGCGAAAAATTTTTTACGTGTGCATCGGTGACGCGTCGACCTCGGCGGAGGATAAGTTACCGACCACCACCGGCAGTGGTCGGAGGGTATAAGCTGCCGCGTTAAAAATGAAATCCGAATCTCGGCGCTTCCACGGTTCAGGGCTGAAAAGGGCCCGAAAGAAAATAACTGATTCAAACGTTCGAATTTATCGCCAATTTCGCGACGCTGACTTCGCATCGGTGGTGAGTGTCGCTACAGTCGCCGCATTCTCTCTCCCCTGATAGTTGAGCGAATCGACTTGTAACTTCGAGCTTTCGAATCCGATTCTACGTTTAGGTTTACATTTCCCATTAATTTTAAAGGGAGGGGGGTGGGGGGTGGGGGGGTGGTTGGCGAAGACAACCAATCGCGCGCCTCTCTTCGCCACCATCGTCGCTACAGACGACCTCGACCTCGAGCCGAGCCGAGCCCAGCCGAGCGGGGCCGAAGGCCCGATGGGCTCCCGGAAAATTCGGGAATGCGATATACCTTTAATTCCGAGTTGGCCGTAACTTTTTCGATGACGTCAAATTAGTGCAAAATCAATGTTTCTTTGTCGCCGTATAGCTCGAGAACGGGTCGACGGCTGCGGGCGAGAGTAGGCTCGTCGGACGGAGGACGCGGAGACGAAGGTTTACCGAGCGAAAAATTCTCGAAAAATTTTTTACGTGTGCATCGGTGACGCGTCGACCTCGGCGGAGGATAAGGTACCGTCCACCATCGGCAGTGGTCGGTAACGCTCGGGGGGTATAAGCTGCCGCGTTAAAAATGAAATCCGAATCTCGGCGCTTGCACGGTTCCGGGCTGAAAAGGGCCTGAAAGAAAATAACTGATTCAAACGTTCGAATTTAACGCCAATTTCGCGACGCTGACTTCGCATCGGTGGTGAGTGCCGCTACAGTCGCCGCATTTACTCTCCCCTGATAGTTGAGCGAATCGACTTGTAACTTCGAGGTTACGAATCCGATTCTACGTTTAGGTTTACATTTCCCATTAATTTTAAAGGGAGGGGGGTGGGGGGGTGGTTGGCGAAGAGCAGACCAATCGCGCGCCTCTCTTCGCCACCATCGTCGCTACAGACGACCTCGACCTCGAGCCGAGCCGAGCCCAGCCGAGCGGGGCCGAAGGCCCGATGGGCTCCCGGAAAATTCGGAAAGGCGATATACCTTTAGTTCCCAGTTGGCCGTAACTTTTTCGGTGACGTCAAATTAGTGAAATTTTGCGATTTCTTTGTCGCCGTATAGCTCGAGAACGGGCCGACGGGTGCGGGCGAGAGTAGGCTCGTCGGACGGAGGACGCGGAGACGAAAGTTCACCGCGCGAAAATTCGCGAAATATTTTTTACGTGTGCATCGGTAACGCGCGTCGACCTCGGTGGAAGATAACTTACCGACCACCACCGGCAGTGGTCGGTAACGCTCGGGGGGTATAAGCTGCCGCGTTAAAAATGAAACCCGGATTTCGGCGCTTCCACGGTTGAGGCCTGAAAAGGGCCCGAAAGAAAATAACTGATTCAAACGTTCGAATTTAACGCCAATTTCGCGACGCTGACTTCGCATCGGTGGTGAGTGCCGCTACAGTCGCCGCATTTACTCTCCCCTGATAGTTGAGCGAATCGACTTGTAACTTCGAGGTTACGAATCCGATTCTACGTTTAGGTTTACATTTCCCATTAATTTTAAAGGGCGGGGGGTGGGTGGGGGGGTGGTTGGCGAAGATAGACCAATCGCGCGCCTCTCTTCGCCACCATCGTCGCTACAGACGACCTCGACCTCGAGCCGAGCCGAGCCCAGCCGGGCGGGGACGAAGGCCCGACGGGCTCCCGGAAAATTCGGAAAGGCGATATACCTTTAGTTCCCAGGTGGCCGTAACTTTTTCGGTGACGTCAAATTAGTGAAATTTTGAGATTTCTTTGTCGCCGTATAGATCGAGAACGGGTCGACGGGTGCGGGCGCGAGTAGATTCGTCGGACGGAGGACGCGGAGACGAAGGTTTACCGCGCGAAAAATTCGCGAAAAATTTTTTACGTGTGCATCGGTGACGCGTCGACCTCGGCGGAGGATAAGTTACCGACCACCACCGGCAGTGGTCGGAGGGTATAAGCTGCCGCGTTAAAAATGAAATCCGAATCTCGGCGCTTCCACGGTTCAGGGCTGAAAAGGGCCCGAAAGAAAATAACTGATTCAAACGTTCGAATTTAACGCCAACTTCGCGACGCTGACTTCGCATCGGGGGCGAGTGCCGCCACAGTCGCCGCGTTTAATCTACCTTGATAGTTGAGCGAATCGACTTGTAACTTCGAGCTTACGAATCCGATTCTACGTTTAGTTTTACATGTTCCATTCATTTTAAAGGGAGGGGGGTTGGGGGGGGGAGGATGGCGATGACAGACCAATCGCGCGCCTCCCCGCCACCATCGTCGCTACCGACGACCTCGACCTCGAGCCGAGCCGAGCTGAGCCGAGCGGGGCCGAAGGCGCGATGGGCTCCCGGAAAATTCGGAAGGCGATATACCTTTAATTCCCAGTTGGCCGTAACTTTTTCGATGACGTCAAATTAGTGCTAAATCAAAGTTTCTTTGTCGCCGTATAGCTCGAGAACTGGTCGACGGCTGCGGGCGAGAGTAGGCTCGTCGGACGGAGGACGCGGAGACGAAGGTTTACCGTACGAAAAATTCTCGAAAAATTTTTTACGTGTGCATCGGTGACGCGTCGACCTCGGCGGAGGATAAGTTACCGTCCACCATCGGCAGTGGTCGGTAACGCTCGGGGGGTATAAGCTGCCGCGTTAAAAATGAAATCCGAATCTCGGCGCTTGCACGGTTCAGGGCTGAAAAGGGCCTGAAAGAAAATAACTGATTCAAACGTTCGAATTTAACGCCAATTTCGCGACGCTGACTTCGCATCGGTGGTGAGTGCCGCTACAGTCGCCGCATTTACTCTCCCCTGATAGTTGAGCGAATCGACTTGTAACTTCGAGGTTACGAATCCGATTCTACGTTTAGGTTTACATTTCCCATTAATTTTAAAGGGCGGGGGGTGGGTGGGGGGGTGGTTGGCGAAGACAGACCAATCGCGCGCCTCTCTTCGCCACCATCGTCGCTACAGACGACCTCGACCTCGAGCCGAGCCGAGTCCAGCCGGGCGGGGACGAAGGCCCGACGGGCTCCCGGAAAATTCGGGAATGCGATATACCTTTAATTCCCAGGTGGCCGTAACTTTTTCGGTGACGTCAAATTAGTGAAATTTTGAGATTTCTTTGTCGCCGCATAGCTCGAGAACGGGTTAACGCCCGGGGGCGAGAGTAGACTCGTCGGACGGAGGACGCGGAGACGAAGGTTTACAGCGCGAAAAATTCGCGACAATTCGCGAAATATTTTTTACGTGTGCATCGGTAACGCGCGTCGACCTCGGCGGAGGATAAGTTACCGACCACCACCGGCAGTGGTCGGTAACGCTCGGGGGGTATAAACTGCCGCGTTAAAAATGAAACCCGAATCTCGGCGCTTGCACGGTTCAGTGCTGAAAAGGGCCCGAAAGAAAATAACTGATTCAAACGTTCGAATTTAACGCCAATTTCGCGACGCTGACTTCGCATCGGTGGTGAGTGCCGCTACAGTCGCCGCATTTACTCTCCCCTGATAGTTGAGCGAATCGACTTGTAACTTCGAGGTTACGAATCCAATTCTACGTTTAGGTTTACATTTCCCATTAATTTTAAAGTGAGGGGGGTGGGGGGGGGTGTTTGGCGAAGACAGACCAATCGCGCGCCTCTCTTCGCTACCATCGTCGCGACAGACGACCTCGACCTCGAGCCGAGCCGAGCCCAGCCGGGCGGGGCCGAAGGCCCGATGGGCTCACGGAAAATTCGGGAATGCGATATACCTTTAATTCCCAGGTGGCCGTAACTTTTTCGGTGACGTCAAATTAGTGAAATTTTGAGATTTCTTTGTCGCCGTATAGCTCGAGAACGGGTCGACGGGTGCGGGCGCGAGTAGATTCGTCGGACGGAGGACGCGGAGACGAAGGTTTACCGCGCGAAAAATTCGCGAAAAATTTTTTACGTGTGCATCGGTGACGCGTCGACCTCGGCGGAGGATAAGTTACCGACCACCACCGGCAGTGGTCGGAGGGTATAAGCTGCCGCGTTAAAAATGAAATCCGAATCTCGGCGCTTCCACGGTTCAGGGCTGAAAAGGGCCCGAAAGAAAATAACTGATTCAAACGTTCGAATTTATCGCCAATTTCGCGACGCTGACTTCGCATCGGTGGTGAGTGTCGCTACAGTCGCCGCATTCTCTCTCCCCTGATAGTTGAGCGAATCGACTTGTAACTTCGAGGTTACGAATCCGATTCTACGTTTAGGTTTACAATTCCCATTAATTTTAAAGGGAGGGGGGGTGGGGGGTGGTTGGCGAAGAGCAGACCAATCGCGCGCCTCTCTTCGCCACCATCGTCGCTACAGACGACCTCGACCTCGAGCCGAGCCGAGCCCAGCCGAGCGGGGCCGAAGGCCCGATGGGCTCCCGGAAAATTCGGGAAGGCGATATACCTTTAATTCCGAGTTGGCCGTAACTTTTTCGATGACGTCAAATTAGTGCAAAATCAATGTTTCTTTGTCGCCGTATAGCTCGAGAACGGGTCGACGGCTGCGGGCGAGAGTAGGCTCGTCGGACGGAGGACGCGGAGACGAAGGTTTACCGAGCGAAAAATTCTCGAAAAATTTTTTACGTGTGCATCGGTGACGCGTCGACCTCGGCGGAGGATAAGGTACCGTCCACCATCGGCAGTGGTCGGTAACGCTCGGGGGGTATAAGCTGCCGCGTTAAAAATGAAATCCGAATCTCGGCGCTTGCACGGTTCCGGGCTGAAAAGGGCCTGAAAGAAAATAACTGATTCAAACGTTCGAATTTAACGCCAATTTCGCGACGCTGACTTCGCATCGGTGGTGAGTGCCGCTACAGTCGCCGCATTTACTCTCCCCTGATAGTTGTGCGAATCGACTTGTAACTTCGAGGTTACGAATCCGATTCTACGTTTAGGTTTACATTTCCCATTAATTTTAAAGGGAGGGGGGTGGGGGGGTGGTTGGCGAAGAGCAGACCAATCGCGCGCCTCTCTTCGCCACCATCGTCGCTACAGACGACCTCGACCTCGAGCCGAGCCGAGCCCAGCCGAGCGGGGCCGAAGGCCCGATGGGCTCCCGGAAAATTCGGAAAGGCGATATACCTTTAGTTCCCAGTTGGCCGTAACTTTTTCGGTGACGTCAAATTAGTGAAATTTTGCGATTTCTTTGTCGCCGTATAGCTCGAGAACGGGCCGACGGGTGCGGGCGAGAGTAGGCTCGTCGGACGGAGGACGCGGAGACGAAAGTTTACCGCGCGAAAATTCGCGAAATATTTTTTACGTGTGCATCGGTAACGCGCGTCGACCTCGGTGGAAGATAACTTACCGACCACCACCGGCAGTGGTCGGTAACGCTCGGGGGGTATAAGCTGCCGCGTTAAAAATGAAACCCGGATTTCGGCGCTTCCACGGTTGAGGCCTGAAAAGGGCCCGAAAGAAACTAACTGATTCAAACGTTCGAATTTAACGCCAATTTCGCGACGCTGACTTCGCATCGGTGGTGAGTGCCGCTACAGTCGCCGCATTTACTCTCCCCTGATAGTTGAGTGAATCGACTTGTAACTTCGAGGTTACGAATCCGATTCTACGTTTAGGTTTACATTTCCCATTAATTTTAAAGGGCGGGGGGTGGGTGGGGGGGTGGTTGGCGAAGATAGACCAATCGCGCGCCTCTCTTCGCCACCATCGTCGCTACAGACGACCTCGACCTCGAGCCGAGCCGAGCCCAGCCGGGCGGGGACGAAGGCCCGACGGGCTCCCGGAAAATTCGGAAAGGCGATATACCTTTAGTTCCCAGGTGGCCGTAACTTTTTCGGTGACGTCAAATTAGTGAAATTTTGAGATTTCTTTGTCGCCGTATAGATCGAGAACGGGTCGACGGGTGCGGGCGCGAGTAGATTCGTCGGACGGAGGACGCGGAGACGAAGGTTTACCGCGCGAAAAATTCGCGAAAAATTTTTTACGTGTGCATCGGTGACGCGTCGACCTCGGCGGAGGATAAGTTACCGACCACCACCGGCAGTGGTCGGAGGGTATAAGCTGCCGCGTTAAAAATGAAATCCGAATCTCGGCGCTTCCACGGTTCAGGGCTGAAAAGGGCCCGAAAGAAAATAACTGATTCAAACGTTCGAATTTAACGCCAACTTCGCGACGCTGACTTCGCATCGGGGGCGAGTGCCGCCACAGTCGCCGCGTTTACTCTACCTTGATAGTTGAGCGAATCGACTTGTAACTTCGAGCTTACGAATCCGATTCTACGTTTAGTTTTACATGTTCCATTCATTTTAAAGGGAGGGGGGTTGGGGGGGGGGGAGGATGGCGATGACAGACCAATCGCGCGCCTCCCCGCCACCATCGTCGCTACCGACGACCTCGACCTCGAGCCGAGCCGAGCTGAGCCGAGCGGGGCCGAAGGCGCGATGGGCTCCCGGAAAATTCGGAAGGCGATATACCTTTAATTCCCAGTTGGCCGTAACTTTTTCGATGACGTCAAATTAGTGCTAAATCAAAGTTTCTTTGTCGCCGTATAGCTCGAGAACTGGTCGACGGCTGCGGGCGAGAGTAGGCTCGTCGGACGGAGGACGCGGAGACGAAGGTTTACCGTACGAAAAATTCTCGAAAAATTTTTTACGTGTGCATCGGTGACGCGTCGACCTCGGCGGAGGATAAGTTACCGTCCACCATCGGCAGTGGTCGGTAACGCTCGGGGGGTATAAGCTGCCGCGTTAAAAATGAAATCCGAATCTCGGCGCTTGCACGGTTCAGGGCTGAAAAGGGCCTGAAAGAAAATAACTGATTCAAACGTTCGAATTTAACGCCAATTTCGCGACGCTGACTTCGCATCGGTGGTGAGTGCCGCTACAGTCGCCGCATTTACTCTCCCCTGATAGTTGAGCGAATCGACTTGTAACTTCGAGGTTACGAATCCGATTCTACGTTTAGGTTTACATTTCCCATTAATTTTAAAGGGCGGGAGGTGGGTGGGGGGGTGGTTGGCGAAGACAGACCAATCGCGCGCCTCTCTTCGCCACCATCGTCGCTACAGACGACCTCGACCTCGAGCCGAGCCGAGTCCAGCCGGGCGGGGACGAAGGCCCGACGGGCTCCCGGAAAATTCGGGAATGCGATATACCTTTAATTCCCAGGTGGCCGTAACTTTTTCGGTGACGTCAAATTAGTGAAATTTTGAGATTTCTTTGTCGCCGCATAGCTCGAGAACGGGTTAACGCCCGGGGGCGAGAGTAGACTCGTCGGACGGAGGACGCGGAGACGAAGGTTTACAGCGCGAAAAATTCGCGACAATTCGCGAAATATTTTTTACGTGTGCATCGGTAACGCGCGTCGACCTCGGCGGAGGATAAGTTACCGACCACCACCGGCAGTGGTCGGTAACGCTCGGGGGGTATAAACTGCCGCGTTAAAAATGAAACCCGAATCTCGGCGCTTGCACGGTTCAGGGCTGAAAAGGGCCCGAAAGAAAATAACTGATTCAAACGTTCGAATTTAACGCCAATTTCGCGACGCTGACTTCGCATCGGTGGTGAGTGCCGCTACAGTCGCCGCATTTACTCTCCCCTGATAGTTGAGCGAATCGACTTGTAACTTCGAGGTTACGAATCCAATTCTACGTTTAGGTTTACATTTCCCATTAACTTTAAAGTGAGGGGGGTGGGGGGGGTGTTTGGCGAAGACAGACCAATCGCGCGCCTCTCTTCGCTACCATCGTCGCGACAGACGACCACGACCTCGAGCCGAGCCGAGCCCAGCCGGGCGGGGCCGAAGGCCCGATGGGCTCACGGAAAATTCGGGAATGCGATATACCTTTAATTCCCAGGTGGCCGTAACTTTTTCGGTGACGTCAAATTAGTGAAATTTTGCGATTTCTTTGTCGCCGTATAGCTCGAGAACGGGCCGACGGGTGCGGCCGAGAGTAGGCTCGTCGGACGGAGGACGCGGAGACGAAAGTTTACCGCGCGAAAGTTCGCGAAATATTTTTTACGTGTGCATCGGTAACGCGCGTCGACCTCGGTGGAGGATAACTTACCGACCACCACCGGCAGTGGTCGGTAACGCTCGGGGGGTATAAGCTGCCGCGTTAAAAATGAAACCCGATTATCGGCGCTTCCACGGTTCAGGGCTGAAAAGGGCCCGAAAGAAAATAACTGATTCAAACGTTCGAATTTAACGCCAACTTCGCGGCGCTGACTTCGCATCGGGGGCGAGTGCCGCCACAGTCGCCGCGTTTACTCTACCTTGATAGTTGAGCGAATCGACTTGTAACTTCGAGCTTACGAATCCGATTCTACGTTTAGTTTTACATGTTCCATTCATTTTAAAAGGAGGGGGGTTGGGGGGGGAGGATGGCGATGACAGACCAATCGCGCGCCTCCCCGCCACCATCGTCGCTACCGACGACCTCGACCTCGAGCCGAGCCGAGCTGAGCCGAGCGGGGCCGAAGGCCCGATGGGCTCCCGGAAAATTCGGAAGGCGATATACCTTTAATTCCCAGTTGGCCGTAACTTTTTCGATGACGTCAAATTAGTGCTAAATCAAATTTTCTTTGTCGCCGTATAGCTCGAGAACGGGTCGACGGCTACGGGCGAGAGTAGGCTCGTCGGACGGAAGACGCGGAGACGAAGGTTTACCGTACGAAAAATTCTCGTAAAATTTTTTACGTGTGCATCGGTGACGCGTCGACCTCGGCGGAGGATAAGTTACCGTCCACCATCGGCAGTGGTCAGTAACGCTCGGGGGGTATAAGCTGCCGCGTTAAAAATGAAATCCGAATCTCGGCGCTTGCACGGTTCAGGGCTGAAAAGGGCCTGAAAGAATATAACTGATTCAAACGTTCGAATTTAACGCCAATTTCGCGACGCTGACTTCGCATCGGTGGTGAGTGCCGCTACAGTCGCCGCATTTACTCTCCCCTGATAGTTGAGCGAATCGACTTGTAACTTCGAGGTTACGAATCCGATTCTGCGTTTAGGTTTACATTTCCCATTAATTTTAAAGTGAGGGGGGTGGGGGGGGGGGTGGTTGGCGAAGACAGACCAATCGCGCGCCTCTCTTCGCCACCATCGTCGCTACAGACGACCTCGACCTCGAGCCGAGCCGAGCCCAGCCGGGCGGGGCCGAAGGCCCAACGGGCTCCCGGGAAATTCGGAAAGGCGATATACCTTTAGTTCACAGTTGGCCGTAACTTTTTCGGTGACGTCAAATTAGTGAAATTTTGCGATTTCTTTGTCGCCGTATAGCTCGAGAACGGGCCGACGGGTGCGGGCGAGAGTAGGCTCGTCGGACGGAGGACGCGGAGACGAAAGTATACCGCGCGAAAGTTCGCGAAATATTTTTTACGTGTGCATCGGTAACGCGCGTCGACCTCGGTGGAGGATAACTTACCGACCACCACCGGCAGTGGTCGGTAACGCTCGGGGGGTATAAGCTGCCGCGTTAAAAATGAAACCCGATTATCGGCGCTTCCACGGTTCAGGGCTGAAAAGGGCCCGAAAGAAAATAACTGATTCAAACGTTCGAATTTAACGCCAACTTCGCGACGCTGACTTCGCATCGGGGGCGAGTGCCGCCACAGTCGCCGCGTTTACTCTACCTTGATAGTTGAGCGAATCGACTTGTAACTTCGAGCTTACGAATCCGATTCTACGTTTAGTTTTACATGTTCCATTCATTTTAAAGGGAGGGGGGTTGGGGGGGGAGGATGGCGATGACAGACCAATCGCGCGCCTCCCCGCCACCATCGTCGCTACCGACGACCTCGACCTCGAGCCGAGCCGAGCTGAGCCGAGCGGGGCCGAAGGCCCGATGGGCTCCCGGAAAATTCGGAAGGCGATATACCTTTAATTCCCAGTTGGCCGTAACTTTTTCGATGACGTCAAATTAGTGCTAAATCAAAGTTTCTTTGTCGCCGTATAGCTCGAGAACGGGTCGACGGCTGCGGGCGAGAGTAGGCTCGTCGGACGGAGGACGCGGAGACGAAGGTTTACCGTACGAAAAATTCTCGAAAAATTTTTTACGTGTGCATCGGTGACGCGTCGACCTCGGCGGAGGATAAGTTACCGTCCACCATCGGCAGTGATCGGTAACGCTCGGGGGGTATAAGCTGCCGCGTTAAAAATGAAATCCGAATCTCGGCGCTTGCACGGTTCAGGGCTGAAAAGGGCCTGAAAGAAAATAACTGATTCAAACGTTCGAATTTAACGCCAATTTCGCGACGCTGACTTCGCATCGGTGGTGAGTGCCGCTACAGTCGCCGCATTTACTCTCCCCTGATAGTTGAGCGAATCGACTTGTAACTTCGAGGTTACGAATCCGATTCTACGTTTAGGTTTACATTTCCCATTAATTTTAAAGTGAGGGGGGTGGGGGGGGGGGTGGTTGGCGAAGACAGACCAATCGCGCGCCTCTCTTCGCCACCATCGTCGCTACAGACGACCTCGACCTCGAGCCGAGCCGAGCCCAGCCGGGCGGGGCCGAAGGCCCGATGGGCTCACGGAAAATTCGGGAATGCGATATACCTTTAATTCCCAGGTGGTCGTAACTTTTTCGGTGACGTCAAATTAGTGAAATTTTGAGATTTCTTTGTCGTCGTATAGCTCGAGAACGGGTCGACGGGTGCGGGCGCGAGTAGATTCGTCGGACGGAGGACGCGGAGACGAAGGTTTACCGCGCGAAAAATTTTTTACGTGAGCATCGGTGACGCGTCGACCTCGGCGGAGGCTAAGTTACCGACCACCACCGGCAGTGGTCGGAGGGTATAAGCTGCCGCGTTAAAAATGAAATCCGAATCTCGGCGCTTCCACGGTTCAGGGCTGAAAAGGGCCCGAAAGAAAATAACTGATTCAAACGTTCGAATTTAACGCCAATTTCGCGACGCTGACTTCGCATCGGTGGTGAGTGCCGCTACAGTCGCCGCATTCTCTCTCCCCTGATAGTTGAGCGAAACGACTTGTAACTTTGAGGTTACGAATCCGATTCTACGTTTAGGTTTACATTTTCCATTAATTTTAAAGGGAGGGGGTGGGGGGGGTGGTTGGCGATGGCGGACCAATCGCGCGCCTCTCTTCGCCACCATCGTCGCTACAGACGACCTCGACCTCGAGCCGAGCCGAGCCCAGCCGGGCGGGGCCGAAGGCCCAACGGGCTCCCGGAAAATTCGGAAAGGCGATATACCTTTAGTTCACAGTTGGCCGTAACTTTTTCGGTGACGTCAAATTAGTGAAATTTTGCGATTTCTTTGTCGCCGTATAGCTCGAGAACGGGCCGACGGGTGCGGGCGAGAGTAGGCTCGTCGGACGGAGGACGCGGAGACGAAAGTTTACCGCGCGAAAAATTCGAGAAAAATTGGCGAAAGATTTTTTACGTGTGCATCGGTGACGCGTCGACCTCGGCGGAGGATAAGTTACCGATCACCACCGGCAGTGGTCGGTAACGCTCGGGGGGTATAACCTGCCGCGTTAAAAATGAAATCCGAATCTCGGCGCTTCCACGGTTCAGGGCTGAAAAGGGCCCGAAAGAAAATAACTGATTCAAACGTTCGAATTTAACGCCAATTTCGCGACGCTGACTTCGCATCGGTGGTGAGTGCCGCTACAGTCGCCGCATTCTCTCTCCCCTGATAGTTGACCGAATCGACTTGTAACTTTGAGGTTACGAATCCGATTCTACGTTTAGGTTTACATTTTCCATTAATTTTAAAGGGAGGGGGTGGGGGGGGGGGTGGTTGGCGAAGACAGACCAATCGCGCGCCTCTCTTCGCCACCATCGTCGCTACAGACGACCTCGACCTCGAGCCGAGCCGAGCCCAGCCGGGCGGGGCCGAAGGCCCGATGGGCTCACGGAAAATTCGGGAGTGCGATATACCTTTAATTCCCAGGTGGCAGTAACTTTTTCGGTGACGTCAAATTAGTGAAATTTTGAGATTTCTTTGTCGTCGTATAGCTCGAGAACGGGTCGACGGGTGCGGGCGCGAGTAGATTCGTCGGACGGAGGACGCGGAGACGAAGGTTTACCGCGCGAAAAATTCGCGAAAAATTTTTTACGTGTGCATCGGTGACGCGTCGACCTCGGCGGAGGATAAGTTACCGTCCACCATCGGCATTGGTCGGTAACGCTCGGGGGGTATAAGCTGCCGCGTTAAAAATGAAATCCGAATCTCGGCGCTTGCACGGTTCAGGGCTGAAAAGGGCCCGAAAGAAAATAACTGATTCAAACGTTCGAATTTAACGCCAATTTCGCGACGCTGACTTCGCATCGGTGGTGAGTGCCGCTACAGTCGCCGCATTTACTCTCCCCTGATAGTTGAGCGAATCGACTTGTAACTTCGAGGTTACGAATCCGATTCTACGTTTAGGTTTACATTTCCCATTAATTTTAAAGGGCGGGGGGGGGGGTGGGGCGGTGATTGGCGATGACAGACCAATCGCGCGCCTCTCCGCCACCATCGTCACTACAGACGACCTCGACCTCGAGCCGAGCCGAGCCCAGCCGGGCGGGGCCGAAGGCCCGACAGGCTCCGGGAAAATTCGGAAAGGCGATATACCTTTAGTTCCCAGTTGGCCGTAACTTATTCGGTGACGTCAAATAGTGAAATTTTGCGATTTCTTTGTCGCCGTATAGCTCGAGAACGGGCCGACGGGTGCGGGCGAGAGTAGGCTCGTCGGACGTAGGACGCTGAGACGAAGGTTTACCGCGCGTAAAATTCGAGAAAAATTGGCGAAAGATTTTTTACGTGTGCATCGTTGACGCGTCGACCTCGGCGGAGGATAAGTTACCGACCACCACCGGCAGTGGTCGGTAACGCTCGGGGGATATAAGCTGCCGCGTTAAAAAAGAAACCCGAATCTCGGCGCTTGCACGGTTCAGGGCTGAAAAGGGCCTGAAAGAAAATAACTGATTCAAACGTTCGAATTTAACGCCAATTTCGCGACGCTGACTTCGCATCGGTGGTGAGTGCCGCTACAGTCGCCGCATTCTCTCTCCCCTGATAGTTGAGCGAATCGACTTGTAACTTCGAGGTTACGAATCCGATTCTACGTTTAGGTTTACATTTCCCATTAATTTTAAAGTGAGGGGGTTGGGGGGGGGGGTGGTTGGCGATGACGGACCAATCGCGCGCCTCTCTTCGCCATCATCGTCGCTACAGACGACCTCGACCTCGAGCCGAGCCGAGCCCAGCCGGGCGGGGCCGAAGGCCCGATGGGCTCACGGAAAATTCGGGAATGCGATATACCTTTAATTCCCAGGTGGCCGTAACTTTTTCGGTGACGTCAAATTAGTGAAATTTTGAGATTTCTTTGTCGTCGTATAGCTCGAGAACGGGTCGACGGGTGCGGGCGCGAGTAGATTCGTCGGACGGAGGACGCGGAGACGAAGGTTTACCGCGCGAAAAATTCGCGAAAAATTTTTTACGTGTGCATCGGTGACGCGTCGACCTCGGCGGAGGATAAGTTACCGTCCACCATCGGCAGTGGTCGGTAACGCTCGGGGGGTATAAGCTGCCGCGTTAAAAATGAAATCCGAATCTCGGCGCTTGCACGGTTCAGGGCTGAAAAGGGCCTGAAAGAAAATAACTGATTCAAACGTTCGAATTTAACGCCAATTTCGCGACGCTGACTTCGCATCGGTGGTGAGTGCCGCTACAGTCGCCGCATTTACTCTCCCCTGATAGTTGAGCGAATCGACTTGTAACTTCGAGGTTACGAATCCGATTCTACGTTTAGGTTTACATTACCCATTAATTTTAAAATGGGGGGGTGGGGGGGGGGTGGTTGGCGAAGACAGACCAATCGCGCGCCTCTCTTCGCCACCATCGTCGCTACAGACGACCTCGACCTCGAGCCGAGCCGAGCCCAGCCGGGCGGGGCCGAAGGCCCGATGGGCTCACGGACAATTCGGGAATGCGATATACCTTTAATTCCCAGGTGGCCGTAACTTTTTCAGTGACGTCAAATTAGTGAAATTTTGAGATTTCTTTGTCGTCGTATAGCTCGAGAATGGGTCGACGGGTGCGGGCGCGAGTAGATTCGTCGGACGGAGGACGCGGAGACGAAGGTTTACCGCGCGAAAAATTCGCGAAAAATTTTTTACGTGTGCATCGGTGACGCGTCGACCTCGGCGGAGGATAAGTTACCGACCACCACCGGCGACCTCGATCTCGAGCCGAGCCGAGCCCAGCCGGGCGGGGCCGAAGGCCCAACGGGCTCCCGGAAAATTCGGAAAGGCGATATACCTTTAGTTCACAGTTGGCCGTAACTTTTTCGGTGACGTCAAATTAGTGAAATTTTGCGATTTCTTTGTCGCCGTATAGCCCGAGAACGGGCCGACGGGTGCGGGCGAGAGTAGGCTCGTCGGACGGAGGACGCGGAGACGAAAGTTTACCGCGCGAAAAATTCGAGAAAAATTGGCGAAAGATTTTTTACGTGTGCATCGGTGACGCGTCGACCTCGGCGGAGGATAAGTTACCGATCACCACCGGCAGTGGTCGGTAACGCTCGGGGGGTATAAGCTGCCGCGTTAAAAATGAAACCCGAATCTCGGCGCTTGCACGGTTCAGGGCTGAAAAGGGCCCGAAAGAAAATAACTGATTCAAACGTTCGAATTTAACGCCAATTTCGCGACGCTAACTTCGCATCGGTGGTGAGTGCAGCTACAGTCGCCGCATTTACTCTCCCCTGATAGTTGAGCGAATCGACTTGTAACTTCGAGGTTACGAATCCAATTCTACGTTTAGGTTTACATTTTCCATTAATTTTAAAGGGAGGGGGTGGGGGGGGGTGGTTGGCGATGACGGACCAATCGCGCGCCTCTCTTCGCCACCATCGTCGCTACAGACGACCTCGACCTCGAGCCGAGCCGAGCCCAGCCGGGCGGGGCCGAAGGCCCGACAGGCTCCGGGAAAATTCGGAAAGGCGATATACCTTTAGTTCCCAGTTGGCCGTAACTTTTTCGGTGACGTCAAATTAGTGAAATTTTGCGATTTCTTTGTCGCCGTATAGCTCGAGAACGGGCCGACGGGTGCGGGCGAGAGTAGGCTCGTCGGACGTAGGACGCTGAGACGAAGGTTTACCGCGCGAAAAATTCGAGAAAAATTGGCGAAAGATTTTTTACGTGTGCATCGGTGACGCGTCGACCTCGGCGGAGGATAAGTCACCACCGGCAGTGGTCGGTAACGCTCGGGGGATATAAGCTGCCGCGTTAAAAATGAAACCCGAATCTCGGCGCTTCCACGGTTCAGGGCTGAAAAGGGCCCGAAAGAAAATAACTGATTCAAACGTTCGAATTTAACGCCAATTTCGCGACGTTGACTTCGCATCGGTGGTGAGTGCCGCTACAGTCGCCGCATTTACTCTCCCCTGATAGTTGAGCGAATCGACTTGTAACTTCGAGGTTACGAATCCGATTCTACGTTTAGGTTTACATTTTCCATTAATTTTAAAGGGAGGGGGTGGGGGGGGGGTGGTTGGCGATGACGGACCAATCGCGCGCCTCTCTTCGCCACCATCGTCGCTACAGACGACCTCGACCTCGAGCCGAGCCGAGCCCAGCCGGGCGGGGCCGAAGGCCCGACAGGCTCCGGGAAAATTCGGAAAGGCGATATACCTTTAGTTCCCAGTTGGCCGTAACTTTTTCGGTGACGTCAAATTAGTGAAATTTTGCGATTTCTTTGTCGCCGTATAGCTCGAGAACGGGCCGACGGGTGCGGGCGAGAGAAGGCTCGTCGGACGTAGGACGCTGAGACGAAGGTTTACCGCGCGAAAAATTCGAGAAAAATTGGCGAAAGATTTTTTACGTGTGCATCGGTGACGCGTCGACCTCGGCGGAGGATAAGTTACCGACCACCACCGGCAGTGGTCGGTAACGCTCGGGGGATATAAGCTGCCGCGTTAAAAATGAAACCCGAATCTCGGCGCTTCCACGGTTCAGGGCTGAAAAGGGCCCGAAAGAAAATAACTGATTCAAACGTTCGAATTTAACGCCAACTTCGCGACGCTGACTTCGCATCGGTGGCGAGTGCCGCCACAGTCGCCGCGTTTACTCTACCTTGCTGGGTTGAGCGAATCGACTTGTAACTTCGAGCTTACGAATCCGATTCTACGTTTAGTTTTACATGTTCCATTCATTTTAAAGGGAGGGGGGTTGGGGGGGGAGGATGGCGATGACAGACCAATCGGGCGCCTCCCCGCCACCATCGTCGCTACCGACGACCTCGACCTCGAGCCGAGCCGAGCCGAGCCGAGCGGGGCCGAAGGCCCGATGGGCTCCGGGAAAATTCGGGAAGGCGATATACCTTTAATTCCGAGTTGGCCGTAACTTTTTCGATGACGTCAAATTAGTGCAAAATCAAAGTTTCTTTGTCGCCGTATAGCTCGAGAACGGGTCGACGGCTGCGGGCGAGAGTAGGCTCGTCGGACGGAGGACGCGGAGACGAAGGATTACCGAGCGAAAAATTCTCGAAAAATTTTTTACGTGTGCATCGGTGACGCGTCGACCTCGGCGGAGGATAAGTTACCGTCCACCATCGGCAGTGGTCGGTAACGCTCGGGGGGTATAAGCTGCCGCGTTAAAAATGAAATCCGAATCTCGGCGCTTGCACGGTTCCGGGCTGAAAAGGGCCTGAAAGAAAATAACTGATTCAAACGTTCGAATTTAACGCCAATTTCGCGACGCTGACTTCGCATCGGTGGTGAGTGCCGCTACAGTCGCCGCATTTACTCTCCCCTGATAGTTGAGCGAATCGACTTGTAACTTCGAGATTACGAATCCGATTCTACGTTTAGGTATACATTTCCCATTAATTTTAAAGGGAGGGGGGGTGGTTGGCGATGACAGACCAATCGCGCGCCTCTCCGCCACCATCGTCACTACAGACGTCCTCGACCTCGAGCCGAGCCGAGCCGAGCCCAGCCGGGCGGGGCCGAAGGCCCGACAGGCTCCGGGAAAATTCGGAAAGGCGATATACCTTTAGTTCCCAGTTGGCCGTAACTTTTTCCGGGCCGTCAAATTAGTGAAATTTTGCGATTTCTTTGTCGCCGTATAGCTCGAGAACGGGCCGACGGGTGCGGGCGAGAGTAGGCTCGTCGGACGTAGGACGCTGAGACGAAGGTTTACCGCGCGAAAAAATCGAGAAAAATTGGCGAAAGATTTTTTACGTGTGCATCGGTGACGCGTCGACCTCGGCGGAGGATAAGTCACCACCGGCAGTGGTCGGTAACGCTCGGGGGATATAAGCTGCCGCGTTAAAAATGAAACCCGAATCTCGGCGCTTCCACGGTTCAGGGCTGAAAAGGGCCCGAAAGAAAATAACTGATTCAAACGTTCGAATTTAACGCCAATTTCGCGACGCTGACTTCGCATCGGGGGCGAGTGCCGCCACAGTCGCCGCATTTACTCTCCCCTGATAGTTGAGCGAATCGACTTGTAACTTCGAGGTTACGAATCCGATTCTACGTTTATTTTTACATTTTCCATTAATTTTAAAGGGAGGGGGTGGGGGGGGGTGGTTGGCGATGACGGACCAATCGCGCGCCTCTCTTCGCCACCATCGTCGCTACAGACGACCTCGACCTCGAGCCGAGCCTAGCCCAGCCGGGCGGGGCCGAAGGCCCGACAGGCTCCGGGAAAATTCGGAAAGGCGATATACCTTTAGTTCCCAGTTGGCCGTAACTTTTTCGGAGACGTCAAATTAGTGAAATTTTGCGATTTCTTTGTCGCCGTATAGCTCGAGAACGGGCCGACGGGTGCGGGCGAGAGTAGGCTCGTCGGACGTAGGACGCTGAGACGAAGGTTTACCGCGCGAAAAATTCGAGAAAAATTGGCGAAAGATTTTTTACGTGTGCATCGGTGACGCGTCGACCTCGGCGGAGGATAAGTTACCGACCACCACCGGCAGTGGTCGGTAACGCTCGGGGGATATAAGCTGCCGCGTTAAAAATGAAACCCGAATCTCGGCGCTTCCACGGTTCAGGGCTGAAAAGGGCCCGAAAGAAAATAACTGATTCAAACGTTCGAATTTAACGCCAACTTCGCGACGCTGACTTCGCATCGGTGGCGAGTGCCGCCACAGTCGCCGCGTTTACTCTACCTTGCTGGGTTGAGCGAATCGACTTGTAACTTCGAGCTTACGAATCCGATTCTACGTTTAGTTTTACATGTTCCATTCATTTTAAAGGGAGGGGGGTTGGGGGGGGGGAGGATGGCGATGACAGACCAATCGGGCGCCTCTCCGCCACCATCGTCACCACAGACGTCCTCGACCTCGAGCCGAGCCGAGCCCAGCCGGGCGGGGCCGAAGGCCCGACAGGCTCCGGGAAAATTCGGAAAGGCGATATACCTTTAGTTCCCAGTTGGCCGTAACTTTTTCGGTGACGTCAAATTAGTGAAATTTTGCGATTTCTTTGTCGCCGTATAGCTCGAGAACGGGCCGACGGGTGCGGGCGAGAGTAGGCTCGTCGGACGGAGGACGCGGAGACGAAAGTTTACCGCGCGAAAAATTCCCGACAATTCGCGAAAAATTTTTTACGTGTGCATCGGTGACGCGTCGACCTCGGCGGAGGATAAGTTACCGACCACCACCGGCAGTGGTCGGTAACGCTCGGGGGCTATAAGCTGCCGCGTTAAAAATGAAACCCGAATCTCGGAGCTTGCACGGTTCAGGGCTGAAAAGGGCCCGAAAGAAAATAACTGATTCAAACGTTCGAATTTAACGCCAATTTCGCGACGCTGACTTCGCATCGGTGGTGAGTGCCGCTACAGTCGCCGCATTTACTCCCCCCGGATAGTTGAGCGAATCGACTTGTAACTTCGAGGTTACGAATCCAATTCTACGTTTAGGTTTACATTTCCCATTAATTTTAAAGGGCGGGGGGGGGTGGTTGGCGATGACAGACCAATCGCGCGCCTCTCCGCCACCATCGTCGCTACAGACGACCTCGACCTCGAGCCGAGCCGAGCCCAGCCGTGCGGGGCCGAAGGCCCGACAGGCTCCGGGAAAATTCGGAAAGGCGATATACCTTTAGTTCCCAGTTGGCCGTAACTTTTTCGGTGACGTCAAATTAGTGAAATTTTGCGATTTCTTTGTCGCCGTATAGCTCGAGAACGGGCCGACGGGTGCGGGCGAGAGTAGGCTCGTCGGACGTAGGACGCTGAGACGAAGGTTTACCGCGCGAAAAATTCGAGAAAAATTGGCGAAAGATTTTTTACGTGTGCATCGGTGACGCGTCGACCTCGGCGGAGGATAAGTTACCGACCACCACCGGCAGTGGTCGGTAACGCTCGGGGGGTATAAGCTGCCGCGTTAAAAATGAAATCCGAATCTCGGCGCTTGCACGGTTCAGGGCTGAAAAGGGCCTGAAAGAAAATAACTGATTCAAACGTTCGAATTTAACGCCAATTTCGCGACGCTGACTTCGCATCGGTGGTGAGTGCCGCTACAGTCGCCGCATTTACTCTCCCCTGATAGTTGAGCGAATCGACTTGTAACTTCGAGGTTACGAATCCGATTCTACGTTTAGGTTTACATTTCCCATTAATTTTAAAGTGAGGGGGGTGGGGGGGGGTGGTTGGCGAAGACAGACCAATCGCGCGCCTCTCTTCGCCACCATCGTCGCTACAGACGACCTCGACCTCGAGCCGAGCCGAGCCCAGCCGGGCGGGGCCGAAGGCCCAACGGGCTCCCGGGAAATTCGGAAAGGCGATATACCTTTAGTTCACAGTTGGCCGTAACTTTTTCGGTGACGTCAAATTAGTGAAATTTTGCGATTTCTTTGTCGCCGTATAGCTCGAGAACGGGCCGACGGGTGCGGGCGAGAGTAGGCTCGTCGGACGGAGGACGCGGAGACGAAAGTTTACCGCGCGAAAGTTCGCGAAATATTTTTTACGTGTGCATCGGTAACGCGCGTCGACCTCGGTGGAGGATAACTTACCGACCACCACCGGCAGTGGTCGGTAACGCTCGGGGGGTATAAGCTGCCGCGTTAAAAATGAAACCCGATTATCGGCGCTTCCACGGTTCAGGGCTGAAAAGGGTCCGAAAGAAAATAACTGATTCAAACGTTCGAATTTAACGCCAACTTCGCGACGCTGACTTCGCATCGGGGGCGAGTGCCGCCACAGTGGCCGCGTTTACTCTACCTTGATAGTTGAGCGAATCGACTTGTAACTTCGAGCTTACGAATCCGATTCTACGTTTAGTTTTACATGTTCCATTCATTTTAAAGGGAGGGGGGTTGGGGCGGGAGGATGGCGATGACAGACCAATCGCGCGCCTCCCCGCCACCATCGTCGCTACCGACGACCTCGACCTCGAGCCGAGCCGAGCTGAGCCGAGCGGGGCCGAAGGCCCGATGGGCTCCCGGAAAATTCGGAAGGCGATATACCTTTAATTCCCAGTTGGCCGTAACTTTTTCGATGACGTCAAATTAGTGCTAAATCAAAGTTTCTTTGTCGCCGTATAGCTCGAGAACGGGTCGACGGCTGCGGGCGAGAGTAGGCTCGTCGGACGGAGGACGCGGAGACGAAGGTTTACCGTACGAAAAATTCTCGAAAAATTTTTTACGTGTGCATCGGTGACGCGTCGACCTCGGCGGAGGATAAGTTACCGTCCACCATCGGCAGTGGTCGGTAACGCTCGGGGGGTATAAGCTGCCGCGTTAAAAATGAAATCCGAATCTCGGCGCTTGCACGGTTCAGGGCTGAAAAGGGCCTGAAAGAAAATAACTGATTCAAACGTTCGAATTTAACGCCAATTTCGCGACGCTGACTTCGCATCGGTGGTGAGTGCCGCTACAGTCGCCGCATTTACTCTCCCCTGATAGTTGAGCGAATCGACTTGTAACTTCGAGGTTACGAATCCGATTCTACGTTTAGGTTTACATTTCCCATTAATTTTAAAGTGAGGGGGGCGGGGGGGGGGTGGTTGGCGAAGACAGACCAATCGCGCGCCTCTCTTCGCCACCATCGTCGCTACAGACGACCTCGACCTCGAGCCGAGCCGAGCCCAGCCGGGCGGGGCCGAAGGCCCGATGGGCTCACGGAAAATTCGGGAATGCGATATACCTTTAATTCCCAGGTGGCCGTAACTTTTTCGGTGACGTCAAATTAGTAAAATTTTGAGATTTCTTTGTCGTCGTATAGCTCGAGAACGGGTCGACGGGTGCGGGCGCGAGTAGATTCGTCGGACGGAGGACGCGGAGACGAAGGTTTACCGCGCGAAAAATTCGCGAGAAATTTTTTACGTGTGCATCGGTGACGCGTCGACCTCGGCGGAGGCTAAGTTACCGACCACCACCGGCAGTGGTCGGAGGGTATAAGCTGCCGCGTTAAAAATGAAATCCGAATCTCGGCGCTTCCACGGTTCGGGGCTGAAAAGGGCCCGAAAGAAAATAACTGATTCAAACGTTCGAATTTAACGCCAATTTCGCGACGCTGACTTCGCATCGGTGGTGAGTGCCGCTACAGTCGCCGCATTCTCTCTCCCCTGATAGTTGAGCGAATCGACTTGTAACTTTGAGGTTACGAATCCGATTCTACGTTTAGGTTTACATTTTCCATTAATTTTAAAGGGAGGGGGTGGGGGGGGGTGGTTGGCGATGACGGACCAATCGCGCGCCTCTCTTCGCCACCATCGTCGCTACAGACGACCTCGACCTCGAGCCGAGCCGAGCCCAGCCGGGCGGGGCCGAAGGCCCGATGGGCGCCCGGAAAATTCGGAAGGCGATATACCTTTAATTCCCAGTTGGCCGTAACTTTTTCGATGACGTCAAATTAGTGCAAAATCAAAGTTTCTTTGCCGCCGTATAGCTCGAGAACGGGTCGACGGGTGCGGGCGAGAGTAGGCTCGTCGGACGGAGGACGCGGAGACGAAGGTTTAAAAATTCGCGACAATTCTCGAAAAATTTTTTACGTGTGCATCGGTGACGCGTCGACCTCGGCGGAGGATAACTTACCGACCACCACCGGCAGTGGTCGGTAACGCTCGGGGGGTATAAGCTGCCGCGTTAGAAATGAAACCCGAATCTTGGCGCTTGCACGGTTCAGGGCTGAAAAGGGCCCGAAAGAAAATAACTGATTCAAACGTTCGAATTTAACGCCAATTTCGCGACGCTGACTTCGCATCGGTGGTGAATGCCGCTACAGTCGCCGCATTTACTCTCCCCTGATAGTTGAGCGAATCGACTTGTAACTTCGAGGTTACGAATCCGATTCTACGTTTAGGTTTACATTTCCCATTAATTTTAAAGGGCGGGGGGGGGGTGGGGCGGTGATTGGCGATGACAGACCAATCGCGCGCCTCTCCGCCACCATCGTCACTACAGACGACCTCGACCTCGAGCCGAGCCGAGCCCAGCCGGGCGGGGCCGAAGGCCCGACAGGCTCCGGGAAAATTCGGAAAGGCGATATACCTTTAGTTCCCAGTTGGCCGTAACTTATTCGGTGACGTCAAATAGTGAAATTTTGCGATTTCTTTGTCGCCGTATAGCTCGAGAACGGGCCGACGGGTGCGGGCGAGAGTAGGCTCGTCGGACGTAGGACGCTGAGACGAAGGTTTACCGCGCGTAAAATTCGAGAAAAATTGGCGAAAGATTTTTTACGTGTGCATCGTTGACGCGTCGACCTCGGCGGAGGATAAGTTACCGACCACCACCGGCAGTGGTCGGTAACGCTCGGGGGATATAAGCTGCCGCGTTAAAAATGAAACCCGAATCTCGGCGCTTGCACGGTTCAGGGCTGAAAAGGGCCTGAAAGAAAATAACTGATTCAAACGTTCGAATTTAACGCCAATTTCGCGACGCTGACTTCGCATCGGTGGTGAGTGCCGCTACAGTCGCCGCATTCTCTCTCCCCTGATAGTTGAGCGAATCGACTTGTAACTTTGAGGTTACGAATCCGATTCTACGTTTAGGTTTACATTTTCCATTAATTTTAAAGGGAGGGGGTGGGGGGGTGGTTGGCGATGACGGACCAATCGCGCGCCTCTCTTCGCCATCATCGTCGCTACAGACGACCTCGACCTCGACCTCGAGCCGAGCCGAGCCCAGCCGGGCGGGGCCGAAGGCCCGATGGGCTCACGGAAAATTCGGGAATGCGATATACCTTTAATTCCCAGGTGGCCGTAACTTTTTCGGTGACGTCAAATTAGTGAAATTTTGAGATTTCTTTGTCGTCGTATAGCTCGAGAACGGGTCGACGGGTGCGGGCGCGAGTAGATTCGTCGGACGGAGGACGCGGAGACGAAGGTTTACCGCGCGAAAAATTCGCGAAAAATTTTTTACGTGTGCATCGGTGACGCGTCGACCTCGGCGGAGGATAAGTTACCGTCCACCATCGGCAGTGGTCGGTAACGCTCGGGGGGTATAAGCTGCCGCGTTAAAAATGAAATCCGAATCTCGGCGCTTGCACGGTTCAGGGCTGAAAAGGGCCTGAAAGAAAATAACTGATTCAAACGTTCGAATTTAACGCCAATTTCGCGACGCTGACTTCGCATCGGTGGTGAGTGCCGCTACAGTCGCCGCATTTACTCTCCCCTGATAGTTGAGCGAATCGACTTGTAACTTCGAGGTTACGAATCCGATTCTACGTTTAGGTTTACATTACCCATTAATTTTAAAATGAGGGGGGTGGGGGGGGGTGGTTGGCGAAGACAGACCAATCGCGCGCCTCTCTTCGCCACCATCGTCGCTACAGACGACCTCGACCTCGAGCCGAGCCGAGCCCAGCCGGGCGGGGCCGAAGGCCCGACAGGCTCCGGGAAAATTCGGAAAGGCGATATACCTTTAGTTCCCAGTTGGCCGTAACTTATTCGGTGACGTCAAATAGTGAAATTTTGCGATTTCTTTGTCGCCGTATAGCTCGAGAACGGGCCGACGGGTGCGGGCGAGAGTAGGCTCGTCGGACGTAGGACGCTGAGACGAAGGTTTACCGCGCGTAAAATTCGAGAAAAATTGGCGAAAGATTTTTTACGTGTGCATCGTTGACGCGTCGACCTCGGCGGAGGATAAGTTACCGACCACCACCGGCAGTGGTCGGTAACGCTCGGGGGATATAAGCTGCCGCGTTAAAAATGAAACCCGAATCTCGGCGCTTGCACGGTTCAGGGCTGAAAAGGGCCTGAAAGAAAATAACTGATTCAAACGTTCGAATTTAACGCCAATTTCGCGACGCTGACTTCGCATCGGTGGTGAGTGCCGCTACAGTCGCCGCATTTACTCTCCCCTGATAGTTGAGCGAATCGACATGTAACTCCGAGGTTACGAATCCGATTCTACGTTTAGGTTTACATTTCCCATTAATTTTAAAGGGCGGGGGGGGGGGTGGGGGGTGATTGGCGATGACAGACCAATCGCGCGCCTCTCCGCCACCATCGTCACTACAGACGACCTCGACCTCGAGCCGAGCCGAGCCCAGCCGGGCGGGGCCGAAGGCCCGATGGGCGCCCGGAAAATTCGGAAGGCGATATACCTTTAATTCCCAGTTGGCCGTAACTTTTTCGATGACGTCAAATTAGTGCAAAATCAAAGTTTCTTTGCCGCCGTATAGCTCGAGAACGGGTCGACGGGTGCGGGCGAGAGTAGACTCGTCGGACGGAGGACGCGGAGACGAAGGTTTAAAAATTCGCGACAATTCTCGAAAAATTTTTTACGTGTGCATCGGTGACGCGTCGACCTCGGCGGAGGATAACTTACCGACCACCACCGGCAGTGGTCGGTAACGCTCGGGGGGTATAAGCTGCCGCGTTAGAAATGAAACCCGAATCTTGGCGCTTGCACGGTTCAGGGCTGAAAAGGGCCCGAAAGAAAATAACTGATTCAAACGTTCGAATTTAACGCCAATTTCGCGACGCTGACTTCGCATCGGTGGTGAGTGCCGCTACAGTCGCCGCATTTACTCTCCCCTGATAGTTGAGCGAATCGACTTGTAACTTCGAGGTTACGAATCCGATTCTACGTTTAGGTTTACATTTCCCATTAATTTTAAAGGGAGGGGGGGTGGTTGGCGATGACAGACCAATCGCGCGCCTCTCCGCCACCATCGTCACTACAGACGACCTCGACCTCGAGCCGAGCCGAGCCCAGCCGGGCGGGGCCGAAGGCCCGACAGGCTCCCGGAAAATTCGGAAAGGCGATATACCTTTAGTTCCCAGTTGGCCGTAACTTTTTCGGTGACGTCAAATTAGTGAAATTTTGCGATTTCTTTGTCGCCGTATAGCTCGAGAACGGGCCGACGCGTGCGGGCGAGAGTAGGCTCGTCGGACGGAGGACGCGGAGACGAAAGTTTACCGCGCGAAAATTCGCGAAATATTTTTTACGTGTGCATCGGTAACGCGCGTCGACCTCGGTGGAGGATAACTTACCGACCACCACCGGCAGTGGTCGGTAACGCTCGGGGGGTATAAGCTGCCGCGTTAAAAATGAAACCCGAATTTCGGCGCTTCCACGGTTCAGGGCTGAAAAGGGCCCGAAAGAAAATAACTGATTCAAACGTTCGAATTTAACGCCAACTTCGCGACGCTGACTTCGCATCGGTGGCGAGTGCCGCCACAGTCGCCGCGTTTACTCTACCTTGATAGTTGAGCGAATCGACTTGTAACTTCGAGCTTACGAATCCGATTCTACGTTTAGTTTTACATGTTCCATTCATTTTAAAGGGAGGGGGGTTGGGGGGGTGGATGGCGATGACAGACCAATCGGGCGCCTCCCCGCCACCATCGTCGCTACCGACGACCTCGACCTCGAGCCGAGCCGAGCCGAGCCGAGCGGGGCCGAAGGCCCGATGGGCTCCCGGAAAATTCGGGAAGGCGATATACCTTTAGTTCCCAGTTGGCCGTAACTTTTTCGGTGACGTCAAATTAGTGAAATTTTGCGATTTCTTTGTCGCCGTATAGCTCGAGAATGGGCCGACGGGTGCGGGCGAGAGTAGGCTCGTCGGACGGAGGTCGCGGACACGAAAGTTTACCGCGCGAAAATTCGCGAAATATTTTTTACGTGTGCATCGGTAACACGCGTCGACCTCGGTGGAGGATAACTTACCGACCACCACCGGCAGTGGTCGGTAACGCTCGGGGGGTATAAGCTGCCGCGTTAAAAATGAAACCCGAATTTCGGCGCTTCCACGGTTCAGGGCTGAAAAGGGCCCGAAAGAAAATATCTGATTCAAACGTTCAAATTTAACGCCAACTTCGCGACGCTGACTTCGCATCGGTGGCGAGTGCCGCCACAGTCGCCGCGTTTACTCTACCTTGATAGTTGAGCGAATCGACTTGTAACTTCGAGCTTACGAATCCGATTCTACGTTTAGTTTTACATGTTCCATTCATTTTAAAGGGAGGGGGGTTGGGGGGGAGGATGGCGATGACAGACCAATCGGGCGCCTCCCCGCCACCATCGTCGCTACCGACGACCTCGACCTCGAGCCGAGCCGAGCCGATCCGAGCGGAGCCGAAGGCCCGATGGGCTCCCGGAAAATTCGGGAAGTCGATATACCTTTAATTCCGAGTTCGCCGTAACTTTTTCGATGACGTCAAATAAGTGCAAAATCAAAGTTTCTTTGTCGCCGTATAGCTCGAGAACGGGTCGACGGCTGCGGGCGAGAGTAGGCTCGTCGGACAGAGGACGCGGAGACGAAGGTTTACCGAGCGAAAAATTCTCGAAAAATTTTTTACGTGTGCATCGGTGACGCGTCGACCTCGGCGGAGGATAAGTTACCGTCCACCATCGGCAGTGGTCGGTAACGCTCGGGGGGTATAAGCTGCCGCGTTAAAAATGAAATCCGAATCTCGGCGCTTGCACGGTTCCGGGCTGAAAAGGGCCTGAAAGAAAATAACTGATTCAAACGTTCGAATTTAACGCCAATTTCGCGACGCTGACTTCGCATCGGTGGTGAGTGCCGCTACAGTCGCCTCATTTACTCTCCCCTGATAGTTGAGCGAATCGACTTGTAACTTCGAGGTTACGAATCCGATTCTACGTTTAGGTTTACATTTCCCATTAATTTTAAAGGGCGGGGGGGTGGGGGGGTGATTGGCGATGACAGACCAATCGCGCGCCTCTCCGCCACCATCGTCACTACAGACGACCTCGACCTCGAGTCGAGCCGAGCCCAGCCGGGCGGGGCCGAAGGCCCGACAGGCTCCCGGAAAATTCGGAAAGGCGATATACCTTTAGTTCCCAGTTGGCCGTAACTTTTTCGGTGACGTCAAATTAGTGAAATTTTGCGATTTCTTTGTCGCCGTATAGCTCGAGAACGGGCCGACGGGTGCGGGCGAGAGTAGGCTCGTCGGACGGAGGACGCGGAGACGAAAGTTTACCGCGCGAAAAATTCGCGACAATTCGCGAAAAATTTTTTACGTGTGCATCGGTGACGCGTCGACCTCGGCGGAGGATAAGTTACCGACCACCACCGGCAGTGGTCGGTAACGCTCGGGGGGTACAAGCTGCCGCGTTAAAAATGAAACCCGAATCTCGGCGCTTGCACGGTTCAGGGCTGAAAAGGGCCCGAAAGAAAATAACTGATTCAAACGTTCGAATTTAACGCCAATTTCGCGACGCTGACTTCGCATCGGTGGTGAGTGCCGCTACAGTCGCCGCATTTACTCTCCCCTGATAGTTGAGCGAATCGACTTGTAACTTCGAGGTTACGAATCCAATTCTACGTTTAGGTTTACATTTCCCATTAATTTTAAAGGGCGGGGGGGGGGTGGTTGGCGATGACAGACCAATCGCGCGCCTCTCCGCCACCATCGTCACTACAGACGACCTCGACCTCGACCTCGAGCCGAGCCGAGCCCAGCCGGGCGGGGCCGAAGGCCCGACAGGCTCCGGGAAAATTCGGAAAGGCGATATACCTTTAGTTCCCAGTTGGCCGTAACTTTTTCGGAGACGTCAAATTAGTGAAATTTTGCGATTTCTTTGTCGCCGTATAGCTCGAGAACGGGCCGACGGGTGCGGGCGAGAGTAGGCTCGTCGGACGTAGGACGCTGAGACGAAGGTTTACCGCGCGAAAAAATCGAGAAAAATTGGCGAAAGATTTTTTACGTGTGCATCGGTGACGCGTCGACCTCGGCGGAGGATAAGTTACCGACCACCACCGGCAGTGGTCGGTAACGCTCGGGGGATATAAGCTGCCGCGTTAAAAATGAAACCCGAATCTCGGCGCTTCCACGGTTCAGGGCTGAAAAGGGCCCGAAAGAAAATAACTGATTCAAACGTTCGAATTTAACGCCAACTTCGCGACGTTGACTTCGCATCGGTGGTGAGTGCCGCTACAGTCGCCGCATTTACTCTCCCCTGATAGTTGAGCGAATCGACTTGTAACTTCGAGGTTACGAATCCGATTCTACGTTTAGGTTTACATTTTCCATTAATTTTAAAGGGAGGGGGTGGGGGGGGTGGTTGGCGATGACGGACCAATCGCGCGCCTCTCTTCGCCACCATCGTCGCTACAGACGACCTCGACCTCGAGCCGAGCCGAGCCCAGCCGGGCGGGGCCGAAGGCCCGACAGGCTCCGGGAAAATTCGGAAAGGCGATATACCTTTAGTTCCCAGTTGGCCGTAACTTTTTCGGTGACGTCAAATTAGTGAAATTTTGCGATTTCTTTGTCGCCGTATAGCTCGAGAACGGGCCGACGGGTGCGGGCGAGAGTAGGCTCGTCGGACGTAGGACGCTGAGACGAAGGTTTACCGCGCGAAAAAATCGAGAAAAATTGGCGAAAGATTTTTTACGTGTGCATCGGTGACGCGTCGACCTCGGCGGAGGATAAGTCACCACCGGCAGTGGTCGGTAACGCTCGGGGGATATAAGCTGCCGCGTTAAAAATGAAACCCGAATCTCGGCGCTTCCACGGTTCAGGGCTGAAAAGGGCCCGAAAGAAAATAACTGATTCAAACGTTCGAATTTAACGCCAATTTCGCGACGTTGACTTCGCATCGGTGGTGAGTGCCGCTACAGTCGCCGCATTTACTCTCCCCTGATAGTTGAGCGAATCGACTTGTAACTTCGAGGTTACGAATCCGATTCTACGTTTAGGTTTACATTTTCCATTAATTTTAAAGGGAGGGGGTGGGGGGGGTGGTTGGCGATGACGGACCAATCGCGCGCTTCTCTTCGCCACCATCGTCGCTACAGACGACCTCGACCTCGAGCCGAGCCGAGCCCAGCCGGGCGGGGCCGAAGGCCCGACAGGCTCCGGGAAAATTCGGAAAGGCGATATACCTTTAGTTCCCAGTTGGCCGTAACTTTTTCGGAGACGTCAAATTAGTGAAATTTTGCGATTTCTTTGTCGCCGTATAGCTCGAGAACGGGCCGACGGGTGCGGGCGAGAGTAGGCTCGTCGGACGTAGGACGCTGAGACGAAGGTTTACCGCGCGAAAAATTCGAGAAAAATTGGCGAAAGATTTTTTACGTGTGCATCGGTGACGCGTCGACCTCGGCGGAGGATAAGTTACCGACCACCACCGGCAGTGGTCGGTAACGCTCGGGGGATATAAGCTGCCGCGTTAAAAATGAAACCCGAATCTCGGCGCTTGCACGGTTCAGGGCTGAAAAGGGCCCGAAAGAAAATAACTGATTCAAACGTTCGAATTTAACGCCAATTTCGCGACGCTGACTTCGCATCGGTGGTGAGTGCCGCTACAGTCGCCGCATTTACTCTCCCCTGATAGTTGAGCGAATCGACTTGTAACTTCGAGGTTACGAATCCAATTCTACGTTTAGGTTTACATTTCCCATTAATTTTAAAGTGAGGGGGGTGGGGGGGGGGTGTTTGGCGAAGACAGACCAATCGCGCGCCTCTCTTCGCTACCATCGTCGCGACAGACGACCTCGACCTCGAGCCGAGCCGAGCCCAGCCGGGCGGGGCCGAAGGCCCGATGGGCTCACGGAAAATTCGGGAATGCGATATACCTTTAATTCCCAGGTGGCCGTAACTTTTTCGGTGACGTCAAATTAGTGAAATTTTGAGATTTCTTTGTCGTCGTATAGCTCGAGAACGGGTCGACGGGTGCGGGCGCGAGTAGATTCGTCGGACGGAGGACGCGGAGACGAAGGTTTACCGCGCGAAAAATTCGCGAAAAATTTTTTACGTGTGCATCGGTGACGCGTCGACCTCGGCGGAGGATAAGTTACCGACCACCACCGGCAGTGGTCGGTAACGCTCGGGGGGTATAAGCTGCCGCGTTAAAAATGAAACCCGATTTTCGGCGCTTCCACGGTTCAGGGCTGAAAAGGGCCCGAAAGAAAATAACTGATTCAAACATTCGAATTTAACGCCAACTTCGCGGCGCTGACTTCGCATCGGGGGCGAGTGCCGCCACAGTCGCCGCGTTTACTCTACCTTGATAGTTGAGCGAATCGACTTGTAACTTCGAGCTTACGAATCCGATTCTACGTTTAGTTTTACATGTTCCATTCATTTTAAAGGGAGGGGGGTTGGGGGGGGAGGATGGCGATGACAGACCAATCGCGCGCCTCCCCGCCACCATCGTCGCTACCGACGACCTCGACCTCGAGCCGAGCCGAGCTGAGCCGAGCGGGGCCGAAGGCCCGATGGGCTCCCGGAAAATTCGGAAGGCGATATACCTTTAATTCCCAGTTGGCCGTAACTTTTTCGATGACGTCAAATTAGTGCTAAATCAAAGTTTCTTTGTCGCCGTATAGCTCGAGAACGGGTCGACGGCTGCGGGCGAGAGTAGGCTCGTCGGACGGAGGACGCGGAGACGAAGGTTTACCGTACGAAAAATTCTCGAAAAATTTTTTACGTGTGCATCGGTGACGCGTCGACCTCGGCGGAGGATAAGTTACCGTCCACCATCGGCAGTGGTCAGTAACGCTCGGGGGGTATAAACTGCCGCGTTAAAAATGAAATCCGAATCTCGGCGCTTGCACGGTTCAGGGCTGAAAAGGGCCTGAAAGAAAATAACTGATTCAAACGTTCGAATTTAACGCCAATTTCGCGACGCTGACTTCGCATCGGTGGTGAGTGCCGCTACAGTCGCCGCATTTACTCTCCCCTGATAGTTGAGCGAATCGACTTGTAACTTCGAGGTTACGAATCCGATTCTACGTTTAGGTTTACATTTCCCATTAATTTTAAAGGGCGGGGGGGGGGGGTGGTTGGCGATGACAGACCAATCGCGCGCCTCTCCGCCACCATCGTCACTACAGACGACCTCGACCTCGACCTCGAGCCGAGCCGAGCCCAGCCGGGCGGGGCCGAAGGCCCGACAGGCTCCGGGAAAATTCGGAAAGGCGATATACCTTTAGTTCCCAGTTGGCCGTAACTTTTTCCGGGCCGTCAAATTAGTGAAATTTTGCGATTTCTTTGTCGCCGTATAGCTCGAGAACGGGCCGACGGGTGCGGGCGAGAGTAGGCTCGTCGGACGTAGGACGCTGAGACGAAGGTTTACCGCGCGAAAAAATCGAGAAAAATTGGCGAAAGATTTTTTACGTGTGCATCGGTGACGCGTCGACCTCGGCGGAGGATAAGTCACCACCGGCAGTGGTCGGTAACGCTCGGGGGATATAAGCTGCCGCGTTAAAAATGAAACCCGAATCTCGGCGCTTCCACGGTTCAGGGCTGAAAAGGGCCCGAAAGAAAATAACTGATTCAAAAGTTCGAATTTAACGCCAATTTCGCGACGTTGACTTCGCATCGGTGGTGAGTGCCGCTACAGTCGCCGCATTTACTCTCCCCTGATAGTTGAGCGAATCGACTTGTAACTTCGAGGTTACGAATCCGATTCTACGTTTAGGTTTACATTTTCCATTAATTTTAAAGGGAGGGGGTGGGGGGGGTGGTTGGCGATGACGGACCAATCGCGCGCCTCTCTTCGCCACCATCGTCGCTACAGACGACCTCGACCTCGAGCCGAGCCGAGCCCAGCCGGGCGGGGCCGAAGGCCCGACAGGCTCCGGGAAAATTCGGAAAGGCGATATACCTTTAGTTCCCAGTTGGCCGTAACTTTTTCGGAGACGTCAAATTAGTGAAATTTTGCGATTTCTTTGTCGCCGTATAGCTCGAGAACGGGTCGACGGCTGCGGGCGAGAGTAGGCTCGTCGGACGGAGGACGCGGAGACGAAGGTTTACCGTACGAAAAATTCTCGAAAAATTTTTTACGTGTGCATCGGTGACGCGTCGACCTCGGCGGAGGATAAGTTACCGTCCACCATCGGCAGTGGTCGGTAACGCTCGGGGGGTATAAGCTGCCGCGTTAAAAACGAAATCCGAATCTCGGCGCTTGCACGGTTCAGGGCTGAAAAGGGCCTGAAAGAAAATAACTGATTCAAACGTTCGAATTTAACGCCAATTTCGCGACGCTGACTTCGCATCGGTGGTGAGTGCCGCTACAGTCGCCGCATTTACTCTCCCCTGATAGTTGAGCGAATCGACTTGTAACTTCGAGGTTACGAATCCGATTCTACGTTTAGGTTTACATTTCCCATTAATTTTAAAGGGCGGGGGGGGGGGGGGGTGGTTGGCGATGACAGACCAATCGCGCGCCTCTCCGCCACCATCGTCACTACAGACGACCTCGACCTCGACCTCGAGCCGAGCCGAGCCCAGCCGGGCGGGGCCGAAGGCCCGACAGGCTCCGGGAAAATTCGGAAAGGCGATATACCTTTAGTTCCCAGTTGGCCGTAACTTTTTCCGGGCCGTCAAATTAGTGAAATTTTGCGATTTCTTTGTCGCCGTATAGCTCGAGAACGGGCCGACGGGTGCGGGCGAGAGTAGGCTCGTCGGACGTAGGACGCTGAGACGAAGGTTTACCGCGCGAAAAAATCGAGAAAAATTGGCGAAAGATTTTTTACGTGTGCATCGGTGACGCGTCGACCTCGGCGGAGGATAAGTCACCACCGGCAGTGGTCGGTAACGCTCGGGGGATATAAGCTGCCGCGTTAAAAATGAAACCCGAATCTCGGCGCTTCCACGGTTCAGGGCTGAAAAGGGCCCGAAAGAAAATAACTGATTCAAACGTTCGAATTTAACGCCAATTTCGCGACGTTGACTTCGCATCGGTGGTGAGTGCCGCTACAGTCGCCGCATTTACTCTCCCCTGATAGTTGAGCGAATCGACTTGTAACTTCGAGGTTACGAATCCGATTCTACGTTTAGGTTTACATTTTCCATTAATTTTAAAGGGAGGGGGTGGGGGGGGTGGTTGGCGATGACGGACCAATCGCGCGCCTCTCTTCGCCACCATCGTCGCTACAGACGACCTCGACCTCGAGCCGAGCCGAGCCCAGCCGGGCGGGGCCGAAGGCCCGACAGGCTCCGGGAAAATTCGGAAAGGCGATATACCTTTAGTTCCCAGTTGGCCGTAACTTTTTCGGAGACGTCAAATTAGTGAAATTTTGCGATTTCTTTGTCGCCGTATAGCTCGAGAACGGGCCGACGGGTGCGGGCGAGAGTAGGCTCGTCGGACGTAGGACGCTGAGACGAAGGTTTACCGCGCGAAAAAATCGAGAAAAATTGGCGAAAGATTTTTTACGTGTGCATCGGTGACGCGTCGACCTCGGCGGAGGATAAGTTACCGACCACCACCGGCAGTGGTCGGTAACGCTCGGGGGATATAAGCTGCCGCGTTAAAAATGAAACCCGAATCTCGGCGCTTCCACGGTTCAGGGCTGAAAAGGGCCCGAAAGAAAATAACTGATTCAAACGTTCGAATTTAACGCCAACTTCGCGACGTTGACTTCGCATCGGTGGTGAGTGCCGCTACAGTCGCCGCATTTACTCTCCCCTGATAGTTGAGCGAATCGACTTGTAACTTCGAGGTTACGAATCCGATTCTACGTTTAGGTTTACATTTTCCATTAATTTTAAAGGGAGGGGGTGGGGGGGGTGGTTGGCGATGACGGACCAATCGCGCGCCTCTCTTCGCCACCATCGTCGCTACAGACGACCTCGACCTCGAGCCGAGCCGAGCCCAGCCGGGCGGGGCCGAAGGCCCGACAGGCTCCGGGAAAATTCGGAAAGGCGATATACCTTTAGTTCCCAGTTGGCCGTAACTTTTTCGGTGACGTCAAATTAGTGAAATTTTGCGATTTCTTTGTCGCCGTATAGCTCGAGAACGGGCCGACGGGTGCGGGCGAGAGTAGGCTCGTCGGACGTAGGACGCTGAGACGAAGGTTTACCGCGCGAAAAAATCGAGAAAAATTGGCGAAAGATTTTTTACGTGTGCATCGGTGACGCGTCGACCTCGGCGGAGGATAAGTCACCACCGGCAGTGGTCGGTAACGCTCGGGGGATATAAGCTGCCGCGTTAAAAATGAAACCCGAATCTCGGCGCTTCCACGGTTCAGGGCTGAAAAGGGCCCGAAAGAAAATAACTGATTCAAACGTTCGAATTTAACGCCAATTTCGCGACGTTGACTTCGCATCGGTGGTGAGTGCCGCTACAGTCGCCGCATTTACTCTCCCCTGATAGTTGAGCGAATCGACTTGTAACTTCGAGGTTACGAATCCGATTCTACGTTTAGGTTTACATTTTCCATTAATTTTAAAGGGAGGGGGTGGGGGGGGTGGTTGGCGATGACGGACCAATCGCGCGCTTCTCTTCGCCACCATCGTCGCTACAGACGACCTCGACCTCGAGCCGAGCCGAGCCCAGCCGGGCGGGGCCGAAGGCCCGACAGGCTCCGGGAAAATTCGGAAAGGCGATATACCTTTAGTTCCCAGTTGGCCGTAACTTTTTCGGAGACGTCAAATTAGTGAAATTTTGCGATTTCTTTGTCGCCGTATAGCTCGAGAACGGGCCGACGGGTGCGGGCGAGAGTAGGCTCGTCGGACGTAGGACGCTGAGACGAAGGTTTACCGCGCGAAAAATTCGAGAAAAATTGGCGAAAGATTTTTTACGTGTGCATCGGTGACGCGTCGACCTCGGCGGAGGATAAGTTACCGACCACCACCGGCAGTGGTCGGTAACGCTCGGGGGATATAAGCTGCCGCGTTAAAAATGAAACCCGAATCTCGGCGCTTGCACGGTTCAGGGCTGAAAAGGGCCCGAAAGAAAATAACTGATTCAAACGTTCGAATTTAACGCCAATTTCGCGACGCTGACTTCGCATCGGTGGTGAGTGCCGCTACAGTCGCCGCATTTACTCTCCCCTGATAGTTGAGCGAATCGACTTGTAACTTCGAGGTTACGAATCCAATTCTACGTTTAGGTTTACATTTCCCATTAATTTTAAAGTGAGGGGGGTGGGGGGGGGGGTGTTTGGCGAAGACAGACCAATCGCGCGCCTCTCTTCGCTACCATCGTCGCGACAGACGACCTCGACCTCGAGCCGAGCCGAGCCCAGCCGGGCGGGGCCGAAGGCCCGATGGGCTCACGGAAAATTCGGGAATGCGATATACCTTTAATTCCCAGGTGGCCGTAACTTTTTCGGTGACGTCAAATTAGTGAAATTTTGAGATTTCTTTGTCGTCGTATAGCTCGAGAACGGGTCGACGGGTGCGGGCGCGAGTAGATTCGTCGGACGGAGGACGCGGAGACGAAGGTTTACCGCGCGAAAAATTCGCGAAAAATTTTTTACGTGTGCATCGGTGACGCGTCGACCTCGGCGGAGGATAAGTTACCGACCACCACCGGCAGTGGTCGGTAACGCTCGGGGGGTATAAGCTGCCGCGTTAAAAATGAAACCCGATTTTCGGCGCTTCCACGGTTCAGGGCTGAAAAGGGCCCGAAAGAAAATAACTGATTCAAACATTCGAATTTAACGCCAACTTCGCGGCGCTGACTTCGCATCGGGGGCGAGTGCCGCCACAGTCGCCGCGTTTACTCTACCTTGATAGTTGAGCGAATCGACTTGTAACTTCGAGCTTACGAATCCGATTCTACGTTTAGTTTTACATGTTCCATTCATTTTAAAGGGAGGGGGGTTGGGGGGGGAGGATGGCGATGACAGACCAATCGCGCGCCTCCCCGCCACCATCGTCGCTACCGACGACCTCGACCTCGAGCCGAGCCGAGCTGAGCCGAGCGGGGCCGAAGGCCCGATGGGCTCCCGGAAAATTCGGAAGGCGATATACCTTTAATTCCCAGTTGGCCGTAACTTTTTCGATGACGTCAAATTAGTGCTAAATCAAAGTTTCTTTGTCGCCGTATAGCTCGAGAACGGGTCGACGGCTGCGGGCGAGAGTAGGCTCGTCGGACGGAGGACGCGGAGACGAAGGTTTACCGTACGAAAAATTCTCGAAAAATTTTTTACGTGTGCATCGGTGACGCGTCGACCTCGGCGGAGGATAAGTTACCGTCCACCATCGGCAGTGGTCAGTAACGCTCGGGGGGTATAAACTGCCGCGTTAAAAATGAAATCCGAATCTCGGCGCTTGCACGGTTCAGGGCTGAAAAGGGCCTGAAAGAAAATAACTGATTCAAACGTTCGAATTTAACGCCAATTTCGCGACGCTGACTTCGCATCGGTGGTGAGTGCCGCTACAGTCGCCGCATTTACTCTCCCCTGATAGTTGAGCGAATCGACTTGTAACTTCGAGGTTACGAATCCGATTCTACGTTTAGGTTTACATTTCCCATTAATTTTAAAGGGCGGGGGGGGGGTGGTTGGCGATGACAGACCAATCGCGCGCCTCTCCGCCACCATCGTCACTACAGACGACCTCGACCTCGACCTCGAGCCGAGCCGAGCCCAGCCGGGCGGGGCCGAAGGCCCGACAGGCTCCGGGAAAATTCGGAAAGGCGATATACCTTTAGTTCCCAGTTGGCCGTAACTTTTTCCGGGCCGTCAAATTAGTGAAATTTTGCGATTTCTTTGTCGCCGTATAGCTCGAGAACGGGCCGACGGGTGCGGGCGAGAGTAGGCTCGTCGGACGTAGGACGCTGAGACGAAGGTTTACCGCGCGAAAAAATCGAGAAAAATTGGCGAAAGATTTTTTACGTGTGCATCGGTGACGCGTCGACCTCGGCGGAGGATAAGTCACCACCGGCAGTGGTCGGTAACGCTCGGGGGATATAAGCTGCCGCGTTAAAAATGAAACCCGAATCTCGGCGCTTCCACGGTTCAGGGCTGAAAAGGGCCCGAAAGAAAATAACTGATTCAAAAGTTCGAATTTAACGCCAATTTCGCGACGTTGACTTCGCATCGGTGGTGAGTGCCGCTACAGTCGCCGCATTTACTCTCCCCTGATAGTTGAGCGAATCGACTTGTAACTTCGAGGTTACGAATCCGATTCTACGTTTAGGTTTACATTTTCCATTAATTTTAAAGGGAGGGGGTGGGGGGGGTGGTTGGCGATGACGGACCAATCGCGCGCCTCTCTTCGCCACCATCGTCGCTACAGACGACCTCGACCTCGAGCCGAGCCGAGCCCAGCCGGGCGGGGCCGAAGGCCCGACAGGCTCCGGGAAAATTCGGAAAGGCGATATACCTTTAGTTCCCAGTTGGCCGTAACTTTTTCGGAGACGTCAAATTAGTGAAATTTTGCGATTTCTTTGTCGCCGTATAGCTCGAGAACGGGTCGACGGCTGCGGGCGAGAGTAGGCTCGTCGGACGGAGGACGCGGAGACGAAGGTTTACCGTACGAAAAATTCTCGAAAAATTTTTTACGTGTGCATCGGTGACGCGTCGACCTCGGCGGAGGATAAGTTACCGTCCACCATCGGCAGTGGTCGGTAACGCTCGGGGGGTATAAGCTGCCGCGTTAAAAACGAAATCCGAATCTCGGCGCTTGCACGGTTCAGGGCTGAAAAGGGCCTGAAAGAAAATAACTGATTCAAACGTTCGAATTTAACGCCAATTTCGCGACGCTGACTTCGCATCGGTGGTGAGTGCCGCTACAGTCGCCGCATTTACTCTCCCCTGATAGTTGAGCGAATCGACTTGTAACTTCGAGGTTACGAATCCGATTCTACGTTTAGGTTTACATTTCCCATTAATTTTAAAGGGCGGGGGGGGGGGGGGGGGGTGGTTGGCGATGACAGACCAATCGCGCGCCTCTCCGCCACCATCGTCACTACAGACGACCTCGACCTCGACCTCGAGCCGAGCCGAGCCCAGCCGGGCGGGGCCGAAGGCCCGACAGGCTCCGGGAAAATTCGGAAAGGCGATATACCTTTAGTTCCCAGTTGGCCGTAACTTTTTCCGGGCCGTCAAATTAGTGAAATTTTGCGATTTCTTTGTCGCCGTATAGCTCGAGAACGGGCCGACGGGTGCGGGCGAGAGTAGGCTCGTCGGACGTAGGACGCTGAGACGAAGGTTTACCGCGCGAAAAAATCGAGAAAAATTGGCGAAAGATTTTTTACGTGTGCATCGGTGACGCGTCGACCTCGGCGGAGGATAAGTCACCACCGGCAGTGGTCGGTAACGCTCGGGGGATATAAGCTGCCGCGTTAAAAATGAAACCCGAATCTCGGCGCTTCCACGGTTCAGGGCTGAAAAGGGCCCGAAAGAAAATAACTGATTCAAACGTTCGAATTTAACGCCAATTTCGCGACGTTGACTTCGCATCGGTGGTGAGTGCCGCTACAGTCGCCGCATTTACTCTCCCCTGATAGTTGAGCGAATCGACTTGTAACTTCGAGGTTACGAATCCGATTCTACGTTTAGGTTTACATTTTCCATTAATTTTAAAGGGAGGGGGTGGGGGGGGTGGTTGGCGATGACGGACCAATCGCGCGCCTCTCTTCGCCACCATCGTCGCTACAGACGACCTCGACCTCGAGCCGAGCCGAGCCCAGCCGGGCGGGGCCGAAGGCCCGACAGGCTCCGGGAAAATTCGGAAAGGCGATATACCTTTAGTTCCCAGTTGGCCGTAACTTTTTCGGAGACGTCAAATTAGTGAAATTTTGCGATTTCTTTGTCGCCGTATAGCTCGAGAACGGGCCGACGGGTGCGGGCGAGAGTAGGCTCGTCGGACGTAGGACGCTGAGACGAAGGTTTACCGCGCGAAAAATTCGAGAAAAATTGGCGAAAGATTTTTTACGTGTGCATCGGTGACGCGTCGACCTCGGCGGAGGATAAGTTACCGACCACCACCGGCAGTGGTCGGTAACGCTCGGGGGATATAAGCTGCCGCGTTAAAAATGAAACCCGAATCTCGGCGATTCCACGGTTCAGGGCTGAAAAGGGCCCGAAAGAAAATAACTGATTCAAACGTTCGAATTTAACGCCAACTTCGCGACGCTGACTTCGCATCGGTGGCGAGTGCCGCCACAGTCGCCGCGTTTACTCTACCTTGCTGGGTTGAGCGAATCGACTTGTAACTTCGAGCTTACGAATCCGATTCTACGTTTAGTTTTACATGTTCCATTCATTTTAAAGGGAGGGGGTTTGGGGGGGGAGGATGGCGATGACAGACCAATCGGGCGCCTCCCCGCCACCATCGTCGCTACCGACGACCTCGACCTCGAGCCGAGCCGAGCCGAGCCGAGCGGGGCCGAAGGCCCGATGGGCTCCGGGAAAATTCGGGAAGGCGATATACCTTTAATTCCGAGTTGGCCGTAACTTTTTCGATGACGTCAAATTAGTGCAAAATCAAAGTTTCTTTGTCGCCGTATAGCTCGAGAACGGGTCGACGGCTGCGGGCGAGAGTAGGCTCGTCGGACGGAGGACGCGGAGACGAAGGATTACCGAGCGAAAAATTCTCGAAAAATTTTTTACGTGTGCATCGGTGACGCGTCGACCTCGGCGGAGGATAAGTTACCGTCCACCATCGGCAGTGGTCGGTAACGCTCGGGGGGTATAAGCTGCCGCGTTAAAAATGAAATCCGAATCTCGGCGCTTGCACGGTTCCGGGCTGAAAAGGGCCTGAAAGAAAATAACTGATTCAAACGTTCGAATTTAACGCCAATTTCGCGACGCTGACTTCGCATCGGTGGTGAGTGCCGCTACAGTCGCCTCATTTACTCTCCCCTGATAGTTGAGCGAATCGACTTGTAACTTCGAGATTACGAATCCGATTCTACGTTTAGGTTTACATTTCCCATTAATTTTAAAGGGAGGGGGGGTGGTTGGCGATGACAGACCAATCGCGCGCCTCTCCGCCACCATCGTCACTACAGACGTCCTCGACCTCGAGCCGAGCCGAGCCCAGCCGTGCGGGGCCGAAGGCCCGACAGGCTCCGGGAAAATTCGGAAAGGCGATATACCTTTAGTTCCCAGTTGGCCGTAACTTTTTCGGTGACGTCAAATTAGTGAAATTTTGCGATTTCTTTGTCGCCGTATAGCTCGAGAACGGGCCGACGGGTGCGGGCGAGAGTAGGCTCGTCGGACGGAGGACGCGGAGACGAAAGTTTACCGCGCGAAAAATTCGCGACAATTCGCGAAAAATTTTTTACGTGTGCATCGGTGACGCGTCGACCTCGGCGGAGGATAAGTTACCGACCACCACCGGCAGTGGTCGGTAACGCTCGGGGGCTATAAGCTGCCGCGTTAAAAATGAAACCCGAATCTCGGCGCTTGCACGGTTCAGGGCTGAAAAGGGCCCGAAAGAAAATAACTGATTCAAACGTTCGAATTTAACGCCAATTTCGCGACGCTGACTTCGCATCGGTGGTGAGTGCCGCTACAGTCGCCGCATTTACTCCCCCCGGATAGTTGAGCGAATCGACTTGTAACTTCGAGGTTACGAATCCAATTCTACGTTTAGGTTTACATTTCCCATTAATTTTAAAGGGCGGGGGGGGGTGGTTGGCGATGACAGACCAATCGCGCGCCTCTCCGCCACCATCGTCACTACAGACGACCTCGACCTCGAGCCGAGCCGAGCCCAGCCGGGCGGGGCCGAAGGCCCGACAGGCTCCGGGAAAATTCGGAAAGGCGATATACCTTTAGTTCCCAGTTGGCCGTAACTTTTTCGGTGACGTCAAATTAGTGAAATTTTGCGATTTCTTTGTCGCCGTATAGCTCGAGAACGGGCCGACGCGTGCGGGCGAGAGTAGGCTCGTCGGACGTAGGACGCTGAGACGAAGGTTTACCGCGCGAAAAATTCGAGAAAAATTGGCGAAAGATTTTTTACGTGTGCATCGGTGACGCGTCGACCTCGGCGGAGGATAAGTTACCGACCACCACCGGCAGTGGTCGGTAACGCTCGGGGGATATAAGCTGCCGCGTTAAAAATGAAACCCGAATCTCGGCGCTTGCACGGTTCAGGGCTGAAAAGGGCCCGAAAGAAAATAACTGATTCAAACGTTCGAATTTAACGCCAATTTCGCGACGCTGACTTCGCATCGGTGGTGAGTGCCGCTACAGTCGCCGCATTTACTCCCCCCGGATAGTTGAGCGAATCGACTTGTAACTTCGAGGTTACGAATCCAATTCTACGTTTAGGTTTACATTTCCCATTAATTTTAAAGGGCGGGGGGGGGTGGTTGGCGATGACAGACCAATCGCGCGCCTCTCCGCCACCATCGTCACTACAGACGACCTCGACCTCGAGCCGAGCCGAGCCCAGCCGGGCGGGGCCGAAGGCCCGACAGGCTCCGGGAAAATTCGGAAAGGCGATATACCTTTAGTTCCCAGTTGGCCGTAACTTTTTCGGTGACGTCAAATTAGTGAAATTTTGCGATTTCTTTGTCGCCGTATAGCTCGAGAACGGGCCGACGGGTGCGGGCGAGAGTAGGCTCGTCGGACGTAGGACGCTGAGACGAAGGTTTACCGCGCGAAAAATTCGAGAAAAATTGGCGAAAGATTTTTTACGTGTGCATCGGTGACGCGTCGACCTCGGCGGAGGATAAGTTACCGACCACCACCGGCAGTGGTCGGTAACGCTCGGGGGATATAAGCTGCCCCGTTAAAAATGAAACCCGAATCTCGGCGCTTGCACGGTTCAGGGCTGAAAAGGGCCCGAAAGAAAATAACTGATTCAAACGTTCGAATTTAACGCCAATTTCGCGACGCTGACTTCGCATCGGTGGTGAGTGCCGCTACAGTCGCCGCATTTACTCTCCCCTGATAGTTGAGCGAATCGACTTGTAACTTCGAGGTTACGAATCCAATTCTACGTTTAGGTTTACATTTCCCATTAATTTTAAAGGGCGGGGGGGGGTGGTTGGCGATGACAGACCAATCGCGCGCCTCTCCGCCACCATCGTCACTACAGACGACCTCGACCTCGAGCCGAGCCGAGCCCAGCCGGGCGGGGCCGAAGGCCCGACAGGCTCCGGGAAAATTCGGAAAGGCGATATACCTTTAGTTCCCAGTTGGCCGTAACTTTTTCGGTGACGTCAAATTAGTGAAATTTTGCGATTTCTTTGTCGCCGTATAGCTCGAGAACGGGCCGACGGGTGCGGGCGAGAGTAGGCTCGTCGGACGTAGGACGTTGAGACGAAGGTTTACCGCGCGAAAAATTCGAGAAAAATTGCCGAAAGATTTTTTACGTGTGCATCGGTGACGCGTCGACCTCGGCGGAGGATAAGTTACCGACCACCACCGGCAGTGGTCGGTAACGCTCGGGGGATATAAGCTGCCGCGTTAAAAATGAAACCCGAATCTCGGCGCTTCCACGGTTCAGGGCTGAAAAGGGCCCGAAAGAAAAGAACTGATTCAAACGTTCGAATTTAACGCCAATTTCGCGACGCTGACTTCGCATCGGTGGTGAGTGCCGCTACAGTCGCCGCATTTACCTCCCCCCGGATAGTTGAGCGAATCGACTTGTAACTTCGAGGTTACGAATCCAATTCTACGTTTAGGTTTACATTTCCCATTAATTTTAAAGGGCGGGGGGGGGGTGGTTGGCGATGACAGACCAATCGCGCGCCTCTCCGCCACCATCGTCACTACAGACGACCTCGACCTCGAGCCGAGCCGAGCCCAGCCGGGCGGGGCCGAAGGCCCGACAGGCTCCGGGAAAATTCGGAAAGGCGATATACCTTTAGTTCCCAGTTGGCCGTAACTTTTTCGGTGACGTCAAATTAGTGAAATTTTGCGATTTCTTTGTCGCCGTATAGCTCGAGAACGGGCCGACGGGTGCGGGCGAGAGTAGGCTCGTCGGACGTAGGACGCTGAGACGAAGGTTTACCGCGCGAAAAAATCGAGAAAAATTGGCGAAAGATTTTTTACGTGTGCATCGGTGACGCGTCGACCTCGGCGGAGGATAAGTCACCACCGGCAGTGGTCGGTAACGCTCGGGGGATATAAGCTGCCGCGTTAAAAATGAAACCCGAATCTCGGCGCTTCCACGGTTCAGGGCTGAAAAGGGCCCGAAAGAAAATAACTGATTCAAACGTTCGAATTTAACGCCAATTTCGCGACGTTGACTTCGCATCGGTGGTGAGTGCCGCTACAGTCGCCGCATTTACTCTCCCCTGATAGTTGAGCGAATCGACTTGTAACTTCGAGGTTACGAATCCGATTCTACGTTTAGGTTTACATTTCCCATTAATTTTAAAGGGCGGGGGGTGGGGGGGTGATTGGCGATGACAGACCAATCGCGCGCCTCTCCGCCACCATCGTCACTACAGACGACCTCGACCTCGAGCCGAGCCGAGCCCAGCCGGGCGGGGCCGAAGGCCCGATGGGCTCCCGGAAAATTCGGAAGGCGATATACCTTTAATTCCCAGTTAGCCGTAACTTTTTCGATGACGTCAAATTAGTGCAAAATCAAAGTTTCTTTGCCGCCGTATAGCTCGAGAACGGGTCGACGAGTGCGGGCGACAGTAGGCTCGTCGGACGGAGGACGCGGAGACGAAGGTTTAAAAATTCGCGACAATTCTCGAAAAATTTTTTACGTGTGCATCGGTGACGCGTCGACCTCGGCGGAGGATAACTTACCGTCCACCACCGGCAGTGGTCGGTAACGCTCGGGGGGTATAAGCTGCCGCGTTAGAAATGAAATCCGAATCTCGGCGCTTGCACGGTTCAGGGCTGAAAAGGGCCTGAAAGAAAATAACTGATTCAAACGTTCGAATTTAACGCCAATTTCGCGACGTTGACTTCGCATCGGTGGTGAGTGCCGCTACAGTCGCCGCATTTACTCTCCCCTGATAGTTGAGCGAATCGACTTGTAACTTCGAGGTTACGAATCCGATTCTACGTCTAGGTTTACATTTCCCATTAATTTTAAAGGGCGGGGGGTGGGTGGGGGGGGTGGTTGACGAAGACAGACCAATCGCGCGCCTCTCTTCGCCACCATCGTCGCAACAGACGACCTCGACCTCGAGCCGAGCCGAGCCGAGTCCAGCCGGGCGGGGACAAAGGCCCGACGGGCTCCCGGAAAATTCGGGAATGCGATATACCTTTAATTCCCAGGTGGCCGTAACTTTTTCGGTGACGTCAAATTAGTGAAATTTTGAGATTTCTTTGTCGCCGCATAGCTCGAGAACGGGTTAACGCCCGGGGGCGAGAGTAGACTCGTCGGACGGAGGACGCGGAGACGAAGGTTTACAGCGCGAAAAATTCGCGACAATTCGCGAAATATTTTTTACGTGTGCATCGGTAACGCGCGTCGACCTCGGCTCAGGATAAGTTACCGACCACCACCGGCAGTGGTCGGTAACGCTCGGGGGGTATAAACTGCCGCGTTAAAAATGAAACCCGAATCTCGGCGCTTGCACGGTTCAGGGCTGAAAAGGGCCCGAAAGAAAATAACTGATTCAAACGTTCGAATTTAACGCCAATTTCGCGACGCTGACTTCGCATCGGTGGTGAGTGCCGCTACAGTCGCCGCATTTACTCTCCCCTGATAGTTGAGCGAATCGACTTGTAACTTCGAGGTTACGAATCCGATTCTACGTTTAGTTTTACATGTTCCATTCATTTTAAAGGGAGGGGGGTTGGGGGGGGAGGATGGCGATGACAGACCAATCGCGCGCCTCTCTTCGCTACCATCGTCGCGACAGACGACCTCGACCTCGAGCCGAGCCGAGCCCAGCCGGGCGGGGCCAAAGGCCCGATGGGCTCACGGAAAATTCGGGAATGCGATATACCTTTAATTCCCAGGTGGCCGTAACTTTTTCGGTGACGTCAAATTAGTGAAATTTTGAGATTTCTTTGTCGTCGTATAGCTCGAGAACGGGTCGACGGGTGCGGGCGCGAGTAGATTCGTCGGACGGAGGACGCGGAGACGAAGGTTTACCGAGCGAAAAATTCGCGAAAAATTTTTTACGTGTGCATCGGTGACGCGTCGACCTCGGCGGAGGATAAGTTACCGACCACCACCGGCAGTGGTCGGTAACGCTCGGGGGGTATAAGCTGCCGCGTTAAAAATGAAACCCGATTTTCGGCGCTTCCACGGTTCAGGGCTGAAAAGGGCCCGAAAGAAAATAACTGATTCAAACGTTCGAATTTAACGCCAACTTCGCGGCGCTGACTTCGCATCGGGGGCGAGTGCCGCCACAGTCGCCGCGTTTACTCTACCTTGATAGTTGAGCGAATCGACTTGTAACTTCGAGCTTACGAATCCGATTCTACGTTTAGTTTTACATGTTCCATTCATTTTAAAGGGAGGGGGGTTGGGGGGGGAGGATGGCGATGACAGACCAATCGCGCGCCTCCCCGCCACCATCGTCGCTACCGACGACCTCGATCTCGAGCCGAGCCGAGCTGAGCCGAGCGGGGCCGAAGGCCCGATGGGCTCCCGGAAAATTCGGAAGGCGATATACCTTTAATTCCCAGTTGGCCGTAACTTTTTCGATGACGTCAAATTAGTGCTAAATCAAAGTTTCTTTGTCGCCGTATAGCTCGAGAACGGGTCGACGGCTGCGGGCGAGAGTAGGCTCGTCGGACGGAGGACGCGGAGACGAAGGTTTACCGTACGAAAAATTCTCGAAAAATTTTTTACGTGTGCATCGGTGACGCGTCGACCTCGGCGGAGGATAAGTTACCGTCCACCATCGGCAGTGGTCGGTAACGCTCGGGGGGTATAAGCTGCCGCGTTAAAAATGAAATCCGAATCTCGGCGCTTGCACGGTTCAGGGCTGAAAAGGGCCTGAAAGAAAATAACTGATTCAAACGTTCGAATTTAACGCCAATTTCGCGACGCTGACTTCGCATCGGTGGTGAGTGCCGCTACAGTCGCCGCATTTACTCTCCCCTGATAGTTGAGCGAATCGACTTGTAACTTCGAGGTTACGAATCCGATTCTACGTTTAGGTTTACATTTCCCATTAATTTTAAAGTGAGGGGGGTGGGGGGGGGTGGTTGGCGAAGACAGACCAATCGCGCGCCTCTCTTCGCCACCATCGTCGCTACAGACGACCTCGACCTCGAGCCGAGCCGAGCCCAGCCGGGCGGGGCCGAAGGCCCAACGGGCTCCCGGGAAATTCGGAAAGGCGATATACCTTTAGTTCACAGTTGGCCGTAACTTTTTCGGTGACGTCAAATTAGTGAAATTTTGCGATTTCTTTGTCGCCGTATAGCTCGAGAACGGGCCGACGGGTGCGGGCGAGAGTAGGCTCGTCGGACGGAGGACGCGGAGACGAAAGTTTACCGCGCGAAAGTTCGCGAAATATTTTTTACGTGTGCATCGGTAACGCGCGTCGACCTCGGTGGAGGATAACTTACCGACCACCACCGGCAGTGGTCGGTAACGCTCGGGGGGTATAAGCTGCCGCGTTAAAAATGAAACCCGATTATCGGCGCTTCCACGGTTCAGGGCTGAAAAGGGTCCGAAAGAAAATAACTGATTCAAACGTTCGAATTTAACGCCAACTTCGCGACGCTGACTTCGCATCGGGGGCGAGTGCCGCCACAGTGGCCGCGTTTACTCTACCTTGATAGTTGAGCGAATCGACTTGTAACTTCGAGCTTACGAATCCGATTCTACGTTTAGTTTTACATGTTCCATTCATTTTAAAGGGAGGGGGGTTGGGGGGGGAGGATGGCGATGACAGACCAATCGCGCGCCTCCCCGCCACCATCGTCGCTACCGACGACCTCGACCTCGAGCCGAGCCGAGCTGAGCCGAGCGGGGCCGAAGGCCCGATGGGCTCCCGGAAAATTCGGAAGGCGATATACCTTTAATTCCCAGTTGGCCGTAACTTTTTCGATGACGTCAAATTAGTGCTAAATCAAAGTTTCTTTGTCGCCGTATAGCTCGAGAACGGGTCGACGGCTGCGGGCGAGAGTAGGCTCGTCGGACGGAGGACGCGGAGACGAAGGTTTACCGTACGAAAAATTCTCGAAAAATTTTTTACGTGTGCATCGGTGACGCGTCGACCTCGGCGGAGGATAAGTTACCGTCCACCATCGGCAGTTGGTTCGGTAACGCTCGGGGGGTATAAGCTGCCGCGTTAAAAATGAAATCCGAATCTCGGCGCTTGCACGGTTCAGGGCTGAAAAGGGCCTGAAAGAAAATAACTGATTCAAACGTTCGAATTTAACGCCAATTTCGCGACGCTGACTTCGCATCGGTGGTGAGTGCCGCTACAGTCGCCGCATTCTCTCTCCCCTGATAGTTGAGCGAATCGACTTGTAACTTTGAGGTTACGAATCCGATTCTACGTTTAGGTTTACATTTTCCATTAATTTTAAAGGGAGGGGGTGGGGGGGGGGTGGTTGGCGATGACGGACCAATCGCGCGCCTCTCTTCGCCACCATCGTCGCTACAGACGACCTCGACCTCGAGCCGAGCCGAGCCCAGCCGGGCGGGGCCGAAGGCCCAACGGGCTCCCGGAAAATTCGGAAAGGCGATATACCTTTAGTTCACAGTTGGCCGTAACTTTTTCGGTGACGTCAAATTAGTGAAATTTTGCGATTTCTTTGTCGCCGTATAGCTCGAGAACGGGCCGACGGGTGCGGGCGAGAGTAGGCTCGTCGGACGGAGGACGCGGAGACGAAAGTTTACCGCGCGAAAAATTCGCGACAATTCGCGAAAAATTTTTTACGTGTGCTTCGGTGACGCGTCGACCTCGGCGGAGGATAAGTTACCGATCACCACCGGCAGTGGTCGGTAACGCTCGGGGGGTATAAGCTGCCGCGTTAAAAATGAAACCCGAATCTCGGCGCTTGCACGGTTCAGGGCTGAAAAGGGCCCGAAAGAAAATAACTGATTCAAACGTTCGAATTTAACGCCAATTTCGCGACGCTGACTTCGCATCGGTGGTGAGTGCCGCTACAGTCGCCGCATTTCCTCTCCCCTGATAGTTGAGCGAATCGACTTGTAACTTCGAGGTTACGAATCCGATTCTACGTTTAGGTTTACATTTCCCATTAATTTTAAAGGGCGGGGGGGTGGGGGGGTGATTGGCGATGACAGACCAATCGCGCGCCTCTCCGCCACCATCGTCACTACAGACGACCTCGACCTCGAGCCGAGCCGAGCCCAGCCGGGCGGGGCCGAAGGCCCGACAGGCTCCGGGAAAATTCGGAAAGGCGATATACCTTTAGTTCCCAGTTGGCCGTAACTTTTTCGGTGACGTCAAATAGTGAAATTTTGCGATTTCTTTGTCGCCGTATAGCTCGAAAACGGGCCGACGGGTGCGGGCGAGAGTAGGCTCGTCGGACGTAGGACGCTGAGACGAAGGTTTACCGCGCGTAAAATTCGAGGAAAATTGGCGAAAGATTTTTTACGTGTGCATCGGTGACGCGTCGACCTCGGCGGAGGATAAGTTACCGACCACCACCGGCAGTGGTCGGTAACGCTCGGGGGATATAAGCTGCCGCGTTAAAAATGAAACCCGAATCTCGGCGCTTGCACGGTTCAGGGCTGAAAAGGGCCTGAAAGAAAATAACTCATTCAAACGTTCGAATTTAACGCCAATTTCGCGACGCTGACTTCGCATCGGTGGTGAGTGCCGCTACAGTCGCCGCATTTACTCTCCCCTGATAGTTGAGCGAATCGACTTGTAACTTCGAGGTTACGAATCCGATTCTACGTTTAGGTTTACATTTCCCATTAATTTTATAGTGAGGGGGTGGGGGGGGGGGGGTGGTTGGCGAAGACAGACCAATCGCGCGCCTCTCTTCGCCACCATCGTTGCTACAGACGACCTCGACCTCGAGCCGGGCCGAGCCCAGCCGGGCGGGGCCGAAGGCCCGATGGGCTCACGGAAAATTCGGGAATGCGATATACCTTTAATTCCCAGGTGGCCGTAACTTTTTCGGTGACGTCAAATTAGTGAAATTTTGAGATTTCTTTGTCGTCGTATAGCTCGAGAACGGGTCGACGGTTGCGGGTGCGAGTAGATTCGTCGGACGGAGGACGCGGAGACGAAGGTTTACCGCGCGAAAAATTCGCGAAAAATTTTTTACGTGTGCATCGGTGACGCGTCGACCTCGGCGGAGGATAAGTTACCGACCACCACCGGCAGTGGTCGGAGGGTATAAGCTGCCGCGTTAAAAATGAAATCCGAATCTCGGCGCTTCCACGGTTCAGGGCTGAAAAGGGCCCGAAAGAAAATAACTGATTCAAACGTTCGAATTTAACGCCAATTTCGCGACGCTGACTTCGCATCGGTGGTGAGTGCCGCTACAGTCGCCGCATTTACTCTCCCCTGATAGTTGAGCGAATCGACTTGTAACTTCGAGGTTACGAATCCGATTCTACGTTTAGTTTTACATGTTCCATTCATTTTAAAGGGAGGGGGGTTGGGGGGGGAGGATGGCGATGACAGACCAATCGCGCGCCTCTCTTCGCTACCATCGTCGCGACAGACGACCTCGACCTCGAGCCGAGCCGAGCCCAGCCGGGCGGGGCCAAAGGCCCGATGGGCTCACGGAAAATTCGGGAATGCGATATACCTTTAATTCCCAGGTGGCCGTAACTTTTTCGGTGACGTCAAATTAGTGAAATTTTGAGATTTCTTTGTCGTCGTATAGCTCGAGAACGGGTCGACGGGTGCGGGCGCGAGTAGATTCGTCGGACGGAGGACGCGGAGACGAAGGTTTACCGAGCGAAAAATTCGCGAAAAATTTTTTACGTGTGCATCGGTGACGCGTCGACCTCGGCGGAGGATAAGTTACCGACCACCACCGGCAGTGGTCGGTAACGCTCGGGGGGTATAAGCTGCCGCGTTAAAAATGAAACCCGATTTTCGGCGCTTCCACGGTTCAGGGCTGAAAAGGGCCCGAAAGAAAATAACTGATTCAAACGTTCGAATTTAACGCCAACTTCGCGGCGCTGACTTCGCATCGGGGGCGAGTGCCGCCACAGTCGCCGCGTTTACTCTACCTTGATAGTTGAGCGAATCGACTTGTAACTTCGAGCTTACGAATCCGATTCTACGTTTAGTTTTACATGTTCCATTCATTTTAAAGGGAGGGGGGTTGGGGGGGGAGGATGGCGATGACAGACCAATCGCGCGCCTCCCCGCCACCATCGTCGCTACCGACGACCTCGATCTCGAGCCGAGCCGAGCTGAGCCGAGCGGGGCCGAAGGCCCGATGGGCTCCCGGAAAATTCGGAAGGCGATATACCTTTAATTCCCAGTTGGCCGTAACTTTTTCGATGACGTCAAATTAGTGCTAAATCAAAGTTTCTTTGTCGCCGTATAGCTCGAGAACGGGTCGACGGCTGCGGGCGAGAGTAGGCTCGTCGGACGGAGGACGCGGAGACGAAGGTTTACCGTACGAAAAATTCTCGAAAAATTTTTTACGTGTGCATCGGTGACGCGTCGACCTCGGCGGAGGATAAGTTACCGTCCACCATCGGCAGTGGTCGGTAACGCTCGGGGGGTATAAGCTGCCGCGTTAAAAATGAAATCCGAATCTCGGCGCTTGCACGGTTCAGGGCTGAAAAGGGCCTGAAAGAAAATAACTGATTCAAACGTTCGAATTTAACGCCAATTTCGCGACGCTGACTTCGCATCGGTGGTGAGTGCCGCTACAGTCGCCGCATTTACTCTCCCCTGATAGTTGAGCGAATCGACTTGTAACTTCGAGGTTACGAATCCGATTCTACGTTTAGGTTTACATTTCCCATTAATTTTAAAGTGAGGGGGGTGGGGGGGGGGGTGGTTGGCGAAGACAGACCAATCGCGCGCCTCTCTTCGCCACCATCGTCGCTACAGACGACCTCGACCTCGAGCCGAGCCGAGCCCAGCCGGGCGGGGCCGAAGGCCCAACGGGCTCCCGGGAAATTCGGAAAGGCGATATACCTTTAGTTCACAGTTGGCCGTAACTTTTTCGGTGACGTCAAATTAGTGAAATTTTGCGATTTCTTTGTCGCCGTATAGCTCGAGAACGGGCCGACGGGTGCGGGCGAGAGTAGGCTCGTCGGACGGAGGACGCGGAGACGAAAGTTTACCGCGCGAAAGTTCGCGAAATATTTTTTACGTGTGCATCGGTAACGCGCGTCGACCTCGGTGGAGGATAACTTACCGACCACCACCGGCAGTGGTCGGTAACGCTCGGGGGGTATAAGCTGCCGCGTTAAAAATGAAACCCGATTATCGGCGCTTCCACGGTTCAGGGCTGAAAAGGGTCCGAAAGAAAATAACTGATTCAAACGTTCGAATTTAACGCCAACTTCGCGACGCTGACTTCGCATCGGGGGCGAGTGCCGCCACAGTGGCCGCGTTTACTCTACCTTGATAGTTGAGCGAATCGACTTGTAACTTCGAGCTTACGAATCCGATTCTACGTTTAGTTTTACATGTTCCATTCATTTTAAAGGGAGGGGGGTTGGGGGGGGAGGATGGCGATGACAGACCAATCGCGCGCCTCCCCGCCACCATCGTCGCTACCGACGACCTCGACCTCGAGCCGAGCCGAGCTGAGCCGAGCGGGGCCGAAGGCCCGATGGGCTCCCGGAAAATTCGGAAGGCGATATACCTTTAATTCCCAGTTGGCCGTAACTTTTTCGATGACGTCAAATTAGTGCTAAATCAAAGTTTCTTTGTCGCCGTATAGCTCGAGAACGGGTCGACGGCTGCGGGCGAGAGTAGGCTCGTCGGACGGAGGACGCGGAGACGAAGGTTTACCGTACGAAAAATTCTCGAAAAATTTTTTACGTGTGCATCGGTGACGCGTCGACCTCGGCGGAGGATAAGTTACCGTCCACCATCGGCAGTTGGTTCGGTAACGCTCGGGGGGTATAAGCTGCCGCGTTAAAAATGAAATCCGAATCTCGGCGCTTGCACGGTTCAGGGCTGAAAAGGGCCTGAAAGAAAATAACTGATTCAAACGTTCGAATTTAACGCCAATTTCGCGACGCTGACTTCGCATCGGTGGTGAGTGCCGCTACAGTCGCCGCATTCTCTCTCCCCTGATAGTTGAGCGAATCGACTTGTAACTTTGAGGTTACGAATCCGATTCTACGTTTAGGTTTACATTTTCCATTAATTTTAAAGGGAGGGGGTGGGGGGGGGGTGGTTGGCGATGACGGACCAATCGCGCGCCTCTCTTCGCCACCATCGTCGCTACAGACGACCTCGACCTCGAGCCGAGCCGAGCCCAGCCGGGCGGGGCCGAAGGCCCAACGGGCTCCCGGAAAATTCGGAAAGGCGATATACCTTTAGTTCACAGTTGGCCGTAACTTTTTCGGTGACGTCAAATTAGTGAAATTTTGCGATTTCTTTGTCGCCGTATAGCTCGAGAACGGGCCGACGGGTGCGGGCGAGAGTAGGCTCGTCGGACGGAGGACGCGGAGACGAAAGTTTACCGCGCGAAAAATTCGCGACAATTCGCGAAAAATTTTTTACGTGTGCTTCGGTGACGCGTCGACCTCGGCGGAGGATAAGTTACCGATCACCACCGGCAGTGGTCGGTAACGCTCGGGGGGTATAAGCTGCCGCGTTAAAAATGAAACCCGAATCTCGGCGCTTGCACGGTTCAGGGCTGAAAAGGGCCCGAAAGAAAATAACTGATTCAAACGTTCGAATTTAACGCCAATTTCGCGACGCTGACTTCGCATCGGTGGTGAGTGCCGCTACAGTCGCCGCATTTCCTCTCCCCTGATAGTTGAGCGAATCGACTTGTAACTTCGAGGTTACGAATCCGATTCTACGTTTAGGTTTACATTTCCCATTAATTTTAAAGGGCGGGGGGGTGGGGGGGTGATTGGCGATGACAGACCAATCGCGCGCCTCTCCGCCACCATCGTCACTACAGACGACCTCGACCTCGAGCCGAGCCGAGCCCAGCCGGGCGGGGCCGAAGGCCCGACAGGCTCCGGGAAAATTCGGAAAGGCGATATACCTTTAGTTCCCAGTTGGCCGTAACTTTTTCGGTGACGTCAAATAGTGAAATTTTGCGATTTCTTTGTCGCCGTATAGCTCGAAAACGGGCCGACGGGTGCGGGCGAGAGTAGGCTCGTCGGACGTAGGACGCTGAGACGAAGGTTTACCGCGCGTAAAATTCGAGGAAAATTGGCGAAAGATTTTTTACGTGTGCATCGGTGACGCGTCGACCTCGGCGGAGGATAAGTTACCGACCACCACCGGCAGTGGTCGGAGGGTATAAGCTGCCGCGTTAAAAATGAAATCCGAATCTCGGCGCTTCCACGGTTCAGGGCTGAAAAGGGCCCGAAAGAAAATAACTGATTCAAACGTTCGAATTTAACGCCAATTTCGCGACGCTGACTTCGCATCGGTGGTGAGTGCCGCTACAGTCGCCGCATTCTCTCTCCCCTGATAGTTGAGCGAATCGACTTGTAACTTTGAGGTTACGAATCCGATTCTACGTTTAGGTTTACATTTTCCATTAATTTTAAAGGGAGGGGGTGGGGGGGGTGGTTGGCGATGACGGACCAATCGCGCGCCTCTCTTCGCCACCATCGTCGCTACAGACGACCTCGACCTCGAGCCGAGCCGAGCCCAGCCGGGCGGGGCCGAAGGCCCGATGGGCTCAGGGAAAATTCGGGAATGCGATATACCTTTAATTCCCAGGTGGCCGTAACTTTTTCGGTGACGTCAAATTAGTGAAATTTTGAGATTTCTTTGTCGTCGTATAGCTCGAGAACGGGTCGACGGGTGCGGGCGCGAGTAGATTCGTCGGACGGAGGACGCGGAGACGAAGGTTTACCGCGCGAAAAATTCGCGAAAAATTTTTTACGTGTGCATCGGTGACGCGTCGACCTCGGCGGAGGGTAAGTTACCGTCCACCATCGGCAGTGGTCGGTAACGCTCGGGGGGTATAAGCTGCCGCGTTAAAAATGAAATCCGAATCTCGGCGCTTGCACGGTTCAGGGCTGAAAAGGGCCTGAAAGAAAATAACTGATTCAAACGTTCGAATTTAACGCCAATTTCGCGACGCTGACTGCGCATCGGTGGTGAGTGCCGCTACAGTCGCCGCATTTACTCTCCCCTGATAGTTGAGCGAATCGACTTGTAACTTCGAGGTTACGAATCCGATTCTACGATTAGGTTTACATTACCCATTAATTTTAAAATGAGGGGGGTGGGGGGGGGTGGTTGGCGAAGACAGACCAATCGCGCGCCTCTCTTCGCCACCATCGTCGCTACAGACGACCTCGACCTCGAGCCGAGCCGAGCCCAGCCGGGCGGGGCCGAAGGCCCGATGGGCTCACGGAAAATTCGGGAATGCGATATACCTTTAATTCCCAGGTGGCCGTAACTTTTTCGGTGACGTCAAATTAGTGAAATTTTGAGATTTCTTTGTCGTCGTATAGCTCGAGAACGGGTCGACGGGTGCGGGCGCGAGTAGATTCGTCGGACGGAGGACGCGGAGACGAAGGTTTACCGCGCGAAAAATTCGCGAAAAATTTTTTACGTGTGCATCGGTGACGCGTCGACCTCGGCGGAGGTTAAGTTACCGACCACCACCGGCAACCTCGATCTCGAGCCGAGCCGAGCCCAGCCGGGCGGGGCCGAAGGCCCAACGGGCTCCCGGAAAATTCGGAAAGGCGATATACCTTTAGTTCACAGTTGGCCGTAACTTTTTCGGTGACGTTAAATTAGTGAAATTTTGCGATTTCTTTGTCGCCGTATAGCTCGAGAACGGGCCGACGGGTGCGGGCGAGAGTAGGCTCGTCGGACGGAGGACGCGGAGACGAAAGTTTACCGCGCGAAAAATTCGAGAAAAATTGGCGAAAGATTTTTTACGTGTGCATCGGTGACGCGTCGACCTCGGCGGAGGATAAGTTACCGATCACCACCGGCAGTGGTCGGTAACGCTCGGGGGGTATAAGCTGCCGCGTTAAAAATGAAATCCGAATCTCGGCGCTTCCAGGGTTCAGGGCTGAAAAGGGCCCGAAAGAAAATAACTGATTCAAACGTTCGAATTTAACGCCAATTTCGCGACGCTGACTTCGCATCGGTGGTGAGTGCCGCTACATTCGCCGCATTCTCTCTCCCCTGATAGTTGAGCGAATCGACTTGTAACTTTGAGGTTACGAATCCGATTCTACGTTTAGGTTTACATTTTCCATTAATTTTAAAGGGAGGGGGTGGGGGGGGGTGGTTGGCGATGACGGACCAATCGCGCGCCTCTCTTCGCCACCATCGTCGCTACAGACGACCTCGACCTCGAGCCGAGCCGAGCCCAGCCGGGCGGGGCCGAAGGCCCGATGGGCTCAGGGAAAATTCGGGAATGCGATATACCTTTAATTCCCAGGTGGCCGTAACTTTTTCGGTGACGTCAAATTAGTGAAATTTTGAGATTTCTTTGTCGTCGTATAGCTCGAGAACGGGTCGACGGGTGGGGGCGCGAGTAGATTCGTCGGACGGAGGACGCGGAGACGAAGGTTTACCGCGCGAAAAATTCGCGAAAAATTTTTTACGTGTGCATCGGTGACGCGTCGACCTCGGCGGAGGGTAAGTTACCGTCCACCATCGGCAGTGGTCGGTAACGCTCGGGGGGTATAAGCTGCCGCGTTAAAAATGAAATCCGAATCTCGGCGCTTGCACGGTTCAGGGCTGAAAAGGGCCTGAAAGAAAATAACTGATTCAAACGTTCGAATTTAACGCCAATTTCGCGACGCTGACTTCGCATCGGTGGTGAGTGCCGCTACAGTCGCCGCATTTACTCTCCCCTGATAGTTGAGCGAATCGACTTGTAACTTCGAGGTTACGAATCCGATTCTACGATTAGGTTTACATTACCCATTAATTTTAAAATGAGGGGGGTGGGGGGGGTGGTTGGCGAAGACAGACCAATCGCGCGCCTCTCTTCGCCACCATCGTCGCTACAGACGACCTCGACCTCGAGCCGAGCCGAGCCCAGCCGGGCGGGGCCGAAGGCCCGATGGGCTCACGGAAAATTCGGGAATGCGATATACCTTTAATTCCCAGGTGGCCGTAACTTTTTCGGTGACGTCAAATTAGTGAAATTTTGAGATTTCTTTGTCGTCGTATAGCTCGAGAACGGGTCGACGGGTGCGGGCGCGAGTAGATTCGTCGGACGGAGGACGCGGAGACGAAGGTTTACCGCGCGAAAAATTCGCGAAAAATTTTTTACGTGTGCATCGGTGACGCGTCGACCTCGGCGGAGGTTAAGTTACCGACCACCACCGGCAACCTCGATCTCGAGCCGAGCCGAGCCCAGCCGGGCGGGGCCGAAGGCCCAACGGGCTCCCGGAAAATTCGGAAAGGCGATATACCTTTAGTTCACAGTTGGCCGTAACTTTTTCGGTGACGTTAAATTAGTGAAATTTTGCGATTTCTTTGTCGCCGTATAGCTCGAGAACGGGCCGACGGGTGCGGGCGAGAGTAGGCTCGTCGGACGGAGGACGCGGAGACGAAAGTTTACCGCGCGAAAAATTCGAGAAAAATTGGCGAAAGATTTTTTACGTGTGCATCGGTGACGCGTCGACCTCGGCGGAGGATAAGTTACCGATCACCACCGGCAGTGGTCGGTAACGCTCGGGGGGTATAAGCTGCCGCGTTAAAAATGAAATCCGAATCTCGGCGCTTCCACGGTTCAGGGCTGAAAAGGGCCCGAAAGAAAATAACTGATTCAAACGTTCGAATTTAACGCCAATTTCGCGACGCTGACTTCGCATCGGTGGTGAGTGCCGCTACATTCGCCGCATTCTCTCTCCCCTGATAGTTGAGCGAATCGACTTGTAACTTTGAGGTTACGAATCCGATTCTACGTTTAGGTTTACATTTCCCATTAATTTTAAAGGGCGGGGGGGGGTGGGGGGGTGATTGGCGATGACAGACCAATCGCGCGCCTCTCCGCCACCATCGTCACTACAGACGACCTCGACCTCGAGCCGAGCCGAGCCCAGCCGGGCGGGGCCGAAGGCCCGACAGGCTCCGGGAAAATTCGGAAAGGCGATATACCTTTAGTTCCCAGTTGGCCGTTACTTTTTCGGTGACGTCAAATAGTGAAATTTTGCGATTTCTTTGTCGCCGTATAGCTCGAGAACGGGCCGACGGGTGCGGGCGAGAGTAGGCTCGTCGGACGTAGGACGCTGAGACGAAGGTTTACCGCGCGTAAAATTCGAGAAAAATTGGCGAAAGATTTTTTACGTGTGCATCGGTGACGCGTTGACCTCGGCGGAGGATAAGTTACCGACCACCACCGGCAGTGGTCGGTAACGCTCGGGGGATATAAGCTGCCGCGTTAAAAATGAAACCCGAATCTCGGCGCTTGCACGGTTCAGGGCTGAAAAGGGCCTGAAAGAAAATAACTGATTCAAACGTTCGAATTTAACGCCAATTTCGCGACGCTGACTTCGCATCGGTGGTGAGTGCCGCTACAGTCGCCGCATTTACTCTCCCCTGATAGTTGAGCGAATCGACTTGTAACTTCGAGGTTACGAATCCGATTCTACGTTTAGGTTTACATTTCCCATTAATTTTAAAGTGAGGGGGGTGGGGGGGGGGGTGGTTGGCGAAGACAGACCAATCGCGCGCCTCTCTTCGCCACCATCGTTGCTACAGACGACCTCGACCTCGAGCCGAGCCGAGCCCAGCCGGGCGGGGCCGAGGGCCCGATGGGCTCACGGAAAATTCGGGAATGCGATATACCTTTAATTCCCAGGTGGCCGTAACTTTTTCGGTGACGTCAAATTAGTGAAATTTTGAGATTTCTTTGTCGTCGTATAGCTCGAGAACGGGTCGACGGGTGCGGGCGCGAGTAGATTCGTCGGACGGAGGACGCGGAGACGAAGGTTTACCGTGCGAAAAATTCGCGAAAAATTTTTTACGTGTGCATCGGTGACGCGTCGACCTCGGCGGAGGATAAGTTACCGACCACCACCGGCAGTGGTCGGAGGGTATAAGCTGCCGCGTTAAAAATGAAATCCGAATCTCGGCGCTTCCACGGTTCAGGGCTGAAAAGGGCCCGAAAGAAAATAACTGATTCAAACGTTCGAATTTAACGCCAATTTCGCGACGCTGACTTCGCATCGGTGGTGAGTGCCGCTACAGTCGCCGCATTCTCTCTCCCCTGATAGTTGAGCGAATCGACTTGTAACTTTGAGGTTACGAATCCGATTCTACGTTTAGGTTTACATTTTCCATTAATGTTAAAGGGAGGGGGTGGGGGGGGGTGGTTGGCGATGACGGACCAATCGCGCGCCTCTCTTCGCCACCAGCGTCGCTACAGACGACCTCGACCTCGAGCCCAGCCGGGCGGGGCCGAAGGCCCGATGGGCTCACGGAAAATTCGGGAATGCGATATACCTTTAATTCCCAGGTGGCCGTAACTTTTTCGGTGACGTCAAATTAGTGAAATTTTGAGATTTCTTTGTCGTCGTATAGCTCGAGAACGGGTCGACGGGTGCGGGCGCGAGTAGATTCGTCGGACGGAGGACGCGGAGACGAAGGTTTACCGCGCGAAAAATTCGCGAAAAATTTTTTACGTGTGCATCGGTGACGCGTCGACCTCGGCGGAGGATAAGTTACCGTCCACCATCGGCAGTGGTCGGTAACGCTCGGGGGGTATAAGCTGCCGCGTTAAAAATGAAATCCGAATCTCGGCGCTTGCACGGTTCAGGGCTGAAAAGGGCCTGAAAGAAAATAACTGATTCAAACGTTCGAATTTAACGCCAATTTCGCGACGCTGACTTCGCATCGGTGGTGAGTGCCGCTACAGTCGCCGCATTTACTCTCCCCTGATAGTTGAGCGAATCGACTTGTAACTTCGAGGTTACGAATCCGATTCTACGTTTAGGTTTACATTTCCCATCAATTTTAAAGGGCGGGGGGGTGGGGGGGTGATTGGCGATGACAGACCAATCGCGCGCCTCTCCGCCACCATCGTCACTACAGACGACCTCGACCTCGAGTCGAGCCGAGCCCAGCCGGGCGGGGCCGAAGGCCCGACAGGCTCCCGGAAAATTCGGAAAGGCGATATACCTTTAGTTCCCAGTTGGCCGTAACTTTTTCGGTGACGTCAAATTAGTGAAATTTTGCGATTTCTTTGTCGTCGTATAGCTCGAGAACGGGCCGACGGGTGCGGGCGAGAGTAGGCTCGTCGGACGGAGGACGCGGAGACGAAAGTTTACCGCGCGAAAAATTCGCGACAATTCGCGAAAAATTTTTTACGTGTGCATCGGTGACGCGTCGACCTCGGCGGAGGATAAGTTACCGACCACCACCGGCAGTGGTCGGTAACGCTCGGGGGGTATAAGCTGCCGTGTTAAAAATGAAACCCGAATCTCGGCGCTTGCACGGTTCAGGGCTGAAAAGGGCCCGAAAGAAAATAACTGATTCAAACGTTCGAATTTAACGCCAATTTCGCGACGCTGACTTCGCATCGGTGGTGAGTGCCGCTACAGTCGCCGCATTTACTCTCCCCTGATAGTTGAGCGAATCGACTTGTAACTTCGAGGTTACGAATCCAATTCTACGTTTAGGTTTACATTTTCCATTAATTTTAAAGGGAGGGGGTGGGGGGGGTGGTTGGCGATGACGGACCAATCGCGCGCCTCTCTTCGCCACCATCGTCGCTACAGACGACCTCGACCTCGAGCCGAGCCGAGCCCAGCCGGGCGGGGCCGAAGGCCCGACAGGCTCCGGGAAAATTCGGAAAGGCGATATACCTTTAGTTCCCAGTTGGCCGTAACTTTTTCGGAGACGTCAAATTAGTGAAATTTTGCGATTACTTTGTCGCCGTATAGCTCGAGAACGGGCCGACGGGTGCGGGCGAGAGTAGGCTCGTCGGACGTAGGACGCTGAGACGAAGGTTTACCGCGCGAAAAATTCGAGAAAAATTGGCGAAAGATTTTTTACGTGTGCATCGGTGACGCGTCGACCTCGGCGGAGGATAAGTTACCGACCACCACCGGCAGTGGTCGGTAACGCTCGGGGGATATAAGCTGCCGCGTTAAAAATGAAACCCGAATCTCGGCGCTTCCACGGTTCAGGGCTGAAAAGGGCCCGAAAGAAAATAACTGATTCAAACGTTCGAATTTAACGCCAATTTCGCGACGTTGACTTCGCATCGGTGGTGAGTGCCGCTACAGTCGCCGCATTTACTCTCCCCTGATAGTTGAGCGAATCGACTTGTAACTTCGAGGTTACGAATCCGATTCTACGTTTAGGTTTACATTTCCCATTAATTTTAAAGGGCGGGGGGTGGGGGGGGGGTGATTGGCGATGACAGACCAATCGCGCGCCTCTCCGCCACCATCGTCACTACAGACGACCTCGACCTCGAGCCGAGCCGAGCCCAGCCGGGCGGGGCCGAAGGCCCGACAGGCTCCGGGAAAATTCGGAAAGGCGATATACCTTTAGTTCCCAGTTGGCCGTAACTTTTTCGGTGACGTCAAATTAGTGAAATTTTGCGATTTCTTTGTCGCCGTATAGCTCGAGAACGGGCCGACGGGTGCAGGCGAGAGTAGGCTCGTCGGACGGAGGACGCGGAGACGAAAGTTTACCGCGCGAAAATCCGCGAAATATTTTTTACGTGTGCATCGGTAACGCGCGTCGACCTCGGTGGAGGATAACTTACCGACCACCACCGGCAGTGGTCGGTAACGCTCGGGGGGTATAAGCTGCCGCGTTAAAAATGAAACCCGAATTTCGGCGCTTCCACGGTTCAGGGCTGAAAAGGGCCCGAAAGAAAATAACTGATTCAAACGTTCGAATTTAACGCCAACTTCGCGACGCTGACTTCGCATCGGTGGCGAGTGCCGCCACAGTCGCCGCGTTTACTCTACCTTGATAGTTGAGCGAATCGACTTGTAACTTCGAGCTTACGAATCCGATTCTACGTTTAGTTTTACATGTTCCATTCATTTTAAAGGGAGGGGGGTTGGGGGGGAGGATGGCGATGACAGACCAATCGGGCGCCTCCCCGCCACCATCGTCGCTACCGACGACCTCGACCTCGAGCCGAGCCGAGCCGAGCCGAGCGGGGCCGAAGGCCCGATGGGCTCCGGGAAAATTCGGGAAGGCGATATACCTTTAATTCCGAGTTGGCCGTAACTTTTTCGATGACGTCAAATTAGTGCAAAATCAAAGTTTCTTTGTCGCCGTATAGCTCGAGAACGGGTCGACGGCTGCGGGCGAGAGTAGGCTCGTCGGACGGAGGACGCGGAGACGAAGGATTACCGAGCGAAAAATTCTCGAAAAATTTTTTACGTGTGCATCGGTGACGCGTCGACCTCGGCGGAGGATAAGTTACCGTCCACCATCGGCAGTGGTCGGTAACGCTCGGGGGGTATAAGCTGCCGCGTTAAAAATGAAATCCGAATCTCGGCGCTTGCACGGTTCCGGGCTGAAAAGGGCCTGAAAGAAAATAACTGATTCAAACGTTCGAATTTAACGCCAATTTCGCGACGCTGACTTCGCATCGGTGGTGAGTGCCGCTACAGTCGCCTCATTTACTCTCCCCTGATAGTTGAGCGAATCGACTTGTAACTTCGAGATTACGAATCCGATTCTACGTTTAGGTTTACATTTCCCATTAATTTTAAAGGGAGGGGGGGTGGTTGGCGATGACAGACCAATCGCGCGCCTCTCCGCCACCATCGTCACTACAGACGTCCTCGACCTCGAGCCGAGCCGAGCCCAGCCGGGCGGGGCCGAAGGCCCGACAGGCTCCCGGAAAATTCGGAAAGGCGATATACCTTTAGTTCCCAGTTGGCCGTAACTTTTTCGGTGACGTCAAATTAGTGAAATTTTGCGATTTCTTTGTCGCCGTATAGCTCGAGAACGGGCCGACGGGTGCGGGCGAGAGTAGGCTCGTCGGACGGAGGACGCGGAGACGAAAGTTTACCGCGCGAAAATTCGCGAAAAATTTTTTACGTGTGCATCGGTGACGCGTCGTCCTCGGCGGAGGATAAGTTACCGACCACCACCGGCAGTGGTCGGTAACGCTCGGGGGGTATAAGCTGCCGCGTTAAAAATGAAACCCGGATTTCGGCGCTTCCACGGTTCAGGGCTGAAAAGGGCCCGAAAGAAAATAACTGATTCAAACGTTCGAATTTAACGCCAATTTCGCGACGCTGACTTCGCATCGGTGGTGAGTGCCGCTACAGTCGCCGCATTTACTCTCCCCTGATAGTTGAGCGAATCGACTTGTAACTTCGAGGTTACGAATCCGATTCTACGTTTATGTTTACATTTCCCATTAATTTTAAAGTGAGGGGGGTGGGGGGGTGGTTGGCGAAGACAGACCAATCGCGCGCCTCTCTTCGCCACCGTCGTCGCTACAGACGACCTCGACCTCGAGCCGAGCCGAGCCCAGCCGGGCGGGGACGAAGGCCCGACGGGCTCCCGGAAAATTCGGAAAGGCGATATACCTTTAGTTCCCAGTTGGCCGTAACTTTTTCGGTGACGTCAAATTAGTGAAATTTTGCGATTTCTTTGTCGCCGTATAGCTCGAGAACGGGCCGACGGGTGCGGGCGAGAGTAGGCTCGTCGGACGGAGGACGCGGAGACGAAAGTTTACCGCGCGAAAAATTCGCGACAATTCGCGAAAAATTTTTTACGTGTGCATCGGTGACGCGTCGACCTCGGCGGAGGATAAGTTACCGACCACCACCGGCAGTGGTCGGTAACGCTCGGGGGGTATAAGCTGCCGCGTTAAAAATGAAACCCGAATCTCGGCGCTTGCACGGTTCAGGGCTGAAAAGGGCCCGAAAGAAAATAACTGATTCAAACGTTCGAATTTAACGCCAATTTCGCGACGCTGACTTCGCATCGGTGGTGAGTGCCGCTACAGTCGCCGCATTTACTCTCCCCTGATAGTTGAGCGAATCGACTTGTAACTTCGAGGTTACGAATCCAATTCTACGTTTAGGTTTACATTTCCCATTAATTTTAAAGGGCGGGGGGGGTGGTTGGCGATGACAGACCAATCGCGCGCCTCTCCGCCACCATCGTCACTACAGACGACCTCGACCTCGAGCCGAGCCGAGCCCAGCCGGGCGGGGCCGAAGGCCCGACAGGCTCCGGGAAAATTCGGAAAGGCGATATACCTTTAGTTCCCAGTTGGCCGTAACTTTTTCGGTGACGTCAAATTAGTGAAATTTTGCGATTTCTTTGTCGCCGTATAGCTCGAGAACGGGCCGACGGGTGCAGGCGAGAGTAGGCTCGTCGGACGGAGGACGCGGAGACGAAAGTTTACCGCGCGAAAATTCGCGAAATATTTTTTACGTGTGCATCGGTAACGCGCGTCGACCTCGGTGGAGGATAACTTACCGACCACCACCGGCAGTGGTCGGTAACGCTCGGGGGGTATAAGCTGCCGCGTTAAAAATGAAACCCGAATTTCGGCGCTTCCACGGTTCAGGGCTGAAAAGGGCCCGAAAGAAAATAACTGATTCAAACGTTCGAATTTAACGCCAACTTCGCGACGCTGACTTCGCATCGGTGGCGAGTGCCGCCACAGTCGCCGCGTTTACTCTACCTTGATAGTTGAGCGAATCGACTTGTAACTTCGAGCTTACGAATCCGATTCTACGTTTGTAACGCGACGAGGAACGAGACAACCCCAGGGGTGCCAATCCGCCTCGGCACTACCCTGAGATTAAGAAAAGAATCGCGCCGCGACCGAATGTTCTAGAAGACCGCATGTTCGAGAAACTTCTAAAATCCCTAACAACGCCCAAACAAGGGTTAGCAACGACTAGTATAAATACCGGTAGACGATCGCGGAGAAATCACTTTTGCTGCGCCTGTGGGAGAGGACGAGGTAAGACCACGGCCGCCCATAGGTTAGGGAGAGTACGAAGCAATGCTATCGGACGCCCGGCAGCTCAGGAGAGGACAGGGGTTGCACCTGGACGCCTCTCTGGATAAATGGGAGAGGACGGCCATGAAGGCCGGCCGCCCGCCGAGAGGAAAGAACAGGGTAGCTTCCTGGCCGCCTGAAAGTAGGTTCACCAGGTTACTCTGTACGTCTTGGAGAGGACGGCCATGAAGGCCGGCCGCCGAGCTTACAGAGGACACCTGGTGAAACCGAGTCGTCGTCGTTTTTCCCAATAGGAGAGTACGGTTGAGATAAACCGGACGCCTGATGGGAAAACCTTTTATTAGTAAAATTATTTTAATCTTTCGTTGCTAACCTTCTTCAAAGGTTTATTGTAAATTCTACGAAAACTTTCGATGTATGAAACTAATTGGAAAATATATTCTTTGTTCAGAGAGAAATCCCAATTCCTATTCCTTGCGATACGAGAGAGAGAACCTGTTCCTACTAGTATGTCGGATCCTACACGTTTAGTTTTACATGTTCCATTCATTTTAAAGGGAGGGGGGTTGGGGGGGAGGATGGCGATGACAGACCAATCGGGCGCCTCCCCGCCACCATCGTCGCTACCGACGACCTCGACCTCGAGCCGAGCCGAGCCGAGCCGAGCGGGGCCGAAGGCCCGATGGGCTCCGGGAAAATTCGGGAAGGCGATATGCCTTTAATTCCGAGTTGGCCGTAACTTTTTCGATGACGTCAAATTAGTGCAAAATCAAAGTTTCTTTGTCGCCGTATAGCTCGAGAACGGGTCGACGGCTGCGGGCGAGAGTAGGCTCGTCGGACGGAGGACGCGGAGACGAAGGATTACCGAGCGAAAAATTCTCGAAAAATTTTTTACGTGTGCATCGGTGACGCGTCGACCTCGGCGGAGGATAAGTTACCGTCCACCATCGGCAGTGGTCGGTAACGCTCGGGGGGTATAAGCTGCCGCGTTAAAAATGAAATCCGAATCTCGGCGCTTGCACGGTTCCGGGCTGAAAAGGGCCTGAAAGAAAATAACTGATTCAAACGTTCGAATTTAACGCCAATTTCGCGACGCTGACTTCGCATCGGTGGTGAGTGCCGCTACAGTCGCCTCATTTACTCTCCCCTGATAGTTGAGCGAATCGACTTGTAACTTCGAGATTACGAATCCGATTCTACGTTTAGGTTTACATTTCCCATTAATTTTAAAGGGAGGGGGGGTGGTTGGCGATGACAGACCAATCGCGCGCCTCTCCGCCACCATCGTCACTACAGACGTCCTCGACCTCGAGCCGAGCCGAGCCCAGCCGGGCGGGGCCGAAGGCCCGACAGGCTCCCGGAAAATTCGGAAAGGCGATATACCTTTAGTTCCCAGTTGGCCGTAACTTTTTCGGTGACGTCAAATTAGTGAAATTTTGCGATTTCTTTGTCGCCGTATAGCTCGAGAACGGGCCGACGGGTGCGGGCGAGAGTAGGCTCGTCGGACGGAGGACGCGGAGACGAAAGTTTACCGCGCGAAAATTCGCGAAAAATTTTTTACGTGTGCATCGGTGACGCGTCGTCCTCGGCGGAGGATAAGTTACCGACCACCACCGGCAGTGGTCGGTAACGGTCGGGGGGTATAAGCTGCCGCGTTAAAAATGAAACCCGGATTTCGGCGCTTCCACGGTTCAGGGCTGAAAAGGGCCCGAAAGAAAATAACTGATTCAAACGTTCGAATTTAACGCCAATTTCGCGACGCTGACTTCGCATCGGTGGTGAGTGCCGCTACAGTCGCCGCATTTACTCTCCCCTGATAGTTGAGCGAATCGACTTGTAACTTCGAGGTTACGAATCCGATTCTACGTTTATGTTTACATTTCCCATTAATTTTAAAGTGAGGGGGGTGGGGGGGTGGTTGGCGAAGACAGACCAATCGCGCGCCTCTCTTCGCCACCGTCGTCGCTACAGACGACCTCGACCTCGAGCCGAGCCGAGCCCAGCCGGGCGGGGACGAAGGCCCGACGGGCTCCCGGAAAATTCGGAAAGGCGATATACCTTTAGTTCCCAGTTGGCCGTAACTTTTTCGGTGACGTCAAATTAGTGAAATTTTGCGATTTCTTTGTCGCCGTATAGCTCGAGAACGGGCCGACGGGTGCGGGCGAGAGTAGGCTCGTCGGACGGAGGACGCGGAGACGAAAGTTTACCGCGCGAAAAATTTGCGACAATTCGCGAAAAATTTTTTACGTGTGCATCGGTGACGCGTCGACCTCGGCGGAGGATAAGTTACCGACCACCACCGGCAGTGGTCGGTAACGCTCGGGGGGTATAAGCTGCCGCGTTAAAAATGAAACCCGAATCTCGGCGCTTGCACGGTTCAGGGCTGAAAAGGGCCCGAAAGAAAATAACTGATTCAAACGTTCGAATTTAACGCCAATTTCGCGACGCTGACTTCGCATCGGTGGTGAGTGCCGCTACAGTCGCCGCATTTACTCCCCCCGGATAGTTGAGCGAATCGACTTGTAACTTCGAGGTTACGAATCCAATTCTACGTTTAGGTTTACATTTCCCATTTGTAAGAATGATGTAAGTGTGCATGTTATATATGTTTTTATTGATTGCAAGTGTTATATATGTTTTTATTGATTGCAAGTGTTATATATGTTTTTATTGATTGCGTTAATGTTTTGTTAATGTTTACGTTGTGATTTTGTTTAAAAATAAAAAGAGACAGTCCCCTGCGAGCGATCAACGAAATAACACGTCGTGTCGAATCTTTATGAATTCCGTATCGAGCCTGAATTCCGTGTCGAGCCTCCTTATAATTTTCAGAAGTGGGATTGAGACAGTCGTTTTGCAATTTCAATTTCAAGTCGGTTTTACGTGAAGTTACGTGACGGACATTTGTGTGAAATTTCATACCGTGTCGCTTTAAAATGAGTTGTTCTCTTACGGTACCGGAACTGAAAGAGAAGCTGAAAGCCAAGAATTTGCAATCGACTGGTACGAAGGCCGAACTGATAAAACGTTTATTGGGTGCTGGTGTCACAGTGGAAGAATTAGCTATGACAGATGATGGGTGTACGGAAGAACCGGTTGCGGGGACGAGCGACGAGACTCGCCATCGACCCGATACGAGAGGGCTGGTGGACGAGATAACTTTACGCGAATTAGACGTTCTAAGGAGAGAACGAGACGTTGTTGTACGAGAGAACGAACTGTTTAGAAGAGAATTGGCGTTGTTACGGGAGACGCCAAGATCAGAAGCAAGCGCATCTGGACGGACGAGAGTGAAGAAGTGGCAAGAGTTGAAAGAAATAGTGGGTGAATTTGGTGGGAATAGTAAGGACTTTGACCGGTGGGAGAAACAGGTGAGAGGACTCCTGTCGACGTACGAGTTGGACAACCACCAAGCGAAAGCTCTAGTGTGTAGCAGATTGACGGGTCGCGCATTGAAGTGGTATCATTCTAGAATGGACTGTGTGGAATTAGGCACTGATGAGCTTTTGAAAGAGTTGAAGAGGCTGTACGGGCAACGACTAGATCCTTTATGTTTGAGATGCGAGCTTGAAACGAGGAAATGGGCCGTGGAAGAATCTTTCGCCGATTACGTGCATGATAAGACAATCCTTGCAAACCGAGTGCCTGTTTCGGAAACAGAATTACTTAGCTACGTCGTTGACGGTATACCGAATAGGGAATTGCAAATACAAGCTAAGGTGCAGTGTTATAAGTCCGTGGATGAAATACTGACGGCTTTCACAAACGTCAAGTTGCCGGCGGGAAGACCGCGACTATCGGAAGGAGTTTTGTTGTCGGGTAAAGTCACACCGTTGGATGGATCCGGTAGACCACCCATACGCCACCAAACAACAGGCCCTTCAGCTGTCGGATCAGGAAGGCCATTGCCGAGGGAAGGACAAGGATCGGGAAGGCCATCGCCGAGGGAAGGACAAGGATCAGCGAGCACCGGGCGGAGATGTTTTAATTGCAACGAGCCGGGTCACTTCTCAGCTGATTGTACGAAGCCAGCAAGAGAAAGGGGTTCCTGTTTCACGTGCGGACAGATGGGTCATCGAGCAAATCGATGCAGCACACAGACAACGAGGGGCGAAGTCAACTACATTACCCGTGGGCGGAAAGAAGTCGATGACTTTCGGCGTGCGGTAGAATTACAGATAAGTAGCGAGAGCGGTAGTTTCAGTACAAAAGTAAACGCACTAATTGATTCAGGGAGCCCGATTAGTTTTGTTAAAGAGGGTTACATTCCGAGAATGTGTTTTATGACCGATCGCGATTCAGATAGGTTTCATGGAATTAATGGTAGTGACTTGAACGTTTTAGGAAAGATGCGAGCTACGATTATTTATGACGCAGTAAAATATTATGTTACGTTGAGAATTGTACCGGATGAAACGATGAAAAACCCATTAGTTTTAGGACGCGACTTCATGAAAATTGCCAAGTTATCGTTGAGTAGAGAAGAAACGGTAGAATGCAACGATATAGCCGACATTATGAACATTGAGGTAGATCAGGTTAACGCGTGCATTAGTGCCGACGACATGCATTTCGACGAGAGCCTTTCGGCTGAGATTAAGACACGAGCACGCGAGTTGTTTAATAAGACGTACATTAACGCACAGAGACCTGCAGAGCCAAGCGTAGAAAATACGATGAAATTAACGCTTACGAACGACAAACCTTTTTCATTTTCACCTCGTAGATTATCGTATGATGAGAAAAATAAATTACGTTGTATCCTCGACGGATTATTAGAAAGAGGTATAATTAGGGAGAGCACATCCGAGTACGCATCTCCTATCGTTCTGACGAAGAAAAAGAACGGAGAAATTAGAATGTGTGTAGATTTCCGCACATTGAATAAAATCACGGTTCGCGATAACTTTCCTCTGCCATTGATCGAAGATCAATTAGATCTACTGGAGGGAAAAAAATATTTCACGACACTCGATTTAAAAGATGGATTTTTCCATGTTAAGATGGACGAAGCGTCGGTTAAATTTACATCGTTCGTAACGCCTTTCGGGCAATACGAATACACGAGGATGCCATTCGGGTTAAAAGGTGCGCCTCTTAAATTCCAACGCTACGTCACGGAAATCTTTAAAGAACTAATCAATGAGGGCGAAATATCTGTTTATTTGGATGATTTTCTTATCGCGACTGAGACGATAGAACATCATATGGAAGTCCTCGGAAAAGTATTTAAACTACTTACAGCGAATCTTTTGAATTTACGGTTAGATAAATGCAGATTTCTCCAAACAAAACTCGATTATTTGGGTTATACTGTAACGAACGAAGGAATTAGGCCGACGGAACAAGGACTCGAGGCGGTAAAGAAATTTCCTCTCCCGCGAAATGTTCGAGAGGTGCAGGGATTTTTAGGCCTCTGTTCATATTTTCGGAAATTTATTGAGGGTTTTTCTATCCTCGCGAAGCCTTTGTACGATTTGACGAGAAAGGATGCGAAGTTTCAGTTAGGCGAAAAAGAAAAACAAGCGTTCGAGATGCTTAAGAATCGATTGTTAAACGCGCCGATATTAAGTATTTATTCTCCGCGAGACGAGACTGAGTTGCATTGTGACGCGAGCGCGTCAGGGTTTGGTGCTATCCTGTTGCAAAGGAAAGCCGACAAGAAGCTGCATCCAGTATTTTACTTTTCTAAACGAACAACCGAGATTGAATCGCGCTATCATAGTTTCGAGTTAGAAACACTAGCAATCGTTTCTGCCCTCCGCCGTTTCCGAACATATTTACTAGGAATAAAATTTAAGATACTTACGGATTGTCAAGCTCTTAGTTTGACACTAAATAAAAAAGAGACCAATCCTCGAATTGCACGTTGGGTACTTGAAATGCAAAATTACGACTATGTGCTAGAGCATAGGGCTGGTTCGCGTATGCTCCACGTAGACTCGTTAAGTCGTCAGGTTCTCGTGATCGAAGACAATTCGTTCGATAGAAATTTAGCGCTATGCCAACATAATGATAAAGATATCGAGAAAATCCGTACAGAGTTAGAAACCACGGAAAGTAAATTGTACGAAATGAGGAACGGTCTAGTATATCGGAAGTATCAGGGTAAAATTTTGTTTTACGTGCCGAGCAATTTGGAATCGAGCGTTATGTATAAATACCACAATGAGATGGGACACGTCGGAATTGAGAAAACCGCGCGGAACATTGCAGATACTTATTGGTTTCCGGATATGAGATCCAAGATCGAGAAACACATTCGTGGCTGTTTGAAATGTATCGCGTACACGCCAAACTACGGAAAGTTGGAAGGTACCTTGCACTGTATACCGAAAGGGGATGCACCTTTTGATACGCTACACATTGATCATTTGGCTCCTGTTTCGAGATCGCACAAATCGCGTTACAATTATATATTTGTTGTAGTCGACGCGTTCACTAAGTATATTAAAATGTATCCAACTAAAACAACGAACACCGCCGATCTTATAAAGTGTTTAAAATCGTATTTCGAGCATTATAGTCGGCCACTGCGTATCGTTTCGGACCGAGGAAGTTGTTTTACGTCTCGTGAATTTGATGAGTTTACACAAGAGTATAATATACAACACGTTATGATAGCGACCGCTTCCCCTCAGGCGAACGGGCAGGTAGAAAGATATAATCGCACAATTTTGCCGATGATCGCTAAATTGATGAGTGAGCGTGGTGTGGTATGGCACAATGTGTTGCGAGAGGTTGAATTTGCGTGCAATAATACTTTTTGTAAGTCTACCAACAAGAGTCCGAGTATGTTACTGTTTGGGATGCAACAGCGTGGTGAGGTCATAGATGGGTTGCGTGATATGTTGGAAATCAGTGGAAAGATTAGTGTTTCCCGTGATTTAAACAGCCTCCGAAAAGAAGCTAGTGAACAGATTCGGAAGAATCAGGAGTCACAAAAACGCACTTTCGATAAAAGACATAAGGTTTCGAATAAATATAGGGTTGGAAATAAGGTGTTCATCAAGAATTACGATTGCACCCCAGGAGTGTCAACAAAAATGATTCCGCGGTTTAAAGGACCGTACGAGATTGATCGTGTATTGCGAAACGATCGATACGTAATCAAAGATGTAGAGGGGTTCCAGTTGTCGCAAATACCCTACCGTGGAACATGGGAAGCCGCCAACATGCGACCGTGGCGACCGTCACCGTAGATTTAGGTGTTTAATTTTATATTTAGATATTAAATCGAGACGATTTGTCGTCAGGACGGCCGAGAGTTGTAAGCTGTGAATCGACATATATTTGTCATCGGTATATATTTGTTGTTTATATTTCGGTAAATCGGGACGATTTGTCGTCAGGACGGCCGAATTGTAAGAATGATGTAAGTGTGCATGTTATATATGTTTTTATTGATTGCAAGTGTTATATATGTTTTTATTGATTGCAAGTGTTATATATGTTTTTATTGATTGCGTTAATGTTTTGTTAATGTTTACGTTGTGATTTTGTTTAAAAATAAAAAGAGACAGTCCCCTGCGAGCGATCAACGAAATAACACGTCGTGTCGAATCTTTATGAATTCCGTATCGAGCCTGAATTCCGTGTCGAGCCTCCTTATACATTAATTTTAAAGGGCGGGGGGTGGTTGGCGATGACAGACCAATCGCGCGCCTCTCCGCCACCATCGTCACTACAGACGACCTCGACCTCGAGCCGAGCCGAGCCCAGCCGGGCGGGGCCGAAGGCCCGACAGGCTCCGGGAAAATTCGGAAAGGCGATATACCTTTAGTTCCCAGTTGGCCGTAACTTTTTCGGTGACGTCAAATTAGTGAAATTTTGCGATTTCTTTGTCGCCGTATAGCTCGAGAACGGGCCGACGGGTGCGGGCGAGAGTAGGCTCGTCGGACGTAGGACGCTGAGACGAAGGTTTACCGCGCGAAAAATTCGAGAAAAATTGGCGAAAGATTTTTTACGTGTGCATCGGTGACGCGTCGACCTCGGCGGAGGATAAGTTACCGACCACCACCGGCAGTGGTCGGTAACGCTCGGGGGATATAAGCTGCCGCGTTAAAAATGAAACCCGAATCTCGGCGCTTGCACGGTTCAGGGCTGAAAAGGGCCCGAAAGAAAATAACTGATTCAAACGTTCGAATTTAACGCCAATTTCGCGACGCTGACTTCGCATCGGTGGCGAGTGCCGCCTCAGTCGCCGCGTTTACTCTACCTTGATAGTTGAGCGAATCGACTTGTAACTTCGAGCTTACGAATCCGATTCTACGTTTAGTTTTACATGTTCCATTCATTTTAAAGGGAGGGGGGTTGGGGGGGAGGATGGCGATGACAGACCAATCGGGCGCCTCCCCGCCACCATCGTCGCTACCGACGACCTCGACCTCGAGCCGAGCCGAGCCGAGCCGAGCGGGGCCGAAGGCCCGATGGGCTCCGGGAGAATTCGGGAAGGCGATATGCCTTTAATTCCGAGTTGGCCGTAACTTTTTCGATGACGTCAAATTAGTGCAAAATCAAAGTTTCTTTGTCGCCGTATAGCTCGAGAACGGGTCGACGGCTGCGGGCGAGAGTAGGCTCGTCGGACGGAGGACGCGGAGACGAAGGATTACCGAGCGAAAAATTCTCGAAAAATTTTTTACGTGTGCATCGGTGACGCGTCGACCTCGGCGGAGGATAAGTTACCGTCCACCATCGGCAGTGGTCGGTAACGCTCGGGGGGTATAAGCTGCCGCGTTAAAAATGAAATCCGAATCTCGGCGCTTGCACGGTTCCGGGCTGAAAAGGGCCTGAAAGAAAATAACTGATTCAAACGTTCGAATTTAACGCCAATTTCGCGACGCTGACTTCGCATCGGTGGTGAGTGCCGCTACAGTCGCCTCATTTACTCTCCCCTGATAGTTGAGCGAATCGACTTGTAACTTCGAGATTACGAATCCGATTCTACGTTTAGGTTTACATTTCCCATTAATTTTAAAGGGAGGGGGGGTGGTTGGCGATGACAGACCAATCGCGCGCCTCTCCGCCACCATCGTCACTACAGACGTCCTCGACCTCGAGCCGAGCCGAGCCCAGCCGGGCGGGGCCGAAGGCCCGACAGGCTCCGGGAAAATTCGGAAAGGCGATATACCTTTAGTTCCCAGTTGGCCGTAACTTTTTGGTGACGTCAAATTAGTGAAATTTTGCGATTTCTTTGTCGCCGTATAGCTCGAGAACGGGCCGACGGGTGCGGGCGAGAGTAGGCTCGTCGGACGTAGGACGCTGAGACGAAGGTTTACCGCGCGAAAAATTCGAGAAAAATTGGCGAAAGATTTTTTACGTGTGCATCGGTGACGCGTCGACCTCGGCGGAGGATAAGTTATCGACCACCACCGGCAGTGGTCGGTAACGCTCGGGGGATATAAGCTGCCGCGTTAAAAATGAAACCCGAATCTCGGCGCTTGCACGGTTCAGGGCTGAAAAGGGCCCGAAAGAAAATAACTGATTCAAACGTTCGAATTTAACGCCAATTTCGCGACGCTGACTTCGCATCGGTGGTGAGTGCCGCTACAGTCGCCGCATTTACTCTCCCCTGATAGTTGAGCGAATCGACTTGTAACTTCGAGGTTACGAATCCAATTCTACGTTTAGGTTTACATTTCCCATTAATTTTAAAGGGCGGGGGGGTGGTTGGCGATGACAGACCAATCGCGCGCCTCTCCGCCACCATCGTCACTACAGACGACCTCGACCTCGAGCCGAGCCGAGCCCAGCCGGGCGGGGCCGAAGGCCCGACAAGCTCCCGGAAAATTCGGAAAGGCGATATACCTTTAGTTCCCAGTTGGCCGTAACTTTTTCGGTGACGTCAAATTAGTGAAATTTTTCGATTTCTTTGTCGCCGTATAGCTCGAGAACGGGCCGACGGGTGCGGGCGAGAGTAGGCTCGTCGGACGGAGGACGCGAAGACGAAAGTTTACCGCGCGAAAATTCGCGAAATATTTTTTACGTGTGCATCGGTGACGCGTCGACCTCGGCGGAGGATAAGTTACCGACCACCACCGGCAGTGGTCGGAAACTCTCGGGGGATATAAGCTGCCGCGTTAAAAATGAAACCCGAATCTCGGCGCTTCCACGGTCCAGGGCTGAAAAGGGCCCGAAAGAAAATAACTGATTCAAACGTTCGAATTTAACGCCAATTTCGCGACGCTGACTTCGCATCGGTGGTGAGTGCCGCTACAGTCGCCGCATTTACTCTCCCCTGATAGTTGAGCGAATCGACATGTAACTTCGAGGTTACGAATCCGATTCTACGTTTAGGTTTACATTTCCCATTAATTTTAAAGGGCGGGGGGTGGGGGGGGGTGATTGGCGATGATAGACCAATCGCGCGCCTCTCCGCCACCATCGTCACTACAGACGACCTCGACCTCGAGCCGAGCCGAGCCCAGCCGGGCGGGGCCGAAGGCCCGATGGGCTCCCGGAAAATTCGGAAGGCGATATACCTTTAATTCCCAGTTGGCCGTAACTTTTTCGATGACGTCAAATTAGTGCAAAATCAAAGTTTCTTTGCCGCCGTATAGCTCGAGAACGGGTCGACGGGTGCGGGCGAGAGTAGGCACGTCGGACGGAGGACGCGGAGACGAAGGTTTAAAAATTCGCGACAATTCCCGAAAAATTTTTTACGTGTGCATCGGTGACGCGTCGACCTCGGCGGAGGATAACTTACCGACCACCACCGGCAGTGGTCGGTAACGCTCGGGGGGTATAAGCTGCCGCGTTAGAAATGAAACCCGAATCTCGGCGCTTGCACGGTTCAGGGCTGAAAAGGGCCCGAAAGAAAATAACTGATTCAAACGTTCGAATTTAACGCCAATTTCGCGACGCTGACTTCGCATCGGTGGTGAGTGCCGCTACAGTCGCCGCATTTACTCTCCCCTGATAGTTGAGCGAATCGACTTGTAACTTCGAGGTTACGAATCCGATTCTACGTTTAGTTTTACATGTTCCATTCATTTTAAAGGGAGGGGGGTTGGGGGGGAGGACGGCGATGACAGACCAATCGCGCGCCTCCCCGCCACCATCGTTGCTACCGACGACCTCGACCTCGAGCCGAGCCGAGCCGAGCCGAGCGGGGCCGAAGGCCCGACAGGCTCCCCGAAAATTCGGAAAGGCGATATACCTTTAGTTCCCAGTTGGCCGTAACTTTTTCGGTGACGTCAAATTAGTGAAATTTTGCGATTTCTTTGTCGCCGTATAGCTCGAGAATGGGCCGACGGGTGCGGGCGAGAGTAGGCTCGTCGGACGCAGGTCGCGGAGACGAAAGTTTACCGCGCGAAAATTCGCGAAATATTTTTTACGTGTGCATCGGTAACGCGCGTCGACCTCGGTGGAGGATAACTTACCGACCACCACCGGCAGTGGTCGGTAACGCTCGGGGGGTATAAGCTGCCGCGTTAAAAATGAAACCCTAATTTCGGCGCTTCCACGGTTCAGGGCTGAAAAGGGCCCGAAAGAAAATAACTGATTCAAACGTTCGAATTTAACGCCAACTTCGCGACGCTGACTTCGCATCGGTGGCGAGTGCCGCCACAGTCGCCGCGTTTACTCTACCTTGATAGTTGAGCGAATCGACTTGTAACTTCGAGCTTACGAATCCGATTCTATGTTTAGTTTTACATGTTCCATTCATTTTAAAGGGAGGGGGGTTGGGGGGGAGGATGGCGATGACAGACCAATCGGGCGCCTCCCCGCCACCATCGTCGCTACCGACGACCTCGACCTCGAGCCGAGCCGAGCCGAGCCGAGCGGGGCCGAAGGCCCGATGGGCTCCCGGAAAATTCGGAAGGCGATATACCTTTAGTTCCCAGTTGGCCGTAACTATTTCGGTGACGTCAAATTAGTGAAATTTTGCGATTTCTTTGTCGCCGTATAGCTCGAGAACGGGTCGACGGCTGCGGGCGAGAGTAGGCTCGTCGGACGGAGGACGCGGAGACGAAGGATTGCCGAGCGAAAAATTCTCGAAAAATTTTTTACGTGTGCATCGGTGACGCGTCGACCTCGGCGGAGGATAAGTTACCGTCCACCATCGGCAGTGGTCGGTAACGCTCGGGGGGTATAAGCTGCCGCGTTAAAAATGAAACCCGAATCTCGGCGCTTGCACGGTTCAGGGCTGAAAAGGGCCCGAAAGAAAATAACTGATTCAAACGTTCGAATTTAACGCCAATTTCGCGACGCTGACTTCGCATCGGTGGTGAGTGCCGCTACAGTCGCCGCATTTACTCTCCCCTGATAGTTGAGCGAATCGACTTGTAACTTCGAGGTTACGAATCCAATTCTACGTTTAGGTTTACATTTTCCATTAATTTTAAAGGGAGGGGGTGGGGGGGGGGTGGCTGGCGATGACGGACCAATCGCGCGCCTCTCTTCGCCACCATCGTCGCTACAGACGACCTCGACCTCGAGCCGAGCCGAGCCCAGCCGGGCGGGGCCGAAGGCCCGACAGGCTCCGGGAAAATTCGGAAAGGCGATATACCTTTAGTTCCCAGTTGGCCGTAACTTTTTCGGAGACGTCAAATTAGTGAAATTTTGCGATTACTTTGTCGCCGTATAGCTCGAGAACGGGCCGACGGGTGCGGGCGAGAGTAGGCTCGTCGGACGTAGGACGCTGAGACGAAGGTTTACCGCGCGAAAAATTCGAGAAAAATTGGCGAAAGATTTTTTACGTGTGCATCGGTGACGCGTCGACCTCGGCGGAGGATAAGTTACCGACCACCACCGGCAGTGGTCGGTAACGCTCGGGGGGTATAAGCTGCCGCGTTAAAAATGAAATCCGAATCTCGGCGCTTGCACGGTTCCGGGCTGAAAAGGGCCTGAAAGAAAATAACTGATTCAAACGTTCGAATTTAACGCCAATTTCGCGACGCTGACTTCGCATCGGTGGTGAGTGCCGCTACAGTCGCCTCATTTACTCTCCCCTGATAGTTGAGCGAATCGACTTGTAACTTCGAGATTACGAATCCGATTCTACGTTTAGGTTTACATTTCCCATTAATTTTAAAGGGAGGGGGGGTGGTTGGCGATGACAGACCAATCGCGCGCCTCTCCGCCACCATCGTCACTACAGACGTCCTCGACCTCGAGCCGAGCCGAGCCCAGCCGGGCGGGGCCGAAGGCCCGACAGGCTCCGGGAAAATTCGGAAAGGCGATATACCTTTAGTTCCCAGTTGGCCGTAACTTTTTGGTGACGTCAAATTAGTGAAATTTTGCGATTTCTTTGTCGCCGTATAGCTCGAGAACGGGCCGACGGGTGCGGGCGAGAGTAGGCTCGTCGGACGTAGGACGCTGAGACGAAGGTTTACCGCGCGAAAAATTCGAGAAAAATTGGCGAAAGATTTTTTACGTGTGCATCGGTGACGCGTCGACCTCGGCGGAGGATAAGTTATCGACCACCACCGGCAGTGGTCGGTAACGCTCGGGGGATATAAGCTGCCGCGTTAAAAATGAAACCCGAATCTCGGCGCTTGCACGGTTCAGGGCTGAAAAGGGCCCGAAAGAAAATAACTGATTCATACGTTCGAATTTAACGCCAATTTCGCGACGCTGACTTCGCATCGGTGGTGAGTGCCGCTACAGTCGCCGCATTTACGCTCCCCTGATAGTTGAGCGAATCGACTTGTAACTTCGAGGTTACGAATCCAATTCTACGTTTAGGTTTACATTTCCCATTAATTTTAAAGGGCGGGGGGGGTGGTTGGCGATGACAGACCAATCGCGCGCCTCTCCGCCACCATCGTCACTACAGACGACCTCGACCTCGAGCCGAGCCGAGCCCAGCCGGGCGGGGCCGAAGGCCCGACAGGCTCCCGGAAAATTCGGAAAGGCGATATACCTTTAGTTCCCAGTTGGCCGTAACTTTTTCGGTGACGTCAAATTAGTGAAATTTTTCGATTTCTTTGTCGCCGTATAGCTCGAGAACGGGCCGACGGGTGCGGGCGAGAGTAGGCTCGTCGGACGGAGGACGCGAAGACGAAAGTTTACCGCGCGAAAATTCGCGAAATATTTTTTACGTGTGCATCGGTGACGCGTCGACCTCGGCGGAGGATAAGTTACCGACCACCACCGGCAGTGGTCGGTAACTCTCGGGGGATATAAGCTGCCGCGTTAAAAATGAAACCCGAATCTCGGCGCTTCCACGGTCCAGGGCTGAAAAGGGCCCGAAAGAAAATAACTGATTCAAACGTTCGAATTTAACGCCAATTTCGCGACGCTGACTTCGCATCGGTGGTGAGTGCCGCTACAGTCGCCGCATTTACTCTCCCCTGATAGTTGAGCGAATCGACATGTAACTTCGAGGTTACGAATCCGATTCTACGTTTAGGTTTACATTTCCCATTAATTTTAAAGGGCGGGGGGTGGGGGGGGGTGATTGGCGATGATAGACCAATCGCGCGCCTCTCCGCCACCATCGTCACTACAGACGACCTCGACCTCGAGCCGAGCCGAGCCCAGCCGGGCGGGGCCGAAGGCCCGATGGGCTCCCGGAAAATTCGGAAGGCGATATACCTTTAATTCCCAGTTGGCCGTAACTTTTTCGATGACGTCAAATTAGTGCAAAATCAAAGTTTCTTTGCCGCCGTATAGCTCGAGAACGGGTCGACGGGTGCGGGCGAGAGTAGGCACGTCGGACGGAGGACGCGGAGACGAAGGTTTAAAAATTCGCGACAATTCCCGAAAAATTTTTTACGTGTGCATCGGTGACGCGTCGACCTCGGCGGAGGATAACTTACCGACCACCACCGGCAGTGGTCGGTAACGCTCGGGGGGTATAAGCTGCCGCGTTAGAAATGAAACCCGAATCTCGGCGCTTGCACGGTTCAGGGCTGAAAAGGGCCCGAAAGAAAATAACTGATTCAAACGTTCGAATTTAACGCCAATTTCGCGACGCTGACTTCGCATCGGTGGTGAGTGCCGCTACAGTCGCCGCATTTACTCTCCCCTGATAGTTGAGCGAATCGACTTGTAACTTCGAGGTTACGAATCCGATTCTACGTTTAGTTTTACATGTTCCATTCATTTTAAAGGGAGGGGGGTTGGGGGGGAGGACGGCGATGACAGACCAATCGCGCGCCTCCCCGCCACCATCGTTGCTACCGACGACCTCGACCTCGAGCCGAGCCGAGCCGAGCCGAGCGGGGCCGAAGGCCCGACAGGCTCCCCGAAAATTCGGAAAGGCGATATACCTTTAGTTCCCAGTTGGCCGTAACTTTTTCGGTGACGTCAAATTAGTGAAATTTTGCGATTTCTTTGTCGCCGTATAGCTCGAGAATGGGCCGACGGGTGCGGGCGAGAGTAGGCTCGTCGGACGCAGGTCGCGGAGACGAAAGTTTACCGCGCGAAAATTCGCGAAATATTTTTTACGTGTGCATCGGTAACGCGCGTCGACCTCGGTGGAGGATAACTTACCGACCACCACCGGCAGTGGTCGGTAACGCTCGGGGGGTATAAGCTGCCGCGTTAAAAATGAAACCCTAATTTCGGCGCTTCCACGGTTCAGGGCTGAAAAGGGCCCGAAAGAAAATAACTGATTCAAACGTTCGAATTTAACGCCAACTTCGCGACGCTGACTTCGCATCGGTGGCGAGTGCCGCCACAGTCGCCGCGTTTACTCTACCTTGATAGTTGAGCGAATCGACTTGTAACTTCGAGCTTACGAATCCGATTCTATGTTTAGTTTTACATGTTCCATTCATTTTAAAGGGAGGGGGGTTGGGGGGGAGGATGGCGATGACAGACCAATCGGGCGCCTCCCCGCCACCATCGTCGCTACCGACGACCTCGACCTCGAGCCGAGCCGAGCCGAGCCGAGCGGGGCCGAAGGCCCGATGGGCTCCCGGAAAATTCGGAAGGCGATATACCTTTAGTTCCCAGTTGGCCGTAACTATTTCGGTGACGTCAAATTAGTGAAATTTTGCGATTTCTTTGTCGCCGTATAGCTCGAGAACGGGTCGACGGCTGCGGGCGAGAGTAGGCTCGTCGGACGGAGGACGCGGAGACGAAGGATTGCCGAGCGAAAAATTCTCGAAAAATTTTTTACGTGTGCATCGGTGACGCGTCGACCTCGGCGGAGGATAAGTTACCGTCCACCATCGGCAGTGGTCGGTAACGCTCGGGGGGTATAAGCTGCCGCGTTAAAAATGAAACCCGAATCTCGGCGCTTGCACGGTTCAGGGCTGAAAAGGGCCCGAAAGAAAATAACTGATTCAAACGTTCGAATTTAACGCCAATTTCGCGACGCTGACTTCGCATCGGTGGTGAGTGCCGCTACAGTCGCCGCATTTACTCTCCCCTGATAGTTGAGCGAATCGACTTGTAACTTCGAGGTTACGAATCCAATTCTACGTTTAGGTTTACATTTTCCATTAATTTTAAAGGGAGGGGGTGGGGGGGGGGGGGTGGCTGGCGATGACGGACCAATCGCGCGCCTCTCTTCGCCACCATCGTCGCTACAGACGACCTCGACCTCGAGCCGAGCCGAGCCCAGCCGGGCGGGGCCGAAGGCCCGACAGGCTCCGGGAAAATTCGGAAAGGCGATATACCTTTAGTTCCCAGTTGGCCGTAACTTTTTCGGAGACGTCAAATTAGTGAAATTTTGCGATTACTTTGTCGCCGTATAGCTCGAGAACGGGCCGACGGGTGCGGGCGAGAGTAGGCTCGTCGGACGTAGGACGCTGAGACGAAGGTTTACCGCGCGAAAAATTCGAGAAAAATTGGCGAAAGATTTTTTACGTGTGCATCGGTGACGCGTCGACCTCGGCGGAGGATAAGTTACCGACCACCACCGGCAGTGGTCGGTAACGCTCGGGGGATATAAGCTGCCGCGTTAAAAATGAAACCCGAATCTCGGCGCTTCCACGGTTCAGGGCTGAAAAGGGCCCGAAAGAAAATAACTGATTCAAACGTTCGAATTTAACGCCAATTTCGCGACGTTGACTTCGCATCGGTGGTGAGTGCCGCTACAGTCGCCGCATTTACTCTCCCCTGATAGTTGAGCGAATCGACTTGTAACTTCGAGGTTACGAATCCGATTCTACGTTTAGGTTTACATTTCCCATTAATTTTAAAGGGCGGGGGGGTGGGGGGGGGTGATTGGCGATGACAGACCAATCGCGCGCCTCTCCGCCACCATCGTCACTACAGACGACCTCGACCTCGAGCCGAGCCGAGCCCAGCCGGGCGGGGCCGAAGGCCCGATGGGCTCCCGGAAAATTCGGAAGGCGATATACCTTTAATTCCCAGTTGGCTGTAACTTTTTCGATGACGTCAAATTAGTGCAAAATCAAAGTTTCTTTGCCGCCGTATAGCTCGAGAACGGGTCGACGGGTGCGGGCGAGAGTAGGCTCGTCGGACGGAGGACGCGGAGACGAAGGTTTAAAAATTCGCGACGATTCTCGAAATATTTTTTACGTGTGCATCGGTGACGCGTCGACCTCGGCGGAGGATAACTTACCGACCACCACCGGCAGTGGTCGGTAACGCTCGGGGGGTATAAGCTGCCGCGTTAAAAATGAAACCCGAATCTCGGCGCTTGCACGGTTCAGGGCTGAAAAGGGCCCGAAAGAAAATAACTGATTCAAACGTTCGAATTTAACGCCAATTTCGCGACGCTGACTTCGCATCGGTGGTGAGTGCCGCTACAGTCGCCGCATTTACTCTCCCCTGATAGTTGAGCGAATCGACTTGTAACTTCGAGGTTACGAATCCAATTCTACGTTTAGGTTTACATTTCCCATTAATTTTAAAGGGAGGGGGGGTGGTTGGCGATGACAGACCAATCGCGCGCCTCTCCGCCACCATCGTCACTACAGACGACCTCGACCTCGAGCCGAGCCGAGCCCAGCCGGGCGGGGCCGAAGGCCCGACAGGCTCCGGGAAAATTCGGAAAGGCGATATACCTTTAGTTCCCAGTTGGCCGTAACTTTTTCGGTGACGTCAAATTAGTGAAATTTTGCGATTTCTTTGTCGCCGTACAGCTCGAGAACGGGCCGACGGGTGCAGGCGAGAGTAGGCTCGTCGGACGGAGGACGCGGAGACGAAAGTTTACCGCGCGAAAATTCGCGAAATATTTTTTACGTGTGCATCGGTAACGCGCGTCGACCTCGGTGGAGGATAACTTACCGACCACCACCGGCAGTGGTCGGTAACGCTCGGGGGGTATAAGCTGCCGCGTTAAAAATGAAACCCGAATTTCGGCGCTTCCACGGTTCAGGGCTGAAAAGGGCCCGAAAGAAAATAACTGATTCAAACGTTCGAATTTAACGCCAACTTCGCGACTCTGACTTCGCATCGGTGGCGAGTGCCGCCACAGTCGCCGCGTTTACTCTACCTTGATAGTTGAGCGAATCGACTTGTAACTTCGAGCTTACGAATCCGATTCTACGTTTAGTTTTACATGTTCCATTCATTTTAAAGGGAGGGGGGTTGGGGGGGAGGATGGCGATGACAGACCAATCGGGCGCCTCCCCGCCACCATCGTCGCTACCGACGACCTCGACCTCGAGCCGAGCCGAGCCGAGCCGAGCGGGGCCGAAGGCCCGATGGGCTCCGGGAAAATTCGGGAAGGCGATATACCTTTAATTCCGAGTTGGCCGTAACTTTTTCGATGACGTCAAATTAGTGCAAAATCAAAGTTTCTTTGTCGCCGTATAGCTCGAGAACGGGTCGACGGCTGCGGGCGAGAGTAGGCTCGTCGGACGGAGGACGCGGAGACGAAGGATTACCGAGCGAAAAATTCTCGAAAAATTTTTTACGTGTGCATCGGTGACGCGTCGACCTCGGCGGAGGATAAGTTACCGTCCACCATCGGCAGTGGTCGGTAACGCTCGGGGGGTATAAGCTGCCGCGTTAAAAATGAAATCCGAATCTCGGCGCTTGCACGGTTCCGGGCTGAAAAGGGCCTGAAAGAAAATAACTGATTCAAACGTTCGAATTTAACGCCAATTTCGCGACGCTGACTTCGCATCGGTGGTGAGTGCCGCTACAGTCGCCTCATTTACTCTCCCCTGATAGTTGAGCGAATCGACTTGTAACTTCGAGATTACGAATCCGATTCTACGTTTAGGTTTATATTTCCCATTAATTTTAAAGGGAGGGGGGGTGGTTGGCGATGACAGACCAATCGCGCGCCTCTCCGCCACCATCGTCACTACAGACGTCCTCGACCTCGAGCCGAGCCGAGCCCAGCCGGGCGGGGCCGAAGGCCCGACAGGCTCCCGGAAAATTCGGAAAGGCGATATACCTTTAGTTCCCAGTTGGCCGTAACTTTTTCGGTGACGTCAAATTAGTGAAATTTTGCGATTTCTTTGTCGCCGTATAGCTCGAGAACGGGCCGACGGGTGCGGGCGAGAGTAGGCTCGTCGGACGGAGGACGCGGAGACGAAAGTTTACCGCGCGAAAATTCGCGAAATATTTTTTACGTGTGCATCGGTAACGCGCGTCGACCTCGGTGGAGGATAACTTACCGACCACCACCGGCAGTGGTCGGTAACGCTCGGGGGGTATAAGCTGCCGCGTTAAAAATGAAACCCGAATTTCGGCGCTTCCACGGTTCAGGGCTGAAAAGGGCCCGAAAGAAAATAACTGATTCAAACGTTCGAATTTAACGCCAACTTCGCGACTCTGACTTCGCATCGGTGGCGAGTGCCGCCACAGTCGCCGCGTTTACTCTACCTTGATAGTTGAGCGAATCGACTTGTAACTTCGAGCTTACGAATCCGATTCTACGTTTAGTTTTACATGTTCCATTCATTTTAAAGGGAGGGGGGTTGGGGGGGAGGATGGCGATGACAGACCAATCGGGCGCCTCCCCGCCACCATCGTCGCTACCGACGACCTCGACCTCGAGCCGAGCCGAGCCGAGCCGAGCGGGGCCGAAGGCCCGATGGGCTCCGGGAAAATTCGGGAAGGCGATATACCTTTAATTCCGAGTTGGCCGTAACTTTTTCGATGACGTCAAATTAGTGCAAAATCAAAGTTTCTTTGTCGCCGTATAGCTCGAGAACGGGTCGACGGCTGCGGGCGAGAGTAGGCTCGTCGGACGGAGGACGCGGAGACGAAGGATTACCGAGCGAAAAATTCTCGAAAAATTTTTTACGTGTGCATCGGTGACGCGTCGACCTCGGCGGAGGATAAGTTACCGTCCACCATCGGCAGTGGTCGGTAACGCTCGGGGGGTATAAGCTGCCGCGTTAAAAATGAAATCCGAATCTCGGCGCTTGCACGGTTCCGGGCTGAAAAGGGCCTGAAAGAAAATAACTGATTCAAACGTTCGAATTTAACGCCAATTTCGCGACGCTGACTTCGCATCGGTGGTGAGTGCCGCTACAGTCGCCTCATTTACTCTCCCCTGATAGTTGAGCGAATCGACTTGTAACTTCGAGATTACGAATCCGATTCTACGTTTAGGTTTATATTTCCCATTAATTTTAAAGGGAGGGGGGGTGGTTGGCGATGACAGACCAATCGCGCGCCTCTCCGCCACCATCGTCACTACAGACGTCCTCGACCTCGAGCCGAGCCGAGCCCAGCCGGGCGGGGCCGAAGGCCCGACAGGCTCCCGGAAAATTCGGAAAGGCGATATACCTTTAGTTCCCAGTTGGCCGTAACTTTTTCGGTGACGTCAAATTAGTGAAATTTTGCGATTTCTTTGTCGCCGTATAGCTCGAGAACGGGCCGACGGGTGCGGGCGAGAGTAGGCTCGTCGGACGGAGGACGCGGAGACGAAAGTTTACCGCGCGAAAATTCGCGAAAAATTTTTTACGTGTGCATCGGTGACGCGTCGTCCTCGGCGGAGGATAAGTTACCGACCACCACCGGCAGTGGTCGGTAACGCTCGGGGGGTATAAGCTGCCGCGTTAAAAATGAAACCCGGATTTCGGCGCTTCCACGGTTCAGGGCTGAAAAGGGCCCGAAAGAAAATAACTGATTCAAACGTTCGAATTTAACGCCAATTTCGCGACGCTGACTTCGCATCGGTGGTGAGTGCCGCTACAGTCGCCGCATTTACTCTCCCCTGATAGTTGAGCGAATCGACTTGTAACTTCGAGGTTACGAATCCGATTCTACGTTTATGTTTACATTTCCCATTAATTTTAAAGTGAGGGGGGTGGGGGGGTGGTTGGCGAAGACAGACCAATCGCGCGCCTCTCTTCGCCACCGTCGTCGCTACAGACGACCTCGACCTCGAGCCGAGCCGAGCCCAGCCGGGCGGGGACGAAGGCCCGACGGGCTCCCGGAAAATTCGGAAAGGCGATATACCTTTAGTTCCCAGTTGGCCGTAACTTTTTCGGTGACGTCAAATTAGTGAAATTTTGCGATTTCTTTGTCGCCGTATAGCTCGAGAACGGGCCGACGGGTGCGGGCGAGAGTAGGCTCGTCGGACGGAGGACGCAGAGACGAAAGTTTACCGCGCGAAAAATTCGCGACAATTCGCGAAAAATTTTTTACGTGTGCATCGGTGACGCGTCGACCTCGGCGGAGGATAAGTTACCGACCACCACCGGCAGTGGTCGGTAACGCTCGGGGGGTATAAGCTGCCGCGTTAAAAATGAAATCCGAATCTCGGCGCTTGCACGGTTCCGGGCTGAAAAGGGCCTGAAAGAAAATAACTGATTCAAACGTTCGAATTTAACGCCAACTTCGCGACGCTGACTTCGCATCGGTGGCGAGTGCCGCCTCAGTCGCCGCGTTTACTCTACTGTAACGTCGTACCGACGTCTTGCGTCGGCCTCCTTCATACGAGCAAATTCTCGCCGTATATACATATATATACATATCCCCGTGAGCGTGAACATAGGGAATCGGAAAAGACGCAATAGCCACCGGTACAAGCGGACGCCAGCATGGCAACCGCGAGTACAGGTGTACGTACATCTAAACCGTCGCCTCGTTCAAACAGCGAAAAGTATACATCGACGACAACATATTCGTCCGTACCTCGTACGATTTAGACAAAGGACTTCACGGTTCACCGAATCCCTATGGTCCGCGCTCTCATTATAAATAAGACGAAATCGCGCGAATCACTCTCTTCTAGTTCAAACTCTCTTCTAGTTCAAACTCTCTTCTAGTTCAAACTCTCTTCTAGTTCAGACCCGCTTCCAGTTCAGACTCTCTTCTAGTTCACTCTCTTCCAGTTTCGGAATTCTACTAATTCAGTTCTCTCGCGTCTTCAATCGAATTCAGTTCGACTCAGTCTTTTCTCGCGTTTTCGGACTCTATTTCAGATCGTTCACGATATTCAGGTCGTATTGCTCCTTACCATTTACACTATTTCTTTATATATCATTTGGTTCTAAATTGTTATTCGAGTCTGCTCGTAGATTATTATTACGTATTTACAGATATTATTCTGGTTTATTGGTTGCACGAGGTTACTCGTAAACCGTCACCGTTATTTTGTTGTACGAGCTTACTCGCATTATCATTTCAAATTTGTAATTACTATTTTCGTGCTATCTTGTTTATGCGATCTTGCTCGCTTTATTATTCACATTTCAATTGTTAATTTTGTGTTATTTGGCTTATACGAGCTTGCTCGCATTACTATTCGTATTGCAATTGCTATTTTTGTTAATTTGGCGCTATTTTTGTTTGAACGAGCTTGCTCGCATTACTATTCGTATTGCAATTGCTATTTTTGTTAATTTGGCGCTATTTTTGTTTGAACGAGCTTGCTCGCATTACTATTCGTATTGCAATTGCTATTTTTGTTAATTTGGCGCTATTTTTGTTTGAACGAGCTTGCTCGCATTACTATTCGTATTGATAACTATTATCTAGTGCTATTTTGTTGTACGAGCTTGCTCGCATTATAATTAAGGCTGATAATTCTTATTTTTGTGCCATTTTGCTTTGTATGAGCTCGCTCGTAACCTGCTTGTTACTATTCTGTGCTATATATCTCGTTCGAGCTCGCTAGCGAACCGACATTGTATTTGGTTCACGAGTTCTGCTCGCAAGTCTTATTCTTGTACATATTCTGATTCATTATATTCTGTCTGTTTAAACCATCTATTTCGCAGCTTATTCAGCAACACCTTGCTCCTCGATATCTTCCACTTCTAAAGTGTCGTTCCCAGTGACCGGTTAAAGTGATCGCGAGTGTGTGCGTGTGTGTGTGCGCGTCTCCGGGTTGTTCAATCCCGATCGGTCCGTCGATCGATTCCTCACATCCCTCACATTCCTCACATTCGTTCCTATAACCCCTAAAATTGGTGTATCAATCGTGTACGTCTGAGCCCAGAGGGTGCTCGGTACCGAGAGAACACTAATTTCCCTTCGGTCGAGAATCCTGTCACGAATCGAACAACCCACGCGTTCGGACGAGTCACACACAACACGCCCACATAGTGACACTATGATCGCAGGGAGCTGTCACCGTCATCGCGCAGTTCGTCGCTCCGTCGCGACATCCCCGCCGGACGACGTCCATTCATTTCCCTCTTCGCCCCTTTTCAACAACGACGAACGCCGGTATCGGGTCCCTGATCAGACGTGGACGTTACGCGCCACGTGGATCTAAGATCGTCTTAAATAAATTGGTCGGTTACGTCCCCGCCCCGTCTGGGCGTCGTTTCGTCGGATCATATCCGACCCGGGACGTAACACTACCTTGATAGTTGAGCGAATCGACTTGTAACTTCGAGCTTACGAATCCGATTCTACGTTTAGTTTTACATGTTCCATTCATTTTAAAGGGAGGGGGGTTGGGGGGGAGGATGGCGATGACAGACCAATCGGGCGCCTCCCCGCCACCATCGTCGCTACCGACGACCTCGACCTCGAGCCGAGCCGAGCCGAGCCGAGCGGGGCCGAAGGCCCGATGGGCTCCGGGAAAATTCGGGAAGGCGATATGCCTTTAATTCCGAGTTGGCCGTAACTTTTTCGATGACGTCAAATTAGTGCAAAATCAAAGTTTCTTTGTCGCCGTATAGCTCGAGAACGGGTCGACGGCTGCGGGCGAGAGTAGGCTCGTCGGACGGAGGACGCGGAGACGAAGGATTACCGAGCGAAAAATTCTCGAAAAATTTTTTACGTGTGCATCGGTGACGCGTCGACCTCGGCGGAGGATAAGTTACCGTCCACCATCGGCAGTGGTCGGTAACGCTCGGGGGGTATAAGCTGCCGCGTTAAAAATGAAATCCGAATCTCGGCGCTTGCACGGTTCCGGGCTGAAAAGGGCCTGAAAGAAAATAACTGATTCAAACGTTCGAATTTAACGCCAATTTCGCGACGCTGACTTCGCATCGGTGGTGAGTGCCGCTACAGTCGCCTCATTTACTCTCCCCTGATAGTTGAGCGAATCGACTTGTAACTTCGAGGTTACGAATCCAATTCTACGTTTAGGTTTACATTTCCCATTAATTTTAAAGGGAGGGGGGGTGGTTGGCGATGACAGACCAATCGCGCGCCTCGCCGCCACCATCGTCACTACAGACGACCTCGACCTCGAGCCGAGCCGAGCCCAGCCGGGCGGGGCCGAAGGCCCGATGGGCTCCCGGAAAATTCGGAAGGCGATATACCTTTAATTCCCAGTTGGCCGTAACTTTTTCGATGACGTCAAATTAGTGCAAAATCAAAGTTTCTTTGCCGCCGTATAGCTCGAGAACGGGTCGACGGGTGCGGGCGAGAGTAGGCTCGTCGGACGGAGGACGAAGAGACGAAGGTTTAAAAATTCGCGACAATTCTCGAAAAATTTTTTACGTGTGCATCGGTGACGCGTCGACCTCGGCGGAGGATAAGTTACCGACCACCACCGGCAGTGGTCGGTAACGCTCGGGGGGTATAAGCTGCCGCGTTAGAAATGAAACCCGAATCTCGGCGCTTGCACGGTTCAGGGCTGAAAAGGGCCCGAAAGAAAATAACTGATTCAAACGTTCGAATTTAACGCCAATTTCGCGACGTTGACTTCGCATCGGTGGTGAGTGCCGCTACAGTCGCCGCATTTACTCTCCCCTGATAGTTGAGCGAATCGACTTGTAACTTCGAGGTTACGAATCCGATTCTACGTTTAGGTATACATTTCCCATTAATTTTAAAGGGAGGGGGGGTGGTTGGCGATGACAGACCAATCGCGCGCCTCTCCGCCACCATCGTCACTACAGACGACCTCGACCTCGAGCCGAGCCGAGCCCAGCCGGGCGGGGCCGAAGGCCCGACAGGCTCCGGGAAAATTCGGAAAGGCGATATACCTTTAGTTCCCAGTTGGCCGTAACTTTTTCGGTGACGTCAAATTAGTGAAATTTTGCGATTTCTTTGTCGCCGTATAGCTCGAGAACGGGCCGACGGGTGCGAGCGAGAGTAGGCTCGTCGGACGTAGGACGCTGAGACGAAGGTTTACCGCGCGAAAAATTCGAGAAAAATTGGCGAAAGATTTTTTACGTGTGCATCGGTGACGCGTCGACCTCGGCGGAGGATAAGTTACCGACCACCACCGGCAGTGGTCGGTAACGCTCGGGGGATATAAGCTGCCGCGTTAAAAATGAAACCCGAATCTCGGCGCTTGCACGGTTCAGGGCTGAAAAGGGCCCGAAAGAAAATAACTGATTCAAACGTTCGAATTTAACGCCAATTTCGCGACGCTGACTTCGCATCGGTGGTGAGTGCCGCTACAGTCGCCGCATTTACTCTCCCCTGATAGTTGAGCGAATCGACTTGTAACTTCGAGGTTACGAATCCAATTCTACGTTTAGGTTTACATTTCCCATTAATTTTAAAGGGCGGGGGGGGTGGTTGGCGATGACAGACCAATCGCGCGCCTCTCCGCCACCATCGTCACTACAGACGACCTCGACCTCGAGCCGAGCCGAGCCCAGCCGGGCGGGGCCGAAGGCCCGATGGGCTCCCGGAAAATTCGGAAGGCGATATACCTTTAATTCCCAGTTGGCCGTAACTTTTTCGATGACGTCAAATTAGTGCAAAATCAAAGTTTCTTTGCCGCCGTATAGCTCGAGAACGGGTCGACGGGTGCGGGCGAGAGTAGGCTCGTCGGACGGAGGACGAAGAGACGAAGGTTTAAAAATTCGCGACAATTCTCGAAAAATTTTTTACGTGTGCATCGGTGACGCGTCGACCTCGGCGGAGGATAACTTACCGACCACCACCGGCAGTGGTCGGTAACGCTCGGGGGGTATAAGCTGCCGCGTTAGAAATGAAACCCGAATCTCGGCGCTTGCACGGTTCAGGGCTGAAAAGGGCCCGAAAGAAAATAACTGATTCACACGTTCGAATTTAACGCCAATTTCGCGACGTTGACTTCGCATCGGTGGTGAGTGCCGCTACAGTCGCCGCATTTACTCTCCCCTGATAGTTGAGCGAATCGACTTGTAACTTCGAGGTTACGAATCCGATTCTACGTTTAGGTATACATTTCCCATTAATTTTAAAGGGAGGGGGGTGGTTGGCGATGACAGACCAATCGCGCGCCTCTCCGCCACCATCGTCACTACAGACGACCTCGACCTCGAGCCGAGCCGAGCCCAGCCGGGCGGGGCCGAAGGCCCGACAGGCTCCGGGAAAATTCGGAAAGGCGATATACCTTTAGTTCCCAGTTGGCCGTAACTTTTTCGGTGACGTCAAATTAGTGAAATTTTGCGATTTCTTTGTCGCCGTATAGCTCGAGAACGGGCCGACGGGTGCGGGCGAGAGTAGGCTCGTCGGACGTAGGACGCTGAGACGAAGGTTTACCGCGCGAAAAATTCGAGAAAAATTGGCGAAAGATTTTTTACGTGTGCATCGGTGACGCGTCGACCTCGGCGGAGGATAAGTTACCGACCACCACCGGCAGTGGTCGGTAACGCTCGGGGGATATAAGCTGCCGCGTTAAAAATGAAACCCGAATCTCGGCGCTTGCACGGTTCAGGGCTGAAAAGGGCCCGAAAGAAAATAACTGATTCAAACGTTCGAATTTAACGCCAATTTCGCGACGCTGACTTCGCATCGGTGGTGAGTGCCGCTACAGTCGCCGCATTTACTCTCCCCTGATAGTTGAGCGAATCGACTTGTAACTTCGAGGTTACGAATCCAATTCTACGTTTAGGTTTACATTTCCCATTAATTTTAAAGGGCGGGGGGGTGGTTGGCGATGACAGACCAATCGCGCGCCTCTCCGCCACCATCGTCACTACAGACGACCTCGACCTCGAGCCGAGCCGAGCCCAGCCGGGCGGGGCCGAAGGCCCGACAGGCTCCGGGAAAATTCGGAAAGGCGATATACCTTTAGTTCCCAGTTGGCCGTAACTTTTTCGGTGACGTCAAATTAGTGAAATTTTGCGATTTCTTTGTCGCCGTATAGCTCGAGAACGGGCCGACGGGTGCGGGCGAGAGTAGGCTCGTCGGACGTAGGACGCTGAGACGAAGGTTTACCGCGCGAAAAATTCGAGAAAAATTGGCGAAAGATTTTTTACGTGTGCATCGGTGACGCGTCGACCTCGGCGGAGGATAAGTTACCGACCACCACCGGCAGTGGTCGGTAACGCTCGGGGGATATAAGCTGCCGCGTTAAAAATGAAACCCGAATCTCGGCGCTTGCACGGTTCAGGGCTGAAAAGGGCCCGAAAGAAAATAACTGATTCAAACGTTCGAATTTAACGCCAATTTCGCGACGCTGACTTCGCATCGGTGGTGAGTGCCGCTACAGTCGCCGCATTTACTCTCCCCTGATAGTTGAGCGAATCGACTTGTAACTTCGAGGTTACGAATCCAATTCTACGTTTAGGTTTACATTTCCCATTAATTTTAAAGGGCGGGGGGGGTGGTTGGCGATGACAGACCAATCGCGCGCCTCTCCGCCACCATCGTCACTACAGACGACCTCGACCTCGAGCCGAGCCGAGCCCAGCCGGGCGGGGCCGAAGGCCCGATGGGCTCCCGGAAAATTCGGAAGGCGATATACCTTTAATTCCCAGTTGGCCGTAACTTTTTCGATGACGTCAAATTAGTGCAAAATCAAAGTTTCTTTGCCGCCGTATAGCTCGAGAACGGGTCGACGGGTGCGGGCGAGAGTAGGCTCGTCGGACGGAGGACGAAGAGACGAAGGTTTAAAAATTCGCGACAATTCTCGAAAAATTTTTTACGTGTGCATCGGTGACGCGTCGACCTCGGCGGAGGATAACTTACCGACCACCACCGGCAGTGGTCGGTAACGCTCGGGGGGTATAAGCTGCCGCGTTAGAAATGAAACCCGAATCTCGGCGCTTGCACGGTTCAGGGCTGAAAAGGGCCCGAAAGAAAATAACTGATTCAAACGTTCGAATTTAACGCCAATTTCGCGACGTTGACTTCGCATCGGTGGTGAGTGCCGCTACAGTCGCCGCATTTACTCTCCCCTGATAGTTGAGCGAATCGACTTGTAACTTCGAGGTTACGAATCCGATTCTACGTTTAGGTATACATTTCCCATTAATTTTAAAGGGAGGGGGGTGGTTGGCGATGACAGACCAATCGCGCGCCTCTCCGCCACCATCGTCACTACAGACGACCTCGACCTCGAGCCGAGCCGAGCCCAGCCGGGCGGGGCCGAAGGCCCGACAGGCTCCGGGAAAATTCGGAAAGGCGATATACCTTTAGTTCCCAGTTGGCCGTAACTTTTTCGGTGACGTCAAATTAGTGAAATTTTGCGATTTCTTTGTCGCCGTATAGCTCGAGAACGGGCCGACGGGTGCGGGCGAGAGTAGGCTCGTCGGACGTAGGACGCTGAGACGAAGGTTTACCGCGCGAAAAATTCGAGAAAAATTGGCGAAAGATTTTTTACGTGTGCATCGGTGACGCGTCGACCTCGGCGGAGGATAAGTTACCGACCACCACCGGCAGTGGTCGGTAACGCTCGGGGGATATAAGCTGCCGCGTTAAAAATGAAACCCGAATCTCGGCGCTTGCACGGTTCAGGGCTGAAAAGGGCCCGAAAGAAAATAACTGATTCAAACGTTCGAATTTAACGCCAATTTCGCGACGCTGACTTCGCATCGGTGGTGAGTGCCGCTACAGTCGCCGCATTTACTCTCCCCTGATAGTTGAGCGAATCGACTTGTAACTTCGAGGTTACGAATCCAATTCTACGTTTAGGTTTACATTTCCCATTAATTTTAAAGGGCGGGGGGGTGGTTGGCGATGACAGACCAATCGCGCGCCTCTCCGCCACCATCGTCACTACAGACGACCTCGACCTCGAGCCGAGCCGAGCCCAGCCGGGCGGGGCCGAAGGCCCGACAGGCTCCGGGAAAATTCGGAAAGGCGATATACCTTTAGTTCCCAGTTGGCCGTAACTTTTTCGGTGACGTCAAATTAGTGAAATTTTGCGATTTCTTTGTCGCCGTATAGCTCGAGAACGGGCCGACGGGTGCGGGCGAGAGTAGGCTCGTCGGACGTAGGACGCTGAGACGAAGGTTTACCGCGCGAAAAATTCGAGAAAAATTGGCGAAAGATTTTTTACGTGTGCATCGGTGACGCGTCGACCTCGGCGGAGGATAAGTTACCGACCACCACCGGCAGTGGTCGGTAACGCTCGGGGGATATAAGCTGCCGCGTTAAAAATGAAACCCGAATCTCGGCGCTTGCACGGTTCAGGGCTGAAAAGGGCCCGAAAGAAAATAACTGATTCAAACGTTCGAATTTAACGCCAATTTCGCGACGCTGACTTCGCATCGGTGGTGAGTGCCGCTACAGTCGCCGCATTTACTCTCCCCTGATAGTTGAGCGAATCGACTTGTAACTTCGAGGTTACGAATCCAATTCTACGTTTAGGTTTACATTTCCCATTAATTTTAAAGGGCGGGGGGGGTGGTTGGCGATGACAGACCAATCGCGCGCCTCTCCGCCACCATCGTCACTACAGACGACCTCGACCTCGAGCCGAGCCGAGCCCAGCCGGGCGGGGCCGAAGGCCCGATGGGCTCCCGGAAAATTCGGAAGGCGATATACCTTTAATTCCCAGTTGGCCGTAACTTTTTCGATGACGTCAAATTAGTGCAAAATCAAAGTTTCTTTGCCGCCGTATAGCTCGAGAACGGGTCGACGGGTGCGGGCGAGAGTAGGCTCGTCGGACGGAGGACGAAGAGACGAAGGTTTAAAAATTCGCGACAATTCTCGAAAAATTTTTTACGTGTGCATCGGTGACGCGTCGACCTCGGCGGAGGATAACTTACCGACCACCACCGGCAGTGGTCGGTAACGCTCGGGGGGTATAAGCTGCCGCGTTAGAAATGAAACCCGAATCTCGGCGCTTGCACGGTTCAGGGCTGAAAAGGGCCCGAAAGAAAATAACTGATTCAAACGTTCGAATTTAACGCCAATTTCGCGACGTTGACTTCGCATCGGTGGTGAGTGCCGCTACAGTCGCCGCATTTACTCTCCCCTGATAGTTGAGCGAATCGACTTGTAACTTCGAGGTTACGAATCCGATTCTACGTTTAGGTATACATTTCCCATTAATTTTAAAGGGAGGGGGGTGGTTGGCGATGACAGACCAATCGCGCGCCTCTCCGCCACCATCGTCACTACAGACGACCTCGACCTCGAGCCGAGCCGAGCCCAGCCGGGCGGGGCCGAAGGCCCGACAGGCTCCGGGAAAATTCGGAAAGGCGATATACCTTTAGTTCCCAGTTGGCCGTAACTTTTTCGGTGACGTCAAATTAGTGAAATTTTGCGATTTCTTTGTCGCCGTATAGCTCGAGAACGGGCCGACGGGTGCGGGCGAGAGTAGGCTCGTCGGACGTAGGACGCTGAGACGAAGGTTTACCGCGCGAAAAATTCGAGAAAAATTGGCGAAAGATTTTTTACGTGTGCATCGGTGACGCGTCGACCTCGGCGGAGGATAAGTTACCGACCACCACCGGCAGTGGTCGGTAACGCTCGGGGGATATAAGCTGCCGCGTTAAAAATGAAACCCGAATCTCGGCGCTTGCACGGTTCAGGGCTGAAAAGGGCCCGAAAGAAAATAACTGATTCAAACGTTCGAATTTAACGCCAATTTCGCGACGCTGACTTCGTATCGGTGGTGAGTGCCGCTACAGTCGCCGCATTTACTCTCCCCTGATAGTTGAGCGAATCGACTTGTAACTTCGAGGTTACGAATCCAATTCTACGTTTAGGTTTACATTTCCCATTAATTTTAAAGGGCGGGGGGGTGGTTGGCGATGACAGACCAATCGCGCGCCTCTCCGCCACCATCGTCACTACAGACGACCTCGACCTCGAGCCGAGCCGAGCCCAGCCGGGCGGGGCCGAAGGCCCGACAGGCTCCGGGAAAATTCGGAAAGGCGATATACCTTTAGTTCCCAGTTGGCCGTAACTTTTTCGGTGACGTCAAATTAGTGAAATTTTGCGATTTCTTTGTCGCCGTATAGCTCGAGAACGGGCCGACGGGTGCGGGCGAGAGTAGGCTCGTCGGACGTAGGACGCTGAGACGAAGGTTTACCGCGCGAAAAATTCGAGAAAAATTGGCGGAAGATTTTTTACGTGTGCATCGGTGACGCGTCGACCTCGGCGGAGGATAAGTTACCGACCACCACCGGCAGTGGTCGGTAACGCTCGGGGGATATAAGCTGCCGCGTTAAAAATGAAACCCGAATCTCGGCGCTTGCACGGTTCAGGGCTGAAAAGGGCCCGAAAGAAAATAACTGATTCAAACGTTCGAATTTAACGCCAATTTCGCGACGCTGACTTCGCATCGGTGGTGAGTGCCGCTACAGTCGCCGCATTTACTCTCCCCTGATAGTTGAGCGAATCGACTTGTAACTTCGAGGTTACGAATCCAATTCTACGTTTAGGTTTACATTTCCCATTAATTTTAAAGGGCGGGGGGGGGTGGTTGGCGATGACAGACCAATCGCGCGCCTCTCCGCCACCATCGTCACTACAGACGACCTCGACCTCGAGCCGAGCCGAGCCCAGCCGGGCGGGGCCGAAGGCCCGATGGGCTCCCGGAAAATTCGGAAGGCGATATACCTTTAATTCCCAGTTGGCCGTAACTTTTTCGATGACGTCAAATTAGTGCAAAATCAAAGTTTCTTTGCCGCCGTATAGCTCGAGAACGGGTCGACGGGTGCGGGCGAGAGTAGGCTCGTCGGACGGAGGACGAAGAGACGAAGGTTTAAAAATTCGCGACAATTCTCGAAAAATTTTTTACGTGTGCATCGGTGACGCGTCGACCTCGGCGGAGGATAACTTACCGACCACCACCGGCAGTGGTCGGTAACGCTCGGGGGGTATAAGCTGCCGCGTTAGAAATGAAACCCGAATCTCGGCGCTTGCACGGTTCAGGGCTGAAAAGGGCCCGAAAGAAAATAACTGATTCAAACGTTCGAATTTAACGCCAATTTCGCGACGTTGACTTCGCATCGGTGGTGAGTGCCGCTACAGTCGCCGCATTTACTCTCCCCTGATAGTTGAGCGAATCGACTTGTAACTTCGAGGTTACGAATCCGATTCTACGTTTAGGTATACATTTCCCATTAATTTTAAAGGGAGGGGGGGTGGTTGGCGATGACAGACCAATCGCGCGCCTCTCCGCCACCATCGTCACTACAGACGACCTCGACCTCGAGCCGAGCCGAGCCCAGCCGGGCGGGGCCGAAGGCCCGACAGGCTCCGGGAAAATTCGGAAAGGCGATATACCTTTAGTTCCCAGTTGGCCGTAACTTTTTCGGTGACGTCAAATTAGTGAAATTTTGCGATTTCTTTGTCGCCGTATAGCTCGAGAACGGGCCGACGGGTGCGGGCGAGAGTAGGCTCGTCGGACGTAGGACGCTGAGACGAAGGTTTACCGCGCGAAAAATTCGAGAAAAATTGGCGAAAGATTTTTTACGTGTGCATCGGTGACGCGTCGACCTCGGCGGAGGATAAGTTACCGACCACCACCGGCAGTGGTCGGTAACGCTCGGGGGATATAAGCTGCCGCGTTAAAAATGAAACCCGAATCTCGGCGCTTGCACGGTTCAGGGCTGAAAAGGGCCCGAAAGAAAATAACTGATTCAAACGTTCGAATTTAACGCCAATTTCGCGACGCTGACTTCGCATCGGTGGTGAGTGCCGCTACAGTCGCCGCATTTACTCTCCCCTGATAGTTGAGCGAATCGACTTGTAACTTCGAGGTTACGAATCCAATTCTACGTTTAGGTTTACATTTCCCATTAATTTTAAAGGGCGGGGGGGTGGTTGGCGATGACAGACCAATCGCGCGCCTCTCCGCCACCATCGTCACTACAGACGACCTCGACCTCGAGCCGAGCCGAGCCCAGCCGGGCGGGGCCGAAGGCCCGACAGGCTCCGGGAAAATTCGGAAAGGCGATATACCTTTAGTTCCCAGTTGGCCGTAACTTTTTCGGTGACGTCAAATTAGTGAAATTTTGCGATTTCTTTGTCGCCGTATAGCTCGAGAACGGGCCGACGGGTGCGGGCGAGAGTAGGCTCGTCGGACGTAGGACGCTGAGACGAAGGTTTACCGCGCGAAAAATTCGAGAAAAATTGGCGAAAGATTTTTTACGTGTGCATCGGTGACGCGTCGACCTCGGCGGAGGATAAGTTACCGACCACCACCGGCAGTGGTCGGTAACGCTCGGGGGATATAAGCTGCACGCGTTAAAAATGAAACCCGAATCTCGGCGCTTGCACGGTTCAGGGCTGAAAAGGGCCCGAAAGAAAATAACTGATTCAAACGTTCGAATTTAACGCCAATTTCGCGACGCTGACTTCGCATCGGTGGTGAGTGCCGCTACAGTCGCCGCATTTACTCTCCCCTGATAGTTGAGCGAATCGACTTGTAACTTCGAGGTTACGAATCCAATTCTACGTTTAGGTTTACATTTCCCATTAATTTTAAAGGGCGAGGGGGGGGTGGTTGGCGATGACAGACCAATCGCGCGCCTCTCCGCCACCATCGTCACTACAGACGACCTCGACCTCGAGCCGAGCCGAGCCCAGCCGGGCGGGGCCGAAGGCCCGATGGGCTCCCGGAAAATTCGGAAGGCGATATACCTTTAATTCCCAGTTGGCCGTAACTTTTTCGATGACGTCAAATTAGTGAAATTTTTCGATTTCTTTGTCGCCGTATAGCTCGAGAACGGGCCGACGGGTGCGGGCGAGAGTAGGCTCGTCGGACGGAGGACGCGAAGACGAAAGTTTACCGCGCGAAAATTCGCGAAATATTTTTTACGTGTGCATCGGTAACGCGCGTCGACCTCGGTGTAGGATAACTTACCGACCACCACCGGCAGTGGTCGGTAACGCTCGGGGGGTATAAGCTGCCGCGTTAAAAATGAAACCCGAATTTCGGCGCTTCCACGGTTCAGGGCTGAAAAGGGCCCGAAAGAAAATAACTGATTCAAACGTTCGAATTTAACGCCAACTTCGCGACGCTGACTTCGCATCGGTGGCGAGTGCCGCCTCAGTCGCCGCGTTTACTCTACTGTAACGTCGTACCGACGTCTTGCGTCGGCCTCCTTCATACGAGCAAATTCTCGCCGTATATACATATATATACATATCCCCGTGAGCGTGAACATAGGGAATCGGAAAAGACGCAATAGCCACCGGTACAAGCGGACGCCAGCATGGCAACCGCGAGTACAGGTGTACGTACATCTAAACCGTCGCCTCGTTCAAACAGCGAAAAGTATACATCGACGACAACATATTCGTCCGTACCTCGTACGATTTAGACAAAGGACTTCACGGTTCACCGAATCCCTATGGTCCGCGCTCTCATTATAAATAAGACGAAATCGCGCGAATCACTCTCTTCTAGTTCAAACTCTCTTCTAGTTCAAACTCTCTTCTAGTTCAAACTCTCTTCTAGTTCAGACCCGCTTCCAGTTCAGACTCTCTTCTAGTTCACTCTCTTCCAGTTTCGGAATTCTACTAATTCAGTTCTCTCGCGTCTTCAATCGAATTCAGTTCGACTCAGTCTTTTCTCGCGTTTTCGGACTCTATTTCAGATCGTTCACGATATTCAGGTCGTATTGCTCCTTACCATTTACACTATTTCTTTATATATCATTTGGTTCTAAATTGTTATTCGAGTCTGCTCGTAGATTATTATTACGTATTTACAGATATTATTCTGGTTTATTGGTTGCACGAGGTTACTCGTAAACCGTCACCGTTATTTTGTTGTACGAGCTTACTCGCATTATCATTTCAAATTTGTAATTACTATTTTCGTGCTATCTTGTTTATGCGATCTTGCTCGCTTTATTATTCACATTTCAATTGTTAATTTTGTGTTATTTGGCTTATACGAGCTTGCTCGCATTACTATTCGTATTGCAATTGCTATTTTTGTTAATTTGGCGCTATTTTTGTTTGAACGAGCTTGCTCGCATTACTATTCGTATTGCAATTGCTATTTTTGTTAATTTGGCGCTATTTTTGTTTGAACGAGCTTGCTCGCATTACTATTCGTATTGCAATTGCTATTTTTGTTAATTTGGCGCTATTTTTGTTTGAACGAGCTTGCTCGCATTACTATTCGTATTGATAACTATTATCTAGTGCTATTTTGTTGTACGAGCTTGCTCGCATTATAATTAAGGCTGATAATTCTTATTTTTGTGCCATTTTGCTTTGTATGAGCTCGCTCGTAACCTGCTTGTTACTATTCTGTGCTATATATCTCGTTCGAGCTCGCTAGCGAACCGACATTGTATTTGGTTCACGAGTTCTGCTCGCAAGTCTTATTCTTGTACATATTCTGATTCATTATATTCTGTCTGTTTAAACCATCTATTTCGCAGCTTATTCAGCAACACCTTGCTCCTCGATATCTTCCACTTCTAAAGTGTCGTTCCCAGTGACCGGTTAAAGTGATCGCGAGTGTGTGCGTGTGTGTGTGCGCGTCTCCGGGTTGTTCAATCCCGATCGGTCCGTCGATCGATTCCTCACATCCCTCACATTCCTCACATTCGTTCCTATAACCCCTAAAATTGGTGTATCAATCGTGTACGTCTGAGCCCAGAGGGTGCTCGGTACCGAGAGAACACTAATTTCCCTTCGGTCGAGAATCCTGTCACGAATCGAACAACCCACGCGTTCGGACGAGTCACACACCACACGCCCACATAGTGACACTCTGATCGCAGGGAGCTGTCACCGTCATCGCGCAGTTCGTCGCTCCGTCGCGACATCCCCGCCGGACGACGTCCATTCATTTCCCTCTTCGCCCCTTTTCAACAACGACGAACGCCGGTATCGGGTCCCTGATCAGACGTGGACGTTACGCGCCACGTGGATCTAAGATCGTCTTAAATAAATTGGTCGGTTACGTCCCCGCCCCGTCTGGGCGTCGTTTCGTCGGATCATATCCGACCCGGGACGTAACACTACCTTGATAGTTGAGCGAATCGACTTGTAACTTCGAGCTTACGAATCCGATTCTACGTTTAGTTTTACATGTTCCATTCATTTTAAAGGGAGGGGGGTTGGGGGGGAGGATGGCGATGACAGACCAATCGGGCGCCTCCCCGCCACCATCGTCGCTACCGACGACCTCGACCTCGAGCCGAGCCGAGCCGAGCCGAGCGGGGCCGAAGGCCCGATGGGCTCCGGGAAAATTCGGGAAGGCGATATGCCTTTAATTCCGAGTTGGCCGTAACTTTTTCGATGACGTCAAATTAGTGCAAAATCAAAGTTTCTTTGTCGCCGTATAGCTCGAGAACGGGTCGACGGCTGCGGGCGAGAGTAGGCTCGTCGGACGGAGGACGCGGAGACGAAGGATTACCGAGCGAAAAATTCTCGAAAAATTTTTTACGTGTGCATCGGTGACGCGTCGACCTCGGCGGAGGATAAGTTACCGTCCACCATCGGCAGTGGTCGGTAACGCTCGGGGGGTATAAGCTGCCGCGTTAAAAATGAAATCCGAATCTCGGCGCTTGCACGGTTCCGGGCTGAAAAGGGCCTGAAAGAAAATAACTGATTCAAACGTTCGAATTTAACGCCAATTTCGCGACGCTGACTTCGCATCGGTGGTGAGTGCCGCTACAGTCGCCTCATTTACTCTCCCCTGATAGTTGAGCGAATCGACTTGTAACTTCGAGATTACGAATCCGATTCTACGTTTAGGTTTACATTTCCCATTAATTTTAAAGGGAGGGGGGGTGGTTGGCGATGACAGACCAATCGCGCGCCTCGCCGCCACCATCGTCACTACAGACGTCCTCGACCTCGAGCCGAGCCGAGCCCAGCCGGGCGGGGCCGAAGGCCCGACAGGCTCCCGGAAAATTCGGAAAGGCGATATACCTTTAGTTCCCAGTTGGCCGTAACTTTTTCGGTGACGTCAAATTAGTGAAATTTTGCGATTTCTTTGTCGCCGTATAGCTCGAGAACGGGCCGACGGGTGCGGGCGAGAGTAGGCTCGTCGGACGTAGGACGCTGAGACGAAGGTTTACCGCGCGAAAAATTCGAGAAAAATTGGCGAAAGATTTTTTACGTGTGCATCGGTGACGCGTCGACCTCGGCGGAGGATAAGTTACCGACCACCACCGGCAGTGGTCGGTAACGCACGGGGGGTATAAGCTGCCGCGTTAAAAATGAAACCCGAATCTCGGCGCTTGCACGGTTCAGGGCTGAAAAGAGCCCGAAAGAAAATAACTGATTCAAACGTTCGAATTTAACGCCAATTTCGCGACGCTGACTTCGCATCGGTGGTGAGTGCCGCTACAGTCGCCGCATTTACTCCCCCCGGATAGTTGAGCGAATCGACTTGTAACTTCGAGGTTACGAATCCAATTCTACGTTTAGGTTTACATTTCCCATTAATTTTAAAGGGCGGGGGGGTGGTTGGCGATGACAGACCAATCGCGCGCCTCTCCGCCACCATCGTCACTACAGACGACCTCGACCTCGAGCCGAGCCGAGCCCAGCCGGGCGGGGCCGAAGGCCCGACAGGCTCCGGGAAAATTCGGAAAGGCGATATACCTTTAGTTCCCAGTTGGCCGTAACTTTTTCGGTGACGTCAAATTAGTGAAATTTTGCGATTTCTTTGTCGCCGTATAGCTCGAGAACGGGCCGACGGGTGCGAGCGAGAGTAGGCTCGTCGGACGTAGGACGCTGAGACGAAGGTTTACCGCGCGAAAAATTCGAGAAAAATTGGCGAAAGATTTTTTACGTGTGCATCGGTGACGCGTCGACCTCGGCGGAGGATAAGTTACCGACCACCACCGGCAGTGGTCGGTAACGCTCGGGGGATATAAGCTGCCGCGTTAAAAATGAAACCCGAATCTCGGCGCTTGCACGGTTCAGGGCTGAAAAGGGCCCGAAAGAAAATAACTGATTCAAACGTTCGAATTTAACGCCAATTTCGCGACGCTGACTTCGCATCGGTGGTGAGTGCCGCTACAGTCGCCGCATTTACTCTCCCCTGATAGTTGAGCGAATCGACTTGTAACTTCGAGGTTACGAATCCAATTCTACGTTTAGGTTTACATTTCCCATTAATTTTAAAGGGCGGGGGGGGTGGTTGGCGATGACAGACCAATCGCGCGCCTCTCCGCCACCATCGTCACTACAGACGACCTCGACCTCGAGCCGAGCCGAGCCCAGCCGGGCGGGGCCGAAGGCCCGATGGGCTGCCGGAAAATTCGGAAGGCGATATACCTTTAATTCCCAGTTGGCCGTAACTTTTTCGATGACGTCAAATTAGTGCAAAATCAAAGTTTCTTTGCCGCCGTATAGCTCGAGAACGGGTCGACGGGTGCGGGCGAGAGTAGGCTCGTCGGACGGAGGACGAAGAGACGAAGGTTTAAAAATTCGCGACAATTCTCGAAAAATTTTTTACGTGTGCATCGGTGACGCGTCGACCTCGGCGGAGGATAACTTACCGACCACCACCGGCAGTGGTCGGTAACGCTCGGGGGGTATAAGCTGCCGCGTTAGAAATGAAACCCGAATCTCGGCGCTTGCACGGTTCAGGGCTGAAAAGGGCCCGAAAGAAAATAACTGATTCAAACGTTCGAATTTAACGCCAATTTCGCGACGTTGACTTCGCATCGGTGGTGAGTGCCGCTACAGTCGCCGCATTTACTCTCCCCTGATAGTTGAGCGAATCGACTTGTAACTTCGAGGTTACGAATCCGATTCTACGTTTAGGTATACATTTCCCATTAATTTTAAAGGGAGGGGGGTGGTTGGCGATGACAGACCAATCGCGCGCCTCTCCACCACCATCGTCACTACAGACGACCTCGACCTCGAGCCGAGCCGAGCCCAGCCGGGCGGGGCCGAAGGCCCGACAGGCTCCGGGAAAATTCGGAAAGGCGATATACCTTTAGTTCCCAGTTGGCCGTAACTTTTTCGGTGACGTCAAATTAGTGAAATTTTGCGATTTCTTTGTCGCCGTATAGCTCGAGAACGGGCCGACGGGTGCGGGCGAGAGTAGGCTCGTCGGACGTAGGACGCTGAGACGAAGGTTTACCGCGCGAAAAATTCGAGAAAAATTGGCGAAAGATTTTTTACGTGTGCATCGGTGACGCGTCGACCTCGGCGGAGGATAAGTTACCGACCACCACCGGCAGTGGTCGGTAACGCTCGGGGGATATAAGCTGCCGCGTTAAAAATGAAACCCGAATCTCGGCGCTTGCACGGTTCAGGGCTGAAAAGGGCCCGAAAGAAAATAACTGATTCAAACGTTCGAATTTAACGCCAATTTCGCGACGCTGACTTCGCATCGGTGGTGAGTGCCGCTACAGTCGCCGCATTTACTCTCCCCTGATAGTTGAGCGAATCGACTTGTAACTTCGAGGTTACGAATCCAATTCTACGTTTAGGTTTACATTTCCCATTAATTTTAAAGGGCGGGGGGGTGGTTGGCGATGACAGACCAATCGCGCGCCTCTCCGCCACCATCGTCACTACAGACGACCTCGACCTCGAGCCGAGCCGAGCCCAGCCGGGCGGGGCCGAAGGCCCGACAGGCTCCGGGAAAATTCGGAAAGGCGATATACCTTTAGTTCCCAGTTGGCCGTAACTTTTTCGGTGACGTCAAATTAGTGAAATTTTGCGATTTCTTTGTCGCCGTATAGCTCGAGAACGGGCCGACGGGTGCGGGCGAGAGTAGGCTCGTCGGACGTAGGACGCTGAGACGAAGGTTTACCGCGCGAAAAATTCGAGAAAAATTGGCGAAAGATTTTTTACGTGTGCATCGGTGACGCGTCGACCTCGGCGGAGGATAAGTTACCGACCACCACCGGCAGTGGTCGGTAACGCTCGGGGGATATAAGCTGCCGCGTTAAAAATGAAACCCGAATCTCGGCGCTTGCACGGTTCAGGGCTGAAAAGGGCCCGAAAGAAAATAACTGATTCAAACGTTCGAATTTAACGCCAATTTCGCGACGCTGACTTCGCATCGGTGGTGAGTGCCGCTACAGTCGCCGCATTTACTCTCCCCTGATAGTTGAGCGAATCGACTTGTAACTTCGAGGTTACGAATCCAATTCTACGTTTAGGTTTACATTTCCCATTAATTTTAAAGGGCGGGGGGGGTGGTTGGCGATGACAGACCAATCGCGCGCCTCTCCGCCACCATCGTCACTACAGACGACCTCGACCTCGAGCCGAGCCGAGCCCAGCCGGGCGGGGCCGAAGGCCCGATGGGCTCCCGGAAAATTCGGAAGGCGATATACCTTTAATTCCCAGTTGGCCGTAACTTTTTCGATGACGTCAAATTAGTGCAAAATCAAAGTTTCTTTGCCGCCGTATAGCTCGAGAACGGGTCGACGGGTGCGGGCGAGAGTAGGCTCGTCGGACGGAGGACGAAGAGACGAAGGTTTAAAAATTCGCGACAATTCTCGAAAAATTTTTTACGTGTGCATCGGTGACGCGTCGACCTCGGCGGAGGATAACTTACCGACCACCACCGGCAGTGGTCGGTAACGCTCGGGGGGTATAAGCTGCCGCGTTAGAAATGAAACCCGAATCTCGGCGCTTGCACGGTTCAGGGCTGAAAAGGGCCCGAAAGAAAATAACTGATTCAAACGTTCGAATTTAACGCCAATTTCGCGACGTTGACTTCGCATCGGTGGTGAGTGCCGCTACAGTCGCCGCATTTACTCTCCCCTGATAGTTGAGCGAATCGACTTGTAACTTCGAGGTTACGAATCCGATTCTACGTTTAGGTATACATTTCCCATTAATTTTAAAGGGAGGGGGGTGGTTGGCGATGACAGACCAATCGCGCGCCTCTCCGCCACCATCGTCACTACAGACGACCTCGACCTCGAGCCGAGCCGAGCCCAGCCGGGCGGGGCCGAAGGCCCGACAGGCTCCGGGAAAATTCGGAAAGGCGATATACCTTTAGTTCCCAGTTGGCCGTAACTTTTTCGGTGACGTCAAATTAGTGAAATTTTGCGATTTCTTTGTCGCCGTATAGCTCGAGAACGGGCCGACGGGTGCGGGCGAGAGTAGGCTCGTCGGACGTAGGACGCTGAGACGAAGGTTTACCGCGCGAAAAATTCGAGAAAAATTGGCGAAAGATTTTTTACGTGTGCATCGGTGACGCGTCGACCTCGGCGGAGGATAAGTTACCGACCACCACCGGCAGTGGTCGGTAACGCTCGGGGGATATAAGCTGCCGCGTTAAAAATGAAACCCGAATCTCGGCGCTTGCACGGTTCAGGGCTGAAAAGGGCCCGAAAGAAAATAACTGATTCAAACGTTCGAATTTAACGCCAATTTCGCGACGCTGACTTCGCATCGGTGGTGAGTGCCGCTACAGTCGCCGCATTTACTCTCCCCTGATAGTTGAGCGAATCGACTTGTAACTTCGAGGTTACGAATCCAATTCTACGTTTAGGTTTACATTTCCCATTAATTTTAAAGGGCGGGGGGGTGGTTGGCGATGACAGACCAATCGCGCGCCTCTCCGCCACCATCGTCACTACAGACGACCTCGACCTCGAGCCGAGCCGAGCCCAGCCGGGCGGGGCCGAAGGCCCGACAGGCTCCGGGAAAATTCGGAAAGGCGATATACCTTTAGTTCCCAGTTGGCCGTAACTTTTTCGGTGACGTCAAATTAGTGAAATTTTGCGATTTCTTTGTCGCCGTATAGCTCGAGAACGGGCCGACGGGTGCGGGCGAGAGTAGGCTCGTCGGACGTAGGACGCTGAGACGAAGGTTTACCGCGCGAAAAATTCGAGAAAAATTGGCGAAAGATTTTTTACGTGTGCATCGGTGACGCGTCGACCTCGGCGGAGGATAAGTTACCGACCACCACCGGCAGTGGTCGGTAACGCTCGGGGGATATAAGCTGCCGCGTTAAAAATGAAACCCGAATCTCGGCGCTTGCACGGTTCAGGGCTGAAAAGGGCCCGAAAGAAAATAACTGATTCAAACGTTCGAATTTAACGCCAATTTCGCGACGCTGACTTCGCATCGGTGGTGAGTGCCGCTACAGTCGCCGCATTTACTCTCCCCTGATAGTTGAGCGAATCGACTTGTAACTTCGAGGTTACGAATCCAATTCTACGTTTAGGTTTACATTTCCCATTAATTTTAAAGGGCGGGGGGGGTGGTTGGCGATGACAGACCAATCGCGCGCCTCTCCGCCACCATCGTCACTACAGACGACCTCGACCTCGAGCCGAGCCGAGCCCAGCCGGGCGGGGCCGAAGGCCCGACAGGCTCCGGGAAAATTCGGAAAGGCGATATACCTTTAGTTCCCAGTTGGCCGTAACTTTTTCGGTGACGTCAAATTAGTGAAATTTTGCGATTTCTTTGTCGCCGTATAGCTCGAGAACGGGCCGACGGGTGCGGGCGAGAGTAGGCTCGTCGGACGTAGGACGCTGAGACGAAGGTTTACCGCGCGAAAAATTCGAGAAAAATTGGCGAAAGATTTTTTACGTGTGCATCGGTGACGCGTCGACCTCGGCGGAGGATAAGTTACCGACCACCACCGGCAGTGGTCGGTAACGCTCGGGGGATATAAGCTGCCGCGTTAAAAATGAAACCCGAATCTCGGCGCTTGCACGGTTCAGGGCTGAAAAGGGCCCGAAAGAAAATAACTGATTCAAACGTTCGAATTTAACGCCAATTTCGCGACGCTGACTTCGCATCGGTGGTGAGTGCCGCTACAGTCGCCGCATTTACTCTCCCCTGATAGTTGAGCGAATCGACTTGTAACTTCGAGGTTACGAATCCAATTCTACGTTTAGGTTTACATTTCCCATTAATTTTAAAGGGCGGGGGGGGTGGTTGGCGATGACAGACCAATCGCGCGCCTCTCCGCCACCATCGTCACTACAGACGACCTCGACCTCGAGCCGAGCCGAGCCCAGCCGGGCGGGGCCGAAGGCCCGACAGGCTCCGGGAAAATTCGGAAAGGCGATATACCTTTAGTTCCCAGTTGGCCGTAACTTTTTCGGTGACGTCAAATTAGTGAAATTTTGCGATTTCTTTGTCGCCGTATAGCTCGAGAACGGGCCGACGGGTGCGGGCGAGAGTAGGCTCGTCGGACGTAGGACGCTGAGACGAAGGTTTACCGCGCGAAAAATTCGAGAAAAATTGGCGAAAGATTTTTTACGTGTGCATCGGTGACGCGTCGACCTCGGCGGAGGATAAGTTACCGACCACCACCGGCAGTGGTCGGTAACGCTCGGGGGATATAAGCTGCCGCGTTAAAAATGAAACCCGAATCTCGGCGCTTGCACGGTTCAGGGCTGAAAAGGGCCCGAAAGAAAATAACTGATTCAAACGTTCGAATTTAACGCCAATTTCGCGACGCTGACTTCGCATCGGTGGTGAGTGCCGCTACAGTCGCCGCATTTACTCTCCCCTGATAGTTGAGCGAATCGACTTGTAACTTCGAGGTTACGAATCCAATTCTACGTTTAGGTTTACATTTCCCATTAATTTTAAAGGGCGGGGGGGGTGGTTGGCGATGACAGACCAATCGCGCGCCTCTCCGCCACCATCGTCACTACAGACGACCTCGACCTCGAGCCGAGCCGAGCCCAGCCGGGCGGGGCCGAAGGCCCGATGGGCTCCCGGAAAATTCGGAAGGCGATATACCTTTAATTCCCAGTTGGCCGTAACTTTTTCGATGACGTCAAATTAGTGCAAAATCAAAGTTTCTTTGCCGCCGTATAGCTCGAGAACGGGTCGACGGGTGCGGGCGAGAGTAGGCTCGTCGGACGGAGGACGAAGAGACGAAGGTTTAAAAATTCGCGACAATTCTCGAAAAATTTTTTACGTGTGCATCGGTGACGCGTCGACCTCGGCGGAGGATAACTTACCGACCACCACCGGCAGTGGTCGGTAACGCTCGGGGGGTATAAGCTGCCGCGTTAGAAATGAAACCCGAATCTCGGCGCTTGCACGGTTCAGGGCTGAAAAGGGCCCGAAAGAAAATAACTGATTCAAACGTTCGAATTTAACGCCAATTTCGCGACGTTGACTTCGCATCGGTGGTGAGTGCCGCTACAGTCGCCGCATTTACTCTCCCCTGATAGTTGAGCGAATCGACTTGTAACTTCGAGGTTACGAATCCGATTCTACGTTTAGGTATACATTTCCCATTAATTTTAAAGGGAGGGGGGTGGTTGGCGATGACAGACCAATCGCGCGCCTCTCCGCCACCATCGTCACTACAGACGACCTCGACCTCGAGCCGAGCCGAGCCCAGCCGGGCGGGGCCGAAGGCCCGACAGGCTCCGGGAAAATTCGGAAAGGCGATATACCTTTAGTTCCCAGTTGGCCGTAACTTTTTCGGTGACGTCAAATTAGTGAAATTTTGCGATTTCTTTGTCGCCGTATAGCTCGAGAACGGGCCGACGGGTGCGGGCGAGAGTAGGCTCGTCGGACGTAGGACGCTGAGACGAAGGTTTACCGCGCGAAAAATTCGAGAAAAATTGGCGAAAGATTTTTTACGTGTGCATCGGTGACGCGTCGACCTCGGCGGAGGATAAGTTACCGACCACCACCGGCAGTGGTCGGTAACGCTCGGGGGATATAAGCTGCCGCGTTAAAAATGAAACCCGAATCTCGGCGCTTGCACGGTTCAGGGCTGAAAAGGGCCCGAAAGAAAATAACTGATTCAAACGTTCGAATTTAACGCCAATTTCGCGACGCTGACTTCGCATCGGTGGTGAGTGCCGCTACAGTCGCCGCATTTACTCTCCCCTGATAGTTGAGCGAATCGACTTGTAACTTCGAGGTTACGAATCCAATTCTACGTTTAGGTTTACATTTCCCATTAATTTTAAAGGGCGGGGGGGTGGTTGGCGATGACAGACCAATCGCGCGCCTCTCCGCCACCATCGTCACTACAGACGACCTCGACCTCGAGCCGAGCCGAGCCCAGCCGGGCGGGGCCGAAGGCCCGACAGGCTCCGGGAAAATTCGGAAAGGCGATATACCTTTAGTTCCCAGTTGGCCGTAACTTTTTCGGTGACGTCAAATTAGTGAAATTTTGCGATTTCTTTGTCGCCGTATAGCTCGAGAACGGGCCGACGGGTGCGGGCGAGAGTAGGCTCGTCGGACGTAGGACGCTGAGACGAAGGTTTACCGCGCGAAAAATTCGAGAAAAATTGGCGAAAGATTTTTTACGTGTGCATCGGTGACGCGTCGACCTCGGCGGAGGATAAGTTACCGACCACCACCGGCAGTGGTCGGTAACGCTCGGGGGATATAAGCTGCCGCGTTAAAAATGAAACCCGAATCTCGGCGCTTGCACGGTTCAGGGCTGAAAAGGGCCCGAAAGAAAATAACTGATTCAAACGTTCGAATTTAACGCCAATTTCGCGACGCTGACTTCGCATCGGTGGTGAGTGCCGCTACAGTCGCCGCATTTACTCTCCCCTGATAGTTGAGCGAATCGACTTGTAACTTCGAGGTTACGAATCCAATTCTACGTTTAGGTTTACATTTCCCATTAATTTTAAAGGGCGGGGGGGGTGGTTGGCGATGACAGACCAATCGCGCGCCTCTCCGCCACCATCGTCACTACAGACGACCTCGACCTCGAGCCGAGCCGAGCCCAGCCGGGCGGGGCCGAAGGCCCGACAGGCTCCGGGAAAATTCGGAAAGGCGATATACCTTTAGTTCCCAGTTGGCCGTAACTTTTTCGGTGACGTCAAATTAGTGAAATTTTGCGATTTCTTTGTCGCCGTATAGCTCGAGAACGGGCCGACGGGTGCGGGCGAGAGTAGGCTCGTCGGACGTAGGACGCTGAGACGAAGGTTTACCGCGCGAAAAATTCGAGAAAAATTGGCGAAAGATTTTTTACGTGTGCATCGGTGACGCGTCGACCTCGGCGGAGGATAAGTTACCGACCACCACCGGCAGTGGTCGGTAACGCTCGGGGGATATAAGCTGCCGCGTTAAAAATGAAACCCGAATCTCGGCGCTTGCACGGTTCAGGGCTGAAAAGGGCCCGAAAGAAAATAACTGATTCAAACGTTCGAATTTAACGCCAATTTCGCGACGCTGACTTCGCATCGGTGGTGAGTGCCGCTACAGTCGCCGCATTTACTCTCCCCTGATAGTTGAGCGAATCGACTTGTAACTTCGAGGTTACGAATCCAATTCTACGTTTAGGTTTACATTTCCCATTAATTTTAAAGGGCGGGGGGGTGGTTGGCGATGACAGACCAATCGCGCGCCTCTCCGCCACCATCGTCACTACAGACGACCTCGACCTCGAGCCGAGCCGAGCCCAGCCGGGCGGGGCCGAAGGCCCGACAGGCTCCGGGAAAATTCGGAAAGGCGATATACCTTTAGTTCCCAGTTGGCCGTAACTTTTTCGGTGACGTCAAATTAGTGAAATTTTGCGATTTCTTTGTCGCCGTATAGCTCGAGAACGGGCCGACGGGTGCGGGCGAGAGTAGGCTCGTCGGACGTAGGACGCTGAGACGAAGGTTTACCGCGCGAAAAATTCGAGAAAAATTGGCGAAAGATTTTTTACGTGTGCATCGGTGACGCGTCGACCTCGGCGGAGGATAAGTTACCGACCACCACCGGCAGTGGTCGGTAACGCTCGGGGGATATAAGCTGCCGCGTTAAAAATGAAACCCGAATCTCGGCGCTTGCACGGTTCAGGGCTGAAAAGGGCCCGAAAGAAAATAACTGATTCAAACGTTCGAATTTAACGCCAATTTCGCGACGCTGACTTCGCATCGGTGGTGAGTGCCGCTACAGTCGCCGCATTTACTCTCCCCTGATAGTTGAGCGAATCGACTTGTAACTTCGAGGTTACGAATCCAATTCTACGTTTAGGTTTACATTTCCCATTAATTTTAAAGGGCGGGGGGGGTGGTTGGCGATGACAGACCAATCGCGCGCCTCTCCGCCACCATCGTCACTACAGACGACCTCGACCTCGAGCCGAGCCGAGCCCAGCCGGGCGGGGCCGAAGGCCCGATGGGCTCCCGGAAAATTCGGAAGGCGATATACCTTTAATTCCCAGTTGGCCGTAACTTTTTCGATGACGTCAAATTAGTGCAAAATCAAAGTTTCTTTGCCGCCGTATAGCTCGAGAACGGGTCGACGGGTGCGGGCGAGAGTAGGCTCGTCGGACGGAGGACGAAGAGACGAAGGTTTAAAAATTCGCGACAATTCTCGAAAAATTTTTTACGTGTGCATCGGTGACGCGTCGACCTCGGCGGAGGATAACTTACCGACCACCACCGGCAGTGGTCGGTAACGCTCGGGGGGTATAAGCTGCCGCGTTAGAAATGAAACCCGAATCTCGGCGCTTGCACGGTTCAGGGCTGAAAAGGGCCCGAAAGAAAATAACTGATTCAAACGTTCGAATTTAACGCCAATTTCGCGACGTTGACTTCGCATCGGTGGTGAGTGCCGCTACAGTCGCCGCATTTACTCTCCCCTGATAGTTGAGCGAATCGACTTGTAACTTCGAGGTTACGAATCCGATTCTACGTTTAGGTATACATTTCCCATTAATTTTAAAGGGAGGGGGGGTGGTTGGCGATGACAGACCAATCGCGCGCCTCTCCGCCACCATCGTCACTACAGACGACCTCGACCTCGAGCCGAGCCGAGCCCAGCCGGGCGGGGCCGAAGGCCCGACAGGCTCCGGGAAAATTCGGAAAGGCGATATACCTTTAGTTCCCAGTTGGCCGTAACTTTTTCGGTGACGTCAAATTAGTGAAATTTTGCGATTTCTTTGTCGCCGTATAGCTCGAGAACGGGCCGACGGGTGCGGGCGAGAGTAGGCTCGTCGGACGTAGGACGCTGAGACGAAGGTTTACCGCGCGAAAAATTCGAGAAAAATTGGCGAAAGATTTTTTACGTGTGCATCGGTGACGCGTCGACCTCGGCGGAGGATAAGTTACCGACCACCACCGGCAGTGGTCGGTAACGCTCGGGGGATATAAGCTGCCGCGTTAAAAATGAAACCCGAATCTCGGCGCTTGCACGGTTCAGGGCTGAAAAGGGCCCGAAAGAAAATAACTGATTCAAACGTTCGAATTTAACGCCAATTTCGCGACGCTGACTTCGCATCGGTGGTGAGTGCCGCTACAGTCGCCGCATTTACTCTCCCCTGATAGTTGAGCGAATCGACTTGTAACTTCGAGGTTACGAATCCAATTCTACGTTTAGGTTTACATTTCCCATTAATTTTAAAGGGCGGGGGGGTGGTTGGCGATGACAGACCAATCGCGCGCCTCTCCGCCACCATCGTCACTACAGACGACCTCGACCTCGAGCCGAGCCGAGCCCAGCCGGGCGGGGCCGAAGGCCCGACAGGCTCCGGGAAAATTCGGAAAGGCGATATACCTTTAGTTCCCAGTTGGCCGTAACTTTTTCGGTGACGTCAAATTAGTGAAATTTTGCGATTTCTTTGTCGCCGTATAGCTCGAGAACGGGCCGACGGGTGCGGGCGAGAGTAGGCTCGTCGGACGTAGGACGCTGAGACGAAGGTTTACCGCGCGAAAAATTCGAGAAAAATTGGCGAAAGATTTTTTACGTGTGCATCGGTGACGCGTCGACCTCGGCGGAGGATAAGTTACCGACCACCACCGGCAGTGGTCGGTAACGCTCGGGGGATATAAGCTGCCGCGTTAAAAATGAAACCCGAATCTCGGCGCTTGCACGGTTCAGGGCTGAAAAGGGCCCGAAAGAAAATAACTGATTCAAACGTTCGAATTTAACGCCAATTTCGCGACGCTGACTTCGCATCGGTGGTGAGTGCCGCTACAGTCGCCGCATTTACTCTCCCCTGATAGTTGAGCGAATCGACTTGTAACTTCGAGGTTACGAATCCAATTCTACGTTTAGGTTTACATTTCCCATTAATTTTAAAGGGCGAGGGGGGGGTGGTTGGCGATGACAGACCAATCGCGCGCCTCTCTTCGCCACCGTCGTCGCTACAGACGACCTCGACCTCGAGCCGAGCCGAGCCCAGCCGGGCGGGGACGAAGGCCCGACGGGCTCCCGGAAAATTCGGAAAGGCGATATACCTTTAGTTCCCAGTTGGCCGTAACTTTTTCGGTGACGTCAAATTAGTGAAATTTTGCGATTTCTTTGTCGCCGTATAGCTCGAGAACGGGCCGACGGGTGCGGGCGAGAGTAGGCTCGTCGGACGTAGGACGCTGAGACGAAGGTTTACCGCGCGAAAAATTCGAGAAAAATTGGCGAAAGATTTTTTACGTGTGCATCGGTGACGCGTCGACCTCGGCGGAGGATAAGTTACCGACCACCACCGGCAGTGGTCGGTAACGCACGGGGGGTATAAGCTGCCGCGTTAAAAATGAAACCCGAATCTCGGCGCTTGCACGGTTCAGGGCTGAAAAGGGCCCGAAAGAAAATAACTGATTCAAACGTTCGAATTTAACGCCAATTTCGCGACGCTGACTTCGCATCGGTGGTGAGTGCCGCTACAGTCGCCGCATTTACTCCCCCCGGATAGTTGAGCGAATCGACTTGTAACTTCGAGGTTACGAATCCAATTCTACGTTTAGGTTTACATTTCCCATTAATTTTAAAGGGCGGGGGGGTGGTTGGCGATGACAGACCAATCGCGCGCCTCTCCGCCACCATCGTCACTACAGACGACCTCGACCTCGAGCCGAGCCGAGCCCAGCCGGGCGGGGCCGAAGGCCCGACAGGCTCCGGGAAAATTCGGAAGGGCGATATACCTTTAGTTCCCAGTTGGCCGTAACTTTTTCGGTGACGTCAAATTAGTGAAATTTTGCGATTTCTTTGTCGCCGTATAGCTCGAGAACGGGCCGACGGGTGCGGGCGAGAGTAGGCTCGCCGGACGTAGGACGCTGAGACGAAGGTTTACCGCGCGAAAAATTCGAGAAAAATTGGCGAAAGATTTTTTACGTGTGCATCGGTGACGCGTCGACCTCGGCGGAGGATAAGTTACCGACCACCACCGGCAGTGGTCGGTAACGCTCGGGGGATATAAGCTGCCGCGTTAAAAATGAAACCCGAATCTCGGCGCTTCCACGGTTCAGGGCTGAAAAGGGCCCGAAAGAAAATAACTGATTCAAACGTTCGAATTTAAGGCCAATTTCGCGACGTTGACTTCGCATCGGTGGTGAGTGCCGCTACAGTCGCCGCATTTACTCTCCCCTGATAGTTGAGCGAATCGACTTGTAACTTCGAGGTTACGAATCCGATTCTACGTTTAGGTTTACATTTCCCATTAATTTTAAAGGGCGGGGGGGTGGGGGGGTGATTGGCGATGACAGACCAATCGCGCGCCTCTCCGCCACCATCGTCACTACAGACGACCTCGACCTCGAGCCGAGCCGAGCCCAGCCGGGCGGGGCCGAAGGCCCGATGGGCTCCCGGAAAATTCGGAAGGCGATATACCTTTAATTCCCAGTTGGCCGTAACTTTTTCGATGACGTCAAATTAGTGCAAAATCAAAGTTTCTTTGCCGCCGTATAGCTCGAGAACGGGTCGACGGGTGCGGGCGAGAGTAGGCTCGTCGGACGGAGGACGAAGAGACGAAGGTTTAAAAATTCGCGACAATTCTCGAAAAATTTTTTACGTGTGCATCGGTGACGCGTCGACCTCGGCGGAGGATAACTTACCGACCACCACCGGCAGTGGTCGGTAACGCTCGGGGGGTATAAGCTGCCGCGTTAGAAATGAAACCCGAATCTCGGCGCTTGCACGGTTCAGGGCTGAAAAGGGCCCGAAAGAAAATAACTGACTCAAACGTTCGAATTTAACGCCAATTTCGCGACGTTGACTTCGCATCGGTGGTGAGTGCCGCTACAGTCGCCGCATTTACTCTCCCCTGATAGTTGAGCGAATCGACTTGTAACTTCGAGGTTACGAATCCGATTCTACGTTTAGGTATACATTTCCCATTAATTTTAAAGGGAGGGGGGGTGGTTGGCGATGACAGACCAATCGCGCGCCTCTCCGCCACCATCGTCACTACAGACGACCTCGACCTCGAGCTGAGCCGAGCCCAGCCGGGCGGGGCCGAAGGCCCGACAGGCTCCCGGAAAATTCGGAAAGGCGATATACCTTTAGTTCCCAGTTGGCCGTAACTTTTTCGGTGACGTCAAATTAGTGAAATTTTTCGATTTCTTTGTCGCCGTATAGCTCGAGAACGGGCCGACGGGTGCGGGCGAGAGTAGGCTCGTCGGACGGAGGACGCGAAGACAAAAGTTTACCGCGCGAAAATTCGCGAAATATTTTTTACGTGTGCATCGGTGACGCGTCGACCTCGGCGGAGGATAAGTTACCGACCACCACCGGCAGTGGTCGGTAACTCTCGGGGGATATAAGCTGCCGCGTTAAAAATGAAACCCGAATCTCGGCGCTTCCACGGTCCAGGGCTGAAAAGGGCCCGAAAGAAAATAACTGATTCAAACGTTCGAATTTAACGCCAATTTCGCGACGCTGACTTCGCATCGGTGGTGAGTGCCGCTACAGTCGCCGCATTTACTCTCCCCTGATAGTTGAGCGAATCGACTTGTAACTTCGAGGTTACGAATCCAATTCTACGTTTAGGTTTACATTTCCCATTAATTTTAAAGGGCGGGGGGGGTGGTTGGCGATGACAGACCAATCGCGCGCCTCTCCGCCACCATCGTCACTACAGACGACCTCGACCTCGAGCAGAGCCGAGCCCAGCCGGACGGGGCCGAAGGCCCGACAGGCTCCGGGAAAATTCGGAAAGGCGATATACCTTTAGTTCCCAGTTGGCCGTAACTTTTTCGGTGACGTCAAATTAGTGAAATTTTGCGATTTCTTTGTCGCCGTATAGCTCGAGAACGGGCCGACGGGTGCGGGCGAGAGTAGGCTCGTCGGACGTAGGACGCTGAGACGAAGGTTTACCGCGCGAAAAATTCGAGAAAAATTGGCGAAAGATTTTTTACGTGTGCATCGGTGACGCGTCGACCTCGGCGGAGGATAAGTTACCGACCACCACCGGCAGTGGTCGGTAACGCTCGGGGGATATAAGCTGCCGCGTTAAAAATGAAACCCGAATCTCGGCGCTTCCACGGTTCAGGGCTGAAAAGGGCCCGAAAGAAAATAACTGATTCAAACGTTCGAATTTAACGCCAATTTCGCGACGCTGACTTCGCATCGGTGGTGAGTGCCGCTACAGTCGCCGCATTTACTCTCCCCTGATAGTTGAGCGAATCGACTTGTAACTTCGAGGTTACGAATCCAATTCTACGTTTAGGTTTACATTTCCCATTAATTTTAAAGGGCGGGGGGGGTGGTTGGCGATGACAGACCAATCGCGCGCCTCTCCGCCACCATCGTCACTACAGACGACCTCGACCTCGAGCCGAGCCGAGCCCAGCCGGGCGGGGCCGAAGGCCCGATGGGCTCCCGGAAAATTCGGAAGGCGATATACCTTTAATTCCCAGTTGGCCGTAACTTTTTCGATGACGTCAAATTAGTGCAAAATCAAAGTTTCTTTGCCGCCGTATAGCTCGAGAACGGGTCGACGGGTGCGGGCGAGAGTAGGCTCGTCGGACGGAGGACGAAGAGACGAAGGTTTAAAAATTCGCGACAATTCTCGAAAAATTTTTTACGTGTGCATCGGTGACGCGTCGACCTCGGCGGAGGATAACTTACCGACCACCACCGGCAGTGGTCGGTAACGCTCGGGGGGTATAAGCTGCCGCGTTAGAAATGAAACCCGAATCTCGGCGCTTGCACGGTTCAGGGCTGAAAAGGGCCCGAAAGAAAATAACTGATTCAAACGTTCGAATTTAACGCCAATTTCGCGACGTTGACTTCGCATCGGTGGTGAGTGCCGCTACAGTCGCCGCATTTACTCTCCCCTGATAGTTGAGCGAATCGACTTGTAACTTCGAGGTTACGAATCCGATTCTACGTTTAGGTTTACATTTCCCATTAATTTTAAAGGGCGGGGGGGTGGGGGGCGATGACAGACCAATCGCGCGCCTCCCCGCCACCATCGTCACTACAGACGACCTCGACCTCGAGCCGAGCCGAGCCCAGCCGGGCGGGGCCGAAGGCCCGATGGGCTCCCGGAAAATTCGGGAAGGCGATATACCTTTAATTCCGAGTTGGCCGTAACTTTTTCGATGACGTCAAATTAGTGCAAAATCAAAGTTTCTTTGTCGCCGTATAGCTCGAGAACGGGTCGACGGCTGCGGGCGAGAGTAGGCTCGTCGGACGGAGGACGCGGAGACGAAGGTTTACCGAGCGAAAAATTCTCGAAAAATTTTTTACGTGTGCATCGGTGACGCGTCGACCTCGGCGGAGGATAAGTTACCGTCCACCATCGGCAGTGGTCGGTAACGCTCGGGGGGTATAAGCTGCCGCGTTAAAAATGAAATCCGAATCTCGGCGCTTGCACGGTTCCGGGCTGAAAAGGGCCTGAAAGAAAATAACTGATTCAAACGTTCGAATTTAACGCCAATTTCGCGACGCTGACTTCGCATCGGTGGTGAGTGCCGCTACAGTCGCCGCATTTACTCTCCCCTGATAGTTGAGCGAATCGACTTGTAACTTCGAGGTTACGAATCCGATTCTACGTTTAGGTTTACATTTCCCATTAATTTTAAAAGGAGGGGGGGTGGTTGGCGATGACAGACCAATCGCGCGCCTCTCCGCCACCATCGTCACTACAGACGACCTCGACCTCGAGCCGAGCCGAGCCCAGCCGGGCGGGGCCGAAGGCCCGACAGGCTCCCGGAAAATTCGGAAAGGCGATATACCTTTAGTTCCCAGTTGGCCGTAACTTTTTCGGTGACGTCAAATTAGTGAAATTTTGCGATTTCTTTGTCGCCGTATAGCTCGAGAACGGGCCGACGGGTGCGGGCGAGAGTAGGCTCGTCGCACGGAGGACGCGGAGACGAAAGTTTACCGCGCGAAAATTCGCGAAATATTTTTTACGTGTGCATCGGTAACGCGCGTCGACCTCGGTGGAGGATAACTTACCGACCACCACCGGCAGTGGTCGGTAACGCTCGGGGGGTATAAGCTGCCGCGTTAAAAATGAAACCCGAATTTCGGCGCCTCCACGGTTCAGGGCTGAAAAGGGCCCGAAAGAAAATAACTGATTCAAACGTTCGAATTTAACGCCAATTTCGCGACGCTGACTTCGCATCGGTGGTGAGTGCCGCTACAGTCGCCGCATTTACTCTCTCCTGATAGTTGAGCGAATCGACATGTAACTTCGAGGTTACGAATCCGATTCTACGTTTAGGTTTACATTTCCCATTAATTTTAAAGGGCGGGGGGTGGGGGGGTGATTGGCGACGACAGACCAATCGCGCGCCTCTCTGCCACCATCGTCACTACAGACGACCTCGACCTCGAGCCGAGCCGAGCCCAGCCGGGCGGGGCCGAAGGCCCGATGGGCTCCCGGAAAATTCGGAAGGCGATATACCTTTAATTCCCAGTTGGCCGTAACTTTTTCGATGACGTCAAATTAGTGCAAAATCAAAGTTTCTTTGCCGCCGTATAGCTCGAGAACGGGTCGACGGGTGCGGGCGAGAGTAGGCTCGTCGGACGGAGGACGCGGAGACGAAGGTTTAAAAATTCGCGACAATTCCCGAAAAATTTTTTACGTGTGCATCGGTGACGCGTCGACCTCGGCGGAGGATAACTTACCGACCACCACCGGCAGTGGTCGGTAACGCTCGGAGGGTATAAGCTGCCGCGTTAGAAATGAAACCCGAATCTCGGCGCTTGCACGGTTCAGGGCTGAAAAGGGCCCGAAAGAAAATAACTGATTCAAACGTTCGAATTTAACGCCAATTTCGCGACGCTGACTTCGCATCGGTGGTGAGTGCCGCTAGAGTCGCCGCATTTACTCTCCCCTGATAGTTGAGCGAATCGACTTGTAACTTCGAGGTTACGAATCCGATTCTACGTTTAGTTTTACATGTTCCATTCATTTTAAAGGGAGGGGGGTTGGGGGGGAGGATGGCGATGACAGACCAATCGCGCGCCTCCCCGCCACCATCGTCGCTACCGACGACCTCGACCTCGAGCCGAGCCGAGCCGAGCCGAGCGGGGCCGAAGGCCCGACAGGCTCCCGGAAAATTCGGAAAGGCGATATACCTTTAGTTCCCAGTTGGCCGTAACTTTTTCGGTGACGTCAAATTAGTGAAATTTTGCGATTTCTTTGTCGCCGTATAGTTCGAGAACGGGCCGACGGGTGCGGGCGAGAGTAGGCTCGTCGGACGGAGGACGCGAAGACGAAAGTTTACAGCGCGAAAATTCGCGAAATATTTTTTACGTGTGCATCGGTAACGCGCGTCGACCTCGGTGGAGGATAACTTACCGACCACCACCGGCAGTGGTCGGTAACGCTCGGGGGGAATAAGCTGCCGCGTTAAAAATGAAACCCGAATTTCGGCGCTTCCACGGTTCAGGGCTGAAAAGGGCCCGAAAGAAAATAACTGATTCAAACGTTCGAATTTAACGCCAACTTCGCGACGCTGACTTCGCATCGGTGGCGAGTGCCGCCACAGTCGCCGCGTTTACTCTACCTTGATAGTTGAGCGAATCGACTTGTAACTTCGAGCTTACGAATCCGATTCTACGTTTAGTTTTACATGTTCCATTCATTTTAAAGGGAGGGGGGTTGGGGGGGAGGATGGAGATGACAGACCAATCGGGCGCCTCCCCGCCACCATCGTCGCTACCGACGACCTCGACCTCGAGCCGAGCCGAGCCGAGCCGAGCGGGGCCGAAGGCCCGATGGGCTCCCGGAAAATTCGGAAGGCGATATACCTTTAATTCCCAGTTGGCCGTAACTTTTTCGATGACGTCAAATTAGTGCAAAATCAAAGTTTCTTTGCCGCCGTATAGCTCGAGAACGGGTCGACGGGTGCGGGCGAGAGTAGGCTCGTCGGACGGAGGACGCGGAGACGAAGGTTTAGAAATTCGCGACAATTCCCGAAAAATTTTTTACGTGTGCATCGGTGACGCGTCGACCTCGGCGGAGGATAACTTACCGACCACCACCGGCAGTGGTCGGTAACGCTCGGAGGGTATAAGCTGCCGCGTTAGAAATGAAACCCGAATCTCGGCGCTTGCACGGTTCAGGGCTGAAAAGGGCCCGAAAGAAAATAACTGATTCAAACGTTCGAATTTAACGCCAATTTCGCGACGCTGACTTCGCATCGGTGGTGAGTGCCGCTAGAGTCGCCGCATTTACTCTCCCCTGATAGTTGAGCGAATCGACTTGTAACTTCGAGGTTACGAATCCGATTCTACGTTTAGTTTTACATGTTCCATTCATTTTAAAGGGAGGGGGGTTGGGGGGAGGATGGCGATGACAGACCAATCGCGCGCCTCCCCGCCACCATCGTCGCTACCGACGACCTCGACATCGAGCCGAGCCGAGCCGAGCCGAGCGGGGCCGAAGGCCCGACAGGCTCCCGGAAAATTCGGAAAGGCGATATACCTTTAGTTCCCAGTTGGCCGTAACTTTTTCGGTGACGTCAAATTAGTGAAATTTTGCGATTTCTTTGTCGCCGTATAGTTCGAGAACGGGCCGACGGGTGCGGGCGAGAGTAGGCTCGTCGGACGGAGGACGCGAAGACGAAAGTTTACAGCGCGAAAATTCGCGAAATATTTTTTACGTGTGCATCGGTAACGCGCGTCGACCTCGGTGGAGGATAACTTACCGACCACCACCGGCAGTGGTCGGTAACGCTCGGGGGGAATAAGCTGCCGCGTTAAAAATGAAACCCGAATTTCGGCGCTTCCACGGTTCAGGGCTGAAAAGGGCCCGAAAGAAAATAACTGATTCAAACGTTCGAATTTAACGCCAACTTCGCGACGCTGACTTCGCATCGGTGGCGAGTGCCGCCACAGTCGCCGCGTTTACTCTACCTTGATAGTTGAGCGAATCGACTTGTAACTTCGAGCTTACGAATCCGATTCTACGTTTAGTTTTACATGTTCCATTCATTTTAAAGGGAGGGGGGTTGGGGGGGAGGATGGCGATGACAGACCAATCGGGCGCCTCCCCGCCACCATCGTCGCTACCGACGACCTCGACCTCGAGCCGAGCCGAGCCGAGCCGAGCGGGGCCGAAGGCCCGATGGGCTCCCGGAAAATTCGGGAAGGCGATATACCTTTAATTCCGAGTTGGCCGTAACTTTTTCGATGATGTCAAATTAGTGCAAAATCAAAGTTTCTTTGTCGCCGTATAGCTCGAGAACGGGTCGACGGCTGCGGGCGAGAGTAGGCTCGTCGGACGGAGGACGCGGAGACGAAGGTTTACCGAGCGAAAAATTCTCGAAAAATTTTTTACGTGTGCATCGGTGACGCGTCGACCTCGGCGGAGGATAAGTTACCGTCCACCATCGGCAGTGGTCGGTAACGCTCGGGGGGTATAAGCTGCCGCGTTAAAAATGAAATCCGAATCTCGGCGCTTGCACGGTTCCGGGCTGAAAAGGGCCTGAAAGAAAATAACTGATTCAAACGTTCGAATTTAACGCCAATTTCGCGACGCTGACTTCGCATCGGTGGTGAGTGCCGCTACAGTCGCCGCATTTACTCTCCCCTGATAGTTGAGCGAATCGACTTGTAACTTCGAGGTTACGAATCCGATTCTACGTTTAGGTTTACATTTCCCATTAATTTTAAAGGGAGGGGGGTGGGGGGGTGGTTGGCGAAGACAGACCAATCGCGCGCCTCTCTTCGCCACCATCGTCGCTACAGACGACCTCGACCTCGAGCCGAGCCGAGCCCAGCCGAGCGGGGCCGAAGGCCCGATGGGCTCACGGAAAATTCGGGAATGCGATATACCTTTAATTCCCAGGTGGCCGTAACTTTTTCGGTGACGTCAAATTAGTGAAATTTTGCGATTTCTTTGTCGCCGTATAGCTCGAGAATGGGCCGACGGGTGCGGGCGAGAGTAGGCTCGTCGGACGCAGGTCGCGGAGACGAAAGTTTACCGCGCGAAAATTCGCGAAATATTTTTTACGTGTGCATCGGTAACGCGCGTCGACCTCGGTGGAGGATAACTTACCGACCACCACCGGCAGTGGTCGGTAACGCTCGGGGGGTATAAGCTGCCGCGTTAAAAATGAAACCCGAATTTCGGCGCTTCCACAGTTCAGGGCTGAAAAGGGCCCGAAAGAAAATAACTGATTCAAACGTTCGAATTTAACGCCAACTTCGCGACGCTGACTTCGCATCGGTGGCGAGTGCCGCCACAGTCGCCGCGTTTACTCTACCTTGATAGTTGAGCGAATCGACTTGTAACTTCGAGCTTACGAATCCGATTCTATGTTTAGTTTTACATGTTCCATTCATTTTAAAGGGAGGGGGGTTGGGGGGGAGGATGGCGATGACAGACCAATCGGGCGCCTCCCCGCCACCATCGTCGCTACCGACGACCTCGACCTCGAGCCGAGCCGAGCCGAGCCGAGCGGGGCCGAAGGCCCGATGGGCTCCCGGAAAATTCGGGAAGGCGATATACCTTTAATTCCGAGTTGGCCGTAACTTTTTCGATGACGTCAAATTAGTGCAAAATCAAAGTTTCTTTGTCGCCGTATAGCTCGAGAACGGGTCGACGGCTGCGGGCGAGAGTAGGCTCGTCGGACGGAGGACGCGGAGACGAAGGTTTACCGAGCGAAAAATTCTCGAAAAATTTTTTACGTGTGCATCGGTGACGCGTCGACCTCGGCGGAGGATAAGTTACCGTCCACCATCGGCAGTGGTCGGTAACGCTCGGGGGGTATAAGCTGCCGCGTTAAAAATGAAATCCGAATCTCGGCGCTTGCACGGTTCAGGGCTGAAATGGGCCTGAAAGAAAATAACTGATTCAAACGTTCGAATTTAACGCCAATTTCGCGACGCTGACTTCGCATCGGTGGTGAGTGCCGCTACAGTCGCCGCATTTACTCTCCCCTGATAGTTGAGCGAATCGACTTGTAACTTCGAGGTTACGAATCCGATTCTACGTTTAGGTTTACATTTCCCATTAATTTTAAAGGGAGGGGGGTGGGGGGGTGGTTGGCGAAGACAGACCAATCGCGCGCCTCTCTTCGCCACCATCGTCGCTACAGTCGACCTCGACCTCGAGCCGAGCCGAGCCCAGCCGGGCGGGGCCGAAGGCCCGATGGGCTCACGGAAAATTCGGGAATGCGATATACCTTTAATTCCCAGGTGGCCGTAACTTTTTCGGTGACGTTAAATTAGTGAAATTTTGCGATTTCTTTGTCGCCGTATAGCTCGAGAACGGGTCGACGGGTGCGGGCGAGAGTAGGCTCTCGGACGGAGGACGCGGAGACGAAGGTTTAAAAATTCGCAACAATTCTCGAAAAATTTTTTACGTGTGCATCGGTGACGCGTCGACCTATGCGGAGGATTACTTACCGACCACCACCGGCAGTGGTCGGTAACGCTCGGGGGGTATAAGCTGCCGCGTTAAAAATGAAACCCGTATCTCGGCGCTTGCACGGTTCAGGGCTGAAAAGGGCCCGAAAGAAAATAACTGATTCAAACGTTCGAATTTAACGCCAATTTCCGCGACGCTGACTTCGCATCGGTGGTGAGTGCCGCTACAGTCGCCGCATTTACTCTCCCCTGATAGTTGAGCGAATCGACTTGTAACTTCGAGGTTACGAATCCGATTCTACGTTTAGGTTTACATTTCCCATTAATTTTAAAGGGAGGGGGGGTGGTTGGCGATGACAGACCAGTCGCGCGCCTCTCCGCCACCATCGTCACTACAGACGACCTCGACCTCGAGCCGAGCCGAGCCCAGCCGGGCGGGGCCGAAGGCCCGACAGGCTCCCGGAAAATTCGGAAAGGCGATATACCTTTAGTTCCCAGTTGGCCGTAACTTTTTCGGTGACGTCAAATTAGTGAAATTTTGCGATTTCTTTGTCGCCGTATAGCTCGAGAACGGGCCGACGGGTGCAGGCGAGAGTAGGCTCGTCGGACGGAGGACGCGGAGACGAAAGTTTACCGCGCAAAAATTCGCGAAAAATTTTTTACGTGTGCATCGGTGACGCGTCGACCTCGGCGGAGGATAAGTTACCGTCCACCGTCGGCAGTGGTCGGTAACGCTCGGGGGGTATAAGCTGCCGCGTTAAAAATGAAATCCGAATCTCGGCGCTTGCACGGTTCAGGGCTGAAATGGGCCTGAAAGAAAATAACTGATTCAAACGTTCGAATTTAACGCCAATTTCGCGACGCTGACTTCGCATCGGTGGTGAGTGCCGCTACAGTCGCCGCATTTACTCTCCCCTGATAGTTGAGCGAATCGACTTGTAACTTCGAGGTTACGAATCCGATTCTACGTTTAGGTTTACATTTCCCATTAATTTTAAAGGGAGGGGGGGGGTGGTTGGCGATGACAGACCAATCGCGCGCCTCTCCGCCACCATCGTCACTACAGACGACCTCGACCTCGAGCCGAGCCGAGCCCAGCCGGGCGGGGCCGAAGGCCCGATGGGCTCACGGAAAATTCGGGAATGCGATATACCTTTAATTCCCAGGTGGCCGTAACTTTTTCGGTGACGTTAAATTAGTGAAATTTTGCGATTTCTTTGTCGCCGTATAGCTCGAGAACGGGTCGACGGGTGCGGGCGAGAGTAGGCTCTCGGACGGAGGACGCGGAGACGAAAGTTTACCGCGCGAAAATTCGCGAAATATTTTTTACGTGTGCATCGGTAACGCGCGTCGACCTCGGTGGAGGATAACTTACCGACCACCACCGGCAGTGATCGGTAACGCTCGGGGGGTATAAGCTGCCGCGTTAAAAATGAAACCCGAATTTCGGCGCTTCCACGGTTCAGGGCTGAAAAGGGCCCTAAAGAAAATAACTGATTCAAACGTTCGAATTTAACGCCAACTTCGCGACGCTGACTTCGCATCGGTGGCGAGTGCCGCCACAGTCGCCGCGTTTACTCTACCTTGATAGTTGAGCGAATCGACTTGTAACTTCGAGCTTACGAATCCGATTCTACGTTTAGTTTTACATGTTCCATTCATTTTAAAGGGAGGGGGGTTGGGGGGGAGGATGGCGATGACAGACCAATCGGGCGCCTCCCCGCCACCATCGTCGCTACCGACGACCTCGACCTCGAGCCGAGCCGAGCCGAGCCGAGCGGGGCCGAAGGGCCGATGGGCTCCCGGAAAATTCGGGAAGGCGATATACCTTTAGTTCCCAGTTGGCCGTAACTTTTTCGATGACGTCAAATTAGTGCAAAATCAAAGTTTCTTTGTCGCCGTATAGCTCGAGAACGGGTCGACGGCTGCGGGCGAGAGTAGGCTCGTCGGACGGAGGACGCGGAGACGAAGGTTTACCGCGCGAAAAATTCGCGAAAAATTTTTTACGTGTGCATCGGTGACGCGTCGACCTCGGCGGAGGATAAGTTACCGTCCACCATCGGCAGTGGTCGGTAACGCTCGGGGGGTATAAGCTGCCGCGTTAAAAATGAAACCCGTGTAACGTCGTACCGACGTGTTGCGTCGGTTTTGTTCATATGAGCAAATTCTCGCCGTATATACATATATATAAATATATATATGGTATACTTATACATGCTTATACCTCCTTCGTAAAATCCAAACCGAAATCGCGTTTAAATCCGTACACAGCGATATGTATGTATATCTTACGCGTATTTATATATATATACATATCCCCGTGAGCGTGAACATAGGGAATCGGAAAAGACGCGATAGTCACCGGTACAAGCGGACGCCAGCATGGCAACCGCGAGTACAGGTGTACGTACATCTAAACCGTCGTCTCGTTCAAACTGCGAAAAGTATACATTGACGACAACATATTCGTCCGTACCTCGAACGATTTAGACAAAGGACTTCACGGTTCACCGAATCCCTATGGTCCGCGCTCTCATTATAAATAAGACGAAATCGCGCGAATCGCTCTCTTCTAGTTCAGACTCTCTTCTAGTTCAGACGCTCTTCTAGTTCCGAATTTCATACAGTTCAGAATCCTCCTTCCAGTTTTGGAATTCATACCATTCAGTTCTCTAGCGTCTTCAGTCGAGTTCAGTTAATCGCGTTTTCGGACTTTGTTCTAAATCGCTCACAATATTCAGGTCGTATTGCACCTTACCATTTCTACCATTTCCATTTCAATTATATTTCAATTGTTTCTAAATTATCTGTCGAGTTTGCTCGTGAATTCTTATACCATACTTACAGACATTATTTCTGCGCTATTTTGTTCGAACGAGCTCGCTCGCTTTATAATTCTTATTACGATTGCTATTTCTGTGCTATTTTGTTTGTACGAGCTCGCTCGCTTTATAATTCATATCACAATTGCTATTACTGTGCTATTTTGTTCACACGAGCTCGCTCGCACTATCTTTCATATTACCATTGCTATTCCTGCGCTATTTCGTTCATATGAGCTTGCTCGCATCATTATTCAAATTACAATTGGTATTTTGCGCTATTTTGTTGCACGAGCTTGCTCGCATTATAATTCAAAGCTATAATTGTTATTTTGTGCTATTCTGTTGTACGAGCTTGCTCGCACTATAATTCAAGTTCGTAATTCTTATTTTTGTGCTCTTTTGCTTTGTACGAGCTCGCTCGCAAACTACTGAATTTTATTCTGTGCTATATATTTCGTTCGAGCTTGCTCGCAAGCCGTCACTATATTTTGTTTCACGAGTTCTGCTCGCAAATCATCACTTTGTATCTATTCTGGTTCATTATACTTTGTTTGTTTAAACCTATTACTTCGCAGCTTTTATTCAGCAACATCCTGCTCCTCGATATCTTCCACTTCTAAAGTGTCGTTCCAAGTGACCGGTTAAAGTGATCGCGAAAGTGAGTGTGCGCGCGGTGTTTCATAGGGTTGTTCGACTCCGACCTGTTCCGCAAATTCCTTAGACTTCCTACGTCCGTTCTTCTAACCCAAAAATTGGTGTATCAATCGTGTACGTCTGAGCCCAGAGGGTGCTCGGTACCGAGAGAACACTTATTCCCCTTCGATCGAAATCTCCTGTCACAAATCGAGCAAACCCACGCGTTCGGACGAGTTGCACACACCCGCATAGTGACACTTCGACCACTGGGAACCATCTCTACTACCGCGACGCGTGTTAGTTCTACGCGGTGTTCACGACGGACGACGTCCCTCTCGGTTCGCATTTTATTCCCCTCTTCGCCTTTTCAACAACGACGAACACCGGTATCGGGTCCCTGATCAGACGTGGACGTTACGCGCCACGTGGATCTAAGATCGTCTTAAATAAATTGGTCGGTTACGTCCCCGCCCCGTCTGGGCTCGTTTCGTCGGATCATATCCGACCCGGGACGTAACACCCGAATTTCGGCGGTTCCACGGTTCAGGGCTGAAAAGGGCCAGAAAGAAAATAACTGATTCAAACGTTCGAATTTAACGCAAATTTCGCGACGCTGACTTCGCATCGGTGGTGAGTGCCGCTACAGTCGCCGCATTTACTCTCCCCTGATAGTTGAGCGAATCGACTTGTAACTTCGAGGTTACGAATCCGATTCTACGTTTAGTTTTACATGTTCCATTCATTTTAAAGGGAGGGGGGTTGGGGGGAGGATGACGATGACAGACCAATCGCGCGCCTCTCTTCGCCACCATCGTCGCTACAGACGACCTCGACCTCGAGCCGAGCCGAGCCCAGCCGGGCGGAGCCGAAGGCCCGACGGGCTCCCGGAAAATTCGGAAAGGCGATATACCTTTAGTTCCCAGTTGGCCGTAACTTTTTCGGTGACGTCAAATTAGTGCAATTTTGCGATTTCTTTGTCGCCGCATAGCTCGAGAACGGGTTAACGCCCCGGGGCGAGAGTAGACTCGTTGGACGGAGGACGCAGAGACGAAGGTTTACCGCGCGAAAAATTCGCGACAATTCGCGAAAAATTTTTTACGTGTGTATCGGTAACGTGCGTCGACCTCGGCGGAGGATAACTTACAGACCACCACCGGCAGTGGTCGGTAACGCTCGGGGGGTATAAGCTGCCGCGTTAAAAATGAAACCCGAATTTCGGCGCTTCCACGGTTCAGGGCTGAAAAGGGCCCGAAAGAAAATAACTGATTCAAACGTTCGAATTTAACGCAAATTTCGCGACGCTGACTTCGCATCGGTGGTGAGTGCCGCTACAGTCGCCGCATTTACTCTCCCCTGATAGTTGAGCGAATCGACTTGTAACTCCGAGCTTACGAATCCGATTCTACGTTTAGGTTTACATGTTCCATTCATTTTAAAGGGAGGGGGGTTGGGGGGGAGGATAGCGATGACAGACCAATCGCGCGCCTCCCCGCCACCATCGTCGCTACCGACGACCTCGACCTCGAGCCGAGCCGAGCCGAGCCGAGCGGGGCCGAAGGCCCGATGGGCTCCGGGAAAATTCGGGAAGGCGATATACCTTTAATTCCGAGTTGGCCGTAACTTTTTCGATGACGTCAAATTAGTGCAAAATCAAAGTTTCTTTGTCGCCGTATAGCTCGAGAACGGGTCGACGGCTGCGGGCGAGAGTAGGCTCGTCGGACGGAGGACGCGGAGACGACGGATTACCGAGCGAAAAATTCTCGAAAAATTTTTTACGTGTGCATCGGTGACGCGTCGACCTCGGCGGAGGATAAGTTACCGTCCACCATCGGCAGTGGTCGGTAACGCTCGGGGGGTATAAGCTGCCGCGTTAAAAATGAAATCCGAATCTCGGCGCTTGCACGGTTCCGGGCTGAAAAGGGCCTGAAAGAAAATAACTGATTCAAACGTTCGAATTTAACGCCAACTTCGCGACGCTGACTTCGCATCGGTGGCGAGTGCCGCCTCAGTCGCCGCGTTTACTCTACTGTAACGTCGTACCGACGTCTTGCGTCGGCCTCCTTCATACGAGCAAATTCTCGCCGTATATACATATATATACATATCCCCGTGAGCGTGAACATAGGGAATCGGAAAAGACGCAATAGCCACCGGTACAAGCGGACGCCAGCATGGCAACCGCGAGTACAGGTGTACGTACATCTAAACCGTCGCCTCGTTCAAACAGCGAAAAGTATACATCGACGACAACATATTCGTCCGTACCTCGTACGATTTAGACAAAGGACTTCACGGTTCACCGAATCCCTATGGTCCGCGCTCTCATTATAAATAAGACGAAATCGCGCGAATCACTCTCTTCTAGTTCAAACTCTCTTCTAGTTCAAACTCTCTTCTAGTTCAAACTCTCTTCTAGTTCAGACCCGCTTCCAGTTCAGACTCTCTTCTAGTTCACTCTCTTCCAGTTTCGGAATTCTACTAATTCAGTTCTCTCGCGTCTTCAATCGAATTCAGTTCGACTCAGTCTTTTCTCGCGTTTTCGGACTCTATTTCAGATCGTTCACGATATTCAGGTCGTATTGCTCCTTACCATTTACACTATTTCTTTATATATCATTTGGTTCTAAATTGTTATTCGAGTCTGCTCGTAGATTATTATTACGTATTTACAGATATTATTCTGGTTTATTGGTTGCACGAGGTTACTCGTAAACCGTCACCGTTATTTTGTTGTACGAGCTTACTCGCATTATCATTTCAAATTTGTAATTACTATTTTCGTGCTATCTTGTTTATGCGATCTTGCTCGCTTTATTATTCACATTTCAATTGTTAATTTTGTGTTATTTGGCTTATACGAGCTTGCTCGCATTACTATTCGTATTGCAATTGCTATTTTTGTTAATTTGGCGCTATTTTTGTTTGAACGAGCTTTGCTCGCATTACTATTCGTATTGCAATTGCTATTTTTGTTAATTTGGCGCTATTTTTGTTTGAACGAGCTTGCTCGCATTACTATTCGTATTGCAATTGCTATTTTTGTTAATTGGGCGCTATTTTTGTTTGAACGAGCTTGCTCGCATTACTATTCGTATTGATAACTATTATCTAGTGCTATTTTGTTGTACGAGCTTGCTCGCATTATAATTAAGGCTGATAATTCTTATTTTTGTGCCATTTTGCTTTGTATGAGCTCGCTCGTAACCTGCTTGTTACTATTCTGTGCTATATATCTCGTTCGAGCTCGCTAGCGAACCGACATTGTATTTGGTTCACGAGTTCTGCTCGCAAGTCTTATTCTTGTACATATTCTGATTCATTATATTCTGTCTGTTTAAACCATCTATTTCGCAGCTTATTCAGCAACACCTTGCTCCTCGATATCTTCCACTTCTAAAGTGTCGTTCCCAGTGACCGGTTAAAGTGATCGCGAGTGTGTGCGTGTGTGTGTGCGCGTCTCCGGGTTGTTCAATCCCGATCGGTCCGTCGATCGATTCCTCACATCCCTCACATTCCTCACATTCGTTCCTATAACCCCTAAAATTGGTGTATCAATCGTGTACGTCTGAGCCCAGAGGGTGCTCGGTACCGAGAGAACACTAATTTCCCTTCGGTCGAGAATCCTGTCACGAATCGAACAACCCACGCGTTCGGACGAGTCACACACAACACGCCCACATAGTGACACTCTGATCGCAGGGAGCTGTCACCGTCATCGCGCAGTTCGTCGCTCCGTCGCGACATCCCCGCCGGACGACGTCCATTCATTTCCCTCTTCGCCCCTTTTCAACAACGACGAACGCCGGTATCGGGTCCCTGATCAGACGTGGACGTTACGCGCCACGTGGATCTAAGATCGTCTTAAATAAATTGGTCGGTTACGTCCCCGCCCCGTCTGGGCGTCGTTTCGTCGGATCATATCCGACCCGGGACGTAACACTACCTTGATAGTTGAGCGAATCGACTTGTAACTTCGAGCTTACGAATCCGATTCTACGTTTAGTTTTACATGTTCCATTCATTTTAAAGGGAGGGGGGTTGGGGGGGAGGATGGCGATGACAGACCAATCGGGCGCCTCCCCGCCACCATCGTCGCTACCGACGACCTCGACCTCGAGCCGAGCCGAGCGGGGCCGAAGGCCCGATGGGCTCCGGGAAAATTCGGGAAGGCGATATGCCTTTAATTCCGAGTTGGCCGTAACTTTTTCGATGACGTCAAATTAGTGCAAAATCAAAGTTTCTTTGTCGCCGTATAGCTCGAGAACGGGTCGACGGCTGCGGGCGAGAGTAGGCTCGTCGGACGGAGGACGCGGAGACGAAGGATTACCGAGCGAAAAATTCTCGAAAAATTTTTTACGTGTGCATCGGTGACGCGTCGACCTCGGCGGAGGATAAGTTACCGTCCACCATCGGCAGTGGTCGGTAACGCTCGGGGGGTATAAGCTGCCGCGTTAAAAATGAAATCCGAATCTCGGCGCTTGCACGGTTCCGGGCTGAAAAGGGCCTGAAAGAAAATAACTGATTCAAACGTTCGAATTTAACGCCAATTTCGCGACGCTGACTTCGCATCGGTGGTGAGTGCCGCTACAGTCGCCTCATTTACTCTCCCCTGATAGTTGAGCGAATCGACTTGTAACTTCGAGATTACGAATCCGATTCTACGTTTAGGTTTACATTTCCCATTAATTTTAAAGGGAGGGGGGGTGGTTGGCGATGACAGACCAATCGCGCGCCTCGCCGCCACCATCGTCACTACAGACGTCCTCGACCTCGAGCCGAGCCGAGCCCAGCCGGGCGGGGCCGAAGGCCCGACAGGCTCCCGGAAAATTCGGAAAGGCGATATACCTTTAGTTCCCAGTTGGCCGTAACTTTTTCGGTGACGTCAAATTAGTGAAATTTTGCGATTTCTTTGTCGCCGTATAGCTCGAGAACGGGCCGACGGGTGCGGGCGAGAGTAGGCTCGTCGGACGTAGGACGCTGAGACGAAGGTTTACCGCGCGAAAAATTCGAGAAAAATTGGCGAAAGATTTTTTACGTGTGCATCGGTGACGCGTCGACCTCGGCGGAGGATAAGTTACCGACCACCACCGGCAGTGGTCGGTAACGCACGGGGGGTATAAGCTGCCGCGTTAAAAATGAAACCCGAATCTCGGCGCTTGCACGGTTCAGGGCTGAAAAGAGCCCGAAAGAAAATAACTGATTCAAACGTTCGAATTTAACGCCAATTTCGCGACGCTGACTTCGCATCGGTGGTGAGTGCCGCTACAGTCGCCGCATTTACTCCCCCCGGATAGTTGAGCGAATCGACTTGTAACTTCGAGGTTACGAATCCAATTCTACGTTTAGGTTTACATTTCCCATTAATTTTAAAGGGCGGGGGGGTGGTTGGCGATGACAGACCAATCGCGCGCCTCTCCGCCACCATCGTCACTACAGACGACCTCGACCTCGAGCCGAGCCGAGCCCAGCCGGGCGGGGCCGAAGGCCCGACAGGCTCCGGGAAAATTCGGAAAGGCGATATACCTTTAGTTCCCAGTTGGCCGTAACTTTTTCGGTGACGTCAAATTAGTGAAATTTTGCGATTTCTTTGTCGCCGTATAGCTCGAGAACGGGCCGACGGGTGCGAGCGAGAGTAGGCTCGTCGGACGTAGGACGCTGAGACGAAGGTTTACCGCGCGAAAAATTCGAGAAAAATTGGCGAAAGATTTTTTACGTGTGCATCGGTGACGCGTCGACCTCGGCGGAGGATAAGTTACCGACCACCACCGGCAGTGGTCGGTAACGCTCGGGGGATATAAGCTGCCGCGTTAAAAATGAAACCCGAATCTCGGCGCTTGCACGGTTCAGGGCTGAAAAGGGCCCGAAAGAAAATAACTGATTCAAACGTTCGAATTTAACGCCAATTTCGCGACGCTGACTTCGCATCGGTGGTGAGTGCCGCTACAGTCGCCGCATTTACTCTCCCCTGATAGTTGAGCGAATCGACTTGTAACTTCGAGGTTACGAATCCAATTCTACGTTTAGGTTTACATTTCCCATTAATTTTAAAGGGCGGGGGGGGTGGTTGGCGATGACAGACCAATCGCGCGCCTCTCCGCCACCATCGTCACTACAGACGACCTCGACCTCGAGCCGAGCCGAGCCCAGCCGGGCGGGGCCGAAGGCCCGATGGGCTGCCGGAAAATTCGGAAGGCGATATACCTTTAATTCCCAGTTGGCCGTAACTTTTTCGATGACGTCAAATTAGTGCAAAATCAAAGTTTCTTTGCCGCCGTATAGCTCGAGAACGGGTCGACGGGTGCGGGCGAGAGTAGGCTCGTCGGACGGAGGACGAAGAGACGAAGGTTTAAAAATTCGCGACAATTCTCGAAAAATTTTTTACGTGTGCATCGGTGACGCGTCGACCTCGGCGGAGGATAACTTACCGACCACCACCGGCAGTGGTCGGTAACGCTCGGGGGGTATAAGCTGCCGCGTTAGAAATGAAACCCGAATCTCGGCGCTTGCACGGTTCAGGGCTGAAAAGGGCCCGAAAGAAAATAACTGATTCAAACGTTCGAATTTAACGCCAATTTCGCGACGTTGACTTCGCATCGGTGGTGAGTGCCGCTACAGTCGCCGCATTTACTCTCCCCTGATAGTTGAGCGAATCGACTTGTAACTTCGAGGTTACGAATCCGATTCTACGTTTAGGTATACATTTCCCATTAATTTTAAAGGGAGGGGGGTGGTTGGCGATGACAGACCAATCGCGCGCCTCTCCGCCACCATCGTCACTACAGACGACCTCGACCTCGAGCCGAGCCGAGCCCAGCCGGGCGGGGCCGAAGGCCCGACAGGCTCCGGGAAAATTCGGAAAGGCGATATACCTTTAGTTCCCAGTTGGCCGTAACTTTTTCGGTGACGTCAAATTAGTGAAATTTTGCGATTTCTTTGTCGCCGTATAGCTCGAGAACGGGCCGACGGGTGCGGGCGAGAGTAGGCTCGTCGGACGTAGGACGCTGAGACGAAGGTTTACCGCGCGAAAAATTCGAGAAAAATTGGCGAAAGATTTTTTACGTGTGCATCGGTGACGCGTCGACCTCGGCGGAGGATAAGTTACCGACCACCACCGGCAGTGGTCGGTAACGCTCGGGGGATATAAGCTGCCGCGTTAAAAATGAAACCCGAATCTCGGCGCTTGCACGGTTCAGGGCTGAAAAGGGCCCGAAAGAAAATAACTGATTCAAACGTTCGAATTTAACGCCAATTTCGCGACGCTGACTTCGCATCGGTGGTGAGTGCCGCTACAGTCGCCGCATTTACTCTCCCCTGATAGTTGAGCGAATCGACTTGTAACTTCGAGGTTACGAATCCAATTCTACGTTTAGGTTTACATTTCCCATTAATTTTAAAGGGCGGGGGGGTGGTTGGCGATGACAGACCAATCGCGCGCCTCTCCGCCACCATCGTCACTACAGACGACCTCGACCTCGAGCCGAGCCGAGCCCAGCCGGGCGGGGCCGAAGGCCCGACAGGCTCCGGGAAAATTCGGAAAGGCGATATACCTTTAGTTCCCAGTTGGCCGTAACTTTTTCGGTGACGTCAAATTAGTGAAATTTTGCGATTTCTTTGTCGCCGTATAGCTCGAGAACGGGCCGACGGGTGCGGGCGAGAGTAGGCTCGTCGGACGTAGGACGCTGAGACGAAGGTTTACCGCGCGAAAAATTCGAGAAAAATTGGCGAAAGATTTTTTACGTGTGCATCGGTGACGCGTCGACCTCGGCGGAGGATAAGTTACCGACCACCACCGGCAGTGGTCGGTAACGCTCGGGGGATATAAGCTGCCGCGTTAAAAATGAAACCCGAATCTCGGCGCTTGCACGGTTCAGGGCTGAAAAGGGCCCGAAAGAAAATAACTGATTCAAACGTTCGAATTTAACGCCAATTTCGCGACGCTGACTTCGCATCGGTGGTGAGTGCCGCTACAGTCGCCGCATTTACTCTCCCCTGATAGTTGAGCGAATCGACTTGTAACTTCGAGGTTACGAATCCAATTCTACGTTTAGGTTTACATTTCCCATTAATTTTAAAGGGCGGGGGGGGGTGGTTGGCGATGACAGACCAATCGCGCGCCTCTCCGCCACCATCGTCACTACAGACGACCTCGACCTCGAGCCGAGCCGAGCCCAGCCGGGCGGGGCCGAAGGCCCGATGGGCTCCCGGAAAATTCGGAAGGCGATATACCTTTAATTCCCAGTTGGCCGTAACTTTTTCGATGACGTCAAATTAGTGCAAAATCAAAGTTTCTTTGCCGCCGTATAGCTCGAGAACGGGTCGACGGGTGCGGGCGAGAGTAGGCTCGTCGGACGGAGGACGAAGAGACGAAGGTTTAAAAATTCGCGACAATTCTCGAAAAATTTTTTACGTGTGCATCGGTGACGCGTCGACCTCGGCGGAGGATAACTTACCGACCACCACCGGCAGTGGTCGGTAACGCTCGGGGGGTATAAGCTGCCGCGTTAGAAATGAAACCCGAATCTCGGCGCTTGCACGGTTCAGGGCTGAAAAGGGCCCGAAAGAAAATAACTGATTCAAACGTTCGAATTTAACGCCAATTTCGCGACGTTGACTTCGCATCGGTGGTGAGTGCCGCTACAGTCGCCGCATTTACTCTCCCCTGATAGTTGAGCGAATCGACTTGTAACTTCGAGGTTACGAATCCGATTCTACGTTTAGGTATACATTTCCCATTAATTTTAAAGGGAGGGGGGTGGTTGGCGATGACAGACCAATCGCGCGCCTCTCCGCCACCATCGTCACTACAGACGACCTCGACCTCGAGCCGAGCCGAGCCCAGCCGGGCGGGGCCGAAGGCCCGACAGGCTCCGGGAAAATTCGGAAAGGCGATATACCTTTAGTTCCCAGTTGGCCGTAACTTTTTCGGTGACGTCAAATTAGTGAAATTTTGCGATTTCTTTGTCGCCGTATAGCTCGAGAACGGGCCGACGGGTGCGGGCGAGAGTAGGCTCGTCGGACGTAGGACGCTGAGACGAAGGTTTACCGCGCGAAAAATTCGAGAAAAATTGGCGAAAGATTTTTTACGTGTGCATCGGTGACGCGTCGACCTCGGCGGAGGATAAGTTACCGACCACCACCGGCAGTGGTCGGTAACGCTCGGGGGATATAAGCTGCCGCGTTAAAAATGAAACCCGAATCTCGGCGCTTGCACGGTTCAGGGCTGAAAAGGGCCCGAAAGAAAATAACTGATTCAAACGTTCGAATTTAACGCCAATTTCGCGACGCTGACTTCGCATCGGTGGTGAGTGCCGCTACAGTCGCCGCATTTACTCTCCCCTGATAGTTGAGGGAATCGACTTGTAACTTCGAGGTTACGAATCCAATTCTACGTTTAGGTTTACATTTCCCATTAATTTTAAAGGGCGGGGGGGTGGTTGGCGATGACAGACCAATCGCGCGCCTCTCCGCCACCATCGTCACTACAGACGACCTCGACCTCGAGCCGAGCCGAGCCCAGCCGGGCGGGGCCGAAGGCCCGACAGGCTCCGGGAAAATTCGGAAAGGCGATATACCTTTAGTTCCCAGTTGGCCGTAACTTTTTCGGTGACGTCAAATTAGTGAAATTTTGCGATTTCTTTGTCGCCGTATAGCTCGAGAACGGGCCGACGGGTGCGGGCGAGAGTAGGCTCGTCGGACGTAGGACGCTGAGACGAAGGTTTACCGCGCGAAAAATTCGAGAAAAATTGGCGAAAGATTTTTTACGTGTGCATCGGTGACGCGTCGACCTCGGCGGAGGATAAGTTACCGACCACCACCGGCAGTGGTCGGTAACGCTCGGGGGATATAAGCTGCCGCGTTAAAAATGAAACCCGAATCTCGGCGCTTGCACGGTTCAGGGCTGAAAAGGGCCCGAAAGAAAATAACTGATTCAAACGTTCGAATTTAACGCCAATTTCGCGACGCTGACTTCGCATCGGTGGTGAGTGCCGCTACAGTCGCCGCATTTACTCTCCCCTGATAGTTGAGCGAATCGACTTGTAACTTCGAGGTTACGAATCCAATTCTACGTTTAGGTTTACATTTCCCATTAATTTTAAAGGGCGGGGGGGTGGTTGGCGATGACAGACCAATCGCGCGCCTCTCCGCCACCATCGTCACTACAGACGACCTCGACCTCGAGCCGAGCCGAGCCCAGCCGGGCGGGGCCGAAGGCCCGATGGGCTCCCGGAAAATTCGGAAGGCGATATACCTTTAATTCCCAGTTGGCCGTAACTTTTTCGATGACGTCAAATTAGTGCAAAATCAAAGTTTCTTTGCCGCCGTATAGCTCGAGAACGGGTCGACGGGTGCGGGCGAGAGTAGGCTCGTCGGACGGAGGACGAAGAGACGAAGGTTTAAAAATTCGCGACAATTCTCGAAAAATTTTTTACGTGTGCATCGGTGACGCGTCGACCTCGGCGGAGGATAACTTACCGACCACCACCGGCAGTGGTCGGTAACGCTCGGGGGGTATAAGCTGCCGCGTTAGAAATGAAACCCGAATCTCGGCGCTTGCACGGTTCAGGGCTGAAAAGGGCCCGAAAGAAAATAACTGATTCAAACGTTCGAATTTAACGCCAATTTCGCGACGTTGACTTCGCATCGGTGGTGAGTGCCGCTACAGTCGCCGCATTTACTCTCCCCTGATAGTTGAGCGAATCGACTTGTAACTTCGAGGTTACGAATCCGATTCTACGTTTAGGTATACATTTCCCATTAATTTTAAAGGGAGGGGGGGTGGTTGGCGATGACAGACCAATCGCGCGCCTCTCCGCCACCATCGTCACTACAGACGACCTCGACCTCGAGCCGAGCCGAGCCCAGCCGGGCGGGGCCGAAGGCCCGACAGGCTCCGGGAAAATTCGGAAAGGCGATATACCTTTAGTTCCCAGTTGGCCGTAACTTTTTCGGTGACGTCAAATTAGTGAAATTTTGCGATTTCTTTGTCGCCGTATAGCTCGAGAACGGGCCGACGGGTGCGGGCGAGAGTAGGCTCGTCGGACGTAGGACGCTGAGACGAAGGTTTACCGCGCGAAAAATTCGAGAAAAATTGGCGAAAGATTTTTTACGTGTGCATCGGTGACGCGTCGACCTCGGCGGAGGATAAGTTACCGACCACCACCGGCAGTGGTCGGTAACGCTCGGGGGATATAAGCTGCCGCGTTAAAAATGAAACCCGAATCTCGGCGCTTGCACGGTTCAGGGCTGAAAAGGGCCCGAAAGAAAATAACTGATTCAAACGTTCGAATTTAACGCCAATTTCGCGACGCTGACTTCGCATCGGTGGTGAGTGCCGCTACAGTCGCCGCATTTACTCTCCCCTGATAGTTGAGCGAATCGACTTGTAACTTCGAGGTTACGAATCCAATTCTACGTTTAGGTTTACATTTCCCATTAATTTTAAAGGGCGGGGGGGTGGTTGGCGATGACAGACCAATCGCGCGCCTCTCCGCCACCATCGTCACTACAGACGACCTCGACCTCGAGCCGAGCCGAGCCCAGCCGGGCGGGGCCGAAGGCCCGACAGGCTCCGGGAAAATTCGGAAAGGCGATATACCTTTAGTTCCCAGTTGGCCGTAACTTTTTCGGTGACGTCAAATTAGTGAAATTTTGCGATTTCTTTGTCGCCGTATAGCTCGAGAACGGGCCGACGGGTGCGGGCGAGAGTAGGCTCGTCGGACGTAGGACGCTGAGACGAAGGTTTACCGCGCGAAAAATTCGAGAAAAATTGGCGAAAGATTTTTTACGTGTGCATCGGTGACGCGTCGACCTCGGCGGAGGATAAGTTACCGACCACCACCGGCAGTGGTCGGTAACGCTCGGGGGATATAAGCTGCCGCGTTAAAAATGAAACCCGAATCTCGGCGCTTGCACGGTTCAGGGCTGAAAAGGGCCCGAAAGAAAATAACTGATTCAAACGTTCGAATTTAACGCCAATTTCGCGACGCTGACTTCGCATCGGTGGTGAGTGCCGCTACAGTCGCCGCATTTACTCTCCCCTGATAGTTGAGCGAATCGACTTGTAACTTCGAGGTTACGAATCCAATTCTACGTTTAGGTTTACATTTCCCATTAATTTTAAAGGGCGAGGGGGGGGTGGTTGGCGATGACAGACCAATCGCGCGCCTCTCCGCCACCATCGTCACTACAGACGACCTCGACCTCGAGCCGAGCCGAGCCCAGCCGGGCGGGGCCGAAGGCCCGATGGGCTCCCGGAAAATTCGGAAGGCGATATACCTTTAATTCCCAGTTGGCCGTAACTTTTTCGATGACGTCAAATTAGTGAAATTTTTCGATTTCTTTGTCGCCGTATAGCTCGAGAACGGGCCGACGGGTGCGGGCGAGAGTAGGCTCGTCGGACGGAGGACGCGAAGACGAAAGTTTACCGCGCGAAAATTCGCGAAATATTTTTTACGTGTGCATCGGTAACGCGCGTCGACCTCGGTGTAGGATAACTTACCGACCACCACCGGCAGTGGTCGGTAACGCTCGGGGGGTATAAGGTGCCGCGTTAAAAATGAAACCCGAATTTCGGCGCTTCCACGGTTCAGGGCTGAAAAGGGCCCGAAAGAAAATAACTGATTCAAACGTTCGAATTTAACGCCAACTTCGCGACGCTGACTTCGCATCGGTGGCGAGTGCCGCCACAGTCGCCGCGTTTACTCTACCTTGATAGTTGAGCGAATCGACTTGTAACTACGAGCTTACGAATCCGATTCTACGTTTAGTTTTACATGTTCCATTCATTTTAAAGGGAGGGGGGTTGGGGGGGAGGATGGCGATGACAGACCAATCGGGCGCCTCCCCGCCACCATCGTCGCTACCAACGACCTCGACCTCGAGCCGAGCCGAGCCGAGCCGAGCGGGGCCGAAGGCCCGATGGGCTCCGGGAAAATTCGGGAAGGCGATATACCTTTAATTCCGAGTTGGCCGTAACTTTTTCGGTGACGTCAAATTAGTGAAATTTTGCGATTTCTTTGTCGCCGTATAGCTCGAGAACGGGCCGACGGGTGCGGGCGAGAGTAGGCTCGTCGGACGGAGGACGCGGAGACGAAAGCTTACCGCGCGAAAATTCGCGAAAAATTTTTTACGTGTGCATCGGTGACGCGTCGTCCTCGGCGGAGGATAAGTTACCGACCACCACCGGCAGTGGTCGGTAACGCTCGGGGGGTATAAGCTGCCGCGTTAAAAATGAAACCCGGATTTCGGCGCTTCCACGGTTCCGGGCTGAAAAGGGCCCGAAAGAAAATAACTGATTCAAACGTTCGAATTTAACGCCAATTTCGCGACGCTGACTTCGCATCGGTGGTGAGTGCCGCTACAGTCGCCGCATTTACTCTCCCCTGATAGTTGAGCGAATCGACTTGTAACTTCGAGGTTACGAATCCGATTCTACGTTTAAGTTTACATTTCCCATTAATTTTAAAGTGAGGGGGGTGGGGGGGTGGTTGGCGAAGACAGACCAATCGCGCGCCTCTCTTCGCCACCGTCGTCGCTACAGACGACCTCGACCTCGAGCCGAGCCGAGCCCAGCCGGGCGGGGACGAAGGCCCGACGGGCTCCCGGAAAATTCGGAAAGGCGATATACCTTTAGTTCCCAGTTGGCCGTAACTTTTTCGGTGACGTCAAATTAGTGAAATTTTGCGATTTCTTTGTCGCCGTATAGCTCGAGAACGGGCCGACGGTTGCGGGCGAGAGTAGGCTCGTCGGACGTAGGACGCTGAGACGAAGGTTTACCGCGCGAAAAATTCGAGAAAAATTGGCGAAAGATTTTTTACGTGTGCATCGGTGACGCGTCGACCTCGGCGGAGGATAAGTTACCGACCACCACCGGCAGTGGTCGGTAACGCACGGGGGGTATAAGCTGCCGCGTTAAAAATGAAACCCGAATCTCGGCGCTTGCACGGTTCAGGGCTGAAAAGGGCCCGAAAGAAAATAACTGATTCAAACGTTCGAATTTAACGCCAATTTCGCGACGCTGACTTCGCATCGGTGGTGAGTGCCGCTACAGTCGCCGCATTTACTCCCCCCGGATAGTTGAGCGAATCGACTTGTAACTTCGAGGTTACGAATCCAATTCTACGTTTAGGTTTACATTTCCCATTAATTTTAAAGGGCGGGGGGGTGGTTGGCGATGACAGACCAATCGCGCGCCTCTCCGCCACCATCGTCACTACAGACGACCTCGACCTCGAGCCGAGCCGAGCCCAGCCGGGCGGGGCCGAAGGCCCGACAGGCTCCGGGAAAATTCGGAAGGGCGATATACCTTTAGTTCCCAGTTGGCCGTAACTTTTTCGGTGACGTCAAATTAGTGAAATTTTGCGATTTCTTTGTCGCCGTATAGCTCGAGAACGGGCCGACGGGTGCGGGCGAGAGTAGGCTCGTCGGACGTAGGACGCTGAGACGAAGGTTTACCGCGCGAAAAATTCGAGAAAAATTGGCGAAAGATTTTTTACGTGTGCATCGGTGACGCGTCGACCTCGGCGGAGGATAAGTTACCGACCACCACCGGCAGTGGTCGGTAACGCTCGGGGGATATAAGCTGCCGCGTTAAAAATGAAACCCGAATCTCGGCGCTTCCACGGTTCAGGGCTGAAAAGGGCCCGAAAGAAAATAACTGATTCAAACGTTCGAATTTAAGGCCAATTTCGCGACGTTGACTTCGCATCGGTGGTGAGTGCCGCTACAGTCGCCGCATTTACTCTCCCCTGATAGTTGAGCGAATCGACTTGTAACTTCGAGGTTACGAATCCGATTCTACGTTTAGGTTTACATTTCCCATTAATTTTAAAGGGCGGGGGGGTGGGGGGGTGATTGGCGATGACAGACCAATCGCGCGCCTCTCCGCCACCATCGTCACTACAGACGACCTCGACCTCGAGCCGAGCCGAGCCCAGCCGGGCGGGGCCGAAGGCCCGATGGGCTCCCGGAAAATTCGGAAGGCGATATACCTTTAATTCCCAGTTGGCCGTAACTTTTTCGATGACGTCAAATTAGTGCAAAATCAAAGTTTCTTTGCCGCCGTATAGCTCGAGAACGGGTCGACGGGTGCGGGCGAGAGTAGGCTCGTCGGACGGAGGACGAAGAGACGAAGGTTTAAAAATTCGCGACAATTCTCGAAAAATTTTTTACGTGTGCATCGGTGACGCGTCGACCTCGGCGGAGGATAAGTTACCGACCACCACCGGCAGTGGTCGGTAACTCTCGGGGGATATAAGCTGCCGCGTTAAAAATGAAACCCGAATCTCGGCGCTTCCACGGTCCAGGGCTGAAAAGGGCCCGAAAGAAAATAACTGATTCAAACGTTCGAATTTAACGCCAATTTCGCGACGCTGACTTCGCATCGGTGGTGAGTGCCGCTACAGTCGCCGCATTTACTCTCCCCTGATAGTTGAGCGAATCGACTTGTAACTTCGAGGTTACGAATCCAATTCTACGTTTAGGTTTACATTTCCCATTAATTTTAAAGGGCGGGGGGGGTGGTTGGCGATGACAGACCAATCGCGCGCCTCTCCGCCACCATCGTCACTACAGACGACCTCGACCTCGAGCAGAGCCGAGCCCAGCCGGACGGGGCCGAAGGCCCGACAGGCTCCGGGAAAATTCGGAAAGGCGATATACCTTTAGTTCCCAGTTGGCCGTAACTTTTTCGGTGACGTCAAATTAGTGAAATTTTGCGATTTCTTTGTCGCCGTATAGCTCGAGAACGGGCCGACGGGTGCGGGCGAGAGTAGGCTCGTCGGACGTAGGACGCTGAGACGAAGGTTTACCGCGCGAAAAATTCGAGAAAAATTGGCGAAAGATTTTTTACGTGTGCATCGGTGACGCGTCGACCTCGGCGGAGGATAAGTTACCGACCACCACCGGCAGTGGTCGGTAACGCTCGGGGGATATAAGCTGCCGCGTTAAAAATGAAACCCGAATCTCGGCGCTTCCACGGTTCAGGGCTGAAAAGGGCCCGAAAGAAAATAACTGATTCAAACGTTCGAATTTAACGCCAATTTCCCGACGCTGACTTCGCATCGGTGGTGAGTGCCGCTACAGTCGCCGCATTTACTCTCCCCTGATAGTTGAGCGAATCGACTTGTAACTTCGAGGTTACGAATCCAATTCTACGTTTAGGTTTACATTTCCCATTAATTTTAAAGGGCGGGGGGGGTGGTTGGCGATGACAGACCAATCGCGCGCCTCTCCGCCACCATCGTCACTACAGACGACCTCGACCTCGAGCCGAGCCGAGCCCAGCCGGGCGGGGCCGAAGGCCCGATGGGCTCCCGGAAAATTCGGAAGGCGATATACCTTTAATTCCCAGTTGGCCGTAACTTTTTCGATGACGTCAAATTAGTGCAAAATCAAAGTTTCTTTGCCGCCGTATAGCTCGAGAACGGGTCGACGGGTGCGGGCGAGAGTAGGCTCGTCGGACGGAGGACGAAGAGACGAAGGTTTAAAAATTCGCGACAATTCTCGAAAAATTTTTTACGTGTGCATCGGTGACGCGTCGACCTCGGCGGAGGATAACTTACCGACCACCACCGGCAGTGGTCGGTAACGCTCGGGGGGTATAAGCTGCCGCGTTAGAAATGAAACCCGAATCTCGGCGCTTGCACGGTTCAGGGCTGAAAAGGGCCCGAAAGAAAATAACTGATTCAAACGTTCGAATTTAACGCCAATTTCGCGACGTTGACTTCGCATCGGTGGTGAGTGCCGCTACAGTCGCCGCATTTACTCTCCCCTGATAGTTGAGCGAATCGACTTGTAACTTCGAGGTTACGAATCCGATTCTACGTTTAGGTTTACATTTCCCATTAATTTTAAAGGGCGGGGGGGTGGGGGGCGATGACAGACCAATCGCGCGCCTCCCCGCCACCATCGTCACTACAGACGACCTCGACCTCGAGCCGAGCCGAGCCCAGCCGGGCGGGGCCGAAGGCCCGATGGGCTCCCGGAAAATTCGGGAAGGCGATATACCTTTAATTCCGAGTTGGCCGTAACTTTTTCGATGACGTCAAATTAGTGCAAAATCAAAGTTTCTTTGTCGCCGTATAGCTCGAGAACGGGTCGACGGCTGCGGGCGAGAGTAGGCTCGTCGGACGGAGGACGCGGAGACGAAGGTTTACCGAGCGAAAAATTCTCGAAAAATTTTTTACGTGTGCTTCGGTGACGCGTCGACCTCGGCGGAGGATAAGTTACCGTCCACCATCGGCAGTGGTCGGTAACGCTCGGGGGGTATAAGCTGCCGCGTTAAAAATGAAATCCGAATCTCGGCGCTTGCACGGTTCCGGGCTGCAAAGGGCCTGAAAGAAAATAACTGATTCAAACGTTCGAATTTAACGCCAATTTCGCGACGCTGACTTCGCATCGGTGGTGAGTGCCGCTACAGTCGCCGCATTTACTCTCCCCTGATAGTTGAGCGAATCGACTTGTAACTTCGAGGTTACGAATCCGATTCTACGTTTAGGTTTACATTTCCCATTAATTTTAAAAGGAGGGGGGGTGGTTGGCGATGACAGACCAATCGCGCGCCTCTCCGCCACCATCGTCACTACAGACGACCTCGACCTCGAGCCGAGCCGAGCCCAGCCGGGCGGGGCCGAAGGCCCGACAGGCTCCCGGAAAATTCGGAAAGGCGATATACCTTTAGTTCCCAGTTGGCCGTAACTTTTTCGGTGACGTCAAATTAGTGAAATTTTGCGATTTCTTTGTCGCCGTATAGCTCGAGAACGGGCCGACGGGTGCGGGCGAGAGTAGGCTCGTCGCACGGAGGACGCGGAGACGAAAGTTTACCGCGCGAAAATTCGCGAAATATTTTTTACGTGTGCATCGGTAACGCGCGTCGACCTCGGTGGAGGATAACTTACCGACCACCACCGGCAGTGGTCGGTAACGCTCGGGGGGTATAAGCTGCCGCGTTAAAAATGAAACCCGAATTTCGGCGCCTCCACGGTTCAGGGCTGAAAAGGGCCCGAAAGAAAATAACTGATTCAAACGTTCGAATTTAACGCCAATTTCGCGACGTTGACTTCGCATCGGTGGTGAGTGCCGCTACAGTCGCCGCATTTACTCTCCCCTGATAGTTGAGCGAATCGACTTGTAACTTCGAGGTTACGAATCCGATTCTACGTTTAGGTTTACATTTCCCATTAATTTTAAAGGGCGGGGGGGTGGGGGGCGATGACAGACCAATCGCGCGCCTCCCCGCCACCATCGTCACTACAGACGACCTCGACCTCGAGCCGAGCCGAGCCCAGCCGGGCGGGGCCGAAGGCCCGATGGGCTCCCGGAAAATTCGGGAAGGCGATATACCTTTAATTCCGAGTTGGCCGTAACTTTTTCGATGACGTCAAATTAGTGCAAAATCAAAGTTTCTTTGTCGCCGTATAGCTCGAGAACGGGTCGACGGCTGCGGGCGAGAGTAGGCTCGTCGGACGGAGGACGCGGAGACGAAGGTTTACCGAGCGAAAAATTCTCGAAAAATTTTTTACGTGTGCTTCGGTGACGCGTCGACCTCGGCGGAGGATAAGTTACCGTCCACCATCGGCAGTGGTCGGTAACGCTCGGGGGGTATAAGCTGCCGCGTTAAAAATGAAATCCGAATCTCGGCGCTTGCACGGTTCCGGGCTGAAAAGGGCCTGAAAGAAAATAACTGATTCAAACGTTCGAATTTAACGCCAATTTCGCGACGCTGACTTCGCATCGGTGGTGAGTGCCGCTACAGTCGCCGCATTTACTCTCCCCTGATAGTTGAGCGAATCGACTTGTAACTTCGAGGTTACGAATCCGATTCTACGTTTAGGTTTACATTTCCCATTAATTTTAAAAGGAGGGGGGGTGGTTGGCGATGACAGACCAATCGCGCGCCTCTCCGCCACCATCGTCACTACAGACGACCTCGACCTCGAGCCGAGCCGAGCCCAGCCGGGCGGGGCCGAAGGCCCGACAGGCTCCCGGAAAATTCGGAAAGGCGATATACCTTTAGTTCCCAGTTGGCCGTAACTTTTTCGGTGACGTCAAATTAGTGAAATTTTGCGATTTCTTTGTCGCCGTATAGCTCGAGAACGGGCCGACGGGTGCGGGCGAGAGTAGGCTCGTCGCACGGAGGACGCGGAGACGAAAGTTTACCGCGCGAAAATTCGCGAAATATTTTTTACGTGTGCATCGGTAACGCGCGTCGACCTCGGTGGAGGATAACTTACCGACCACCACCGGCAGTGGTCGGTAACGCTCGGGGGGTATAAGCTGCCGCGTTAAAAATGAAACCCGAATTTCGGCGCCTCCACGGTTCAGGGCTGAAAAGGGCCCGAAAGAAAATAACTGATTCAAACGTTCGAATTTAACGCCAATTTCGCGACGCTGACTTCGCATCGGTGGTGAGTGCCGCTACAGTCGCCGCATTTACTCTCCCCTGATAGTTGAGCGAATCGACTTGTAACTTCGAGGTTACGAATCCAATTCTACGTTTAGGTTTACATTTCCCATTAATTTTAAAGGGCGGGGGGGGTGGTTGGCGATGACAGACCAATCGCGCGCCTCTCCGCCACCATCGTCACTACAGACGACCTCGACCTCGAGCAGAGCCGAGCCCAGCCGGACGGGGCCGAAGGCCCGACAGGCTCCGGGAAAATTCGGAAAGGCGATATACCTTTAGTTCCCAGTTGGCCGTAACTTTTTCGGTGACGTCAAATTAGTGAAATTTTGCGATTTCTTTGTCGCCGTATAGCTCGAGAACGGGCCGACGGGTGCGGGCGAGAGTAGGCTCGTCGGACGTAGGACGCTGAGACGAAGGTTTACCGCGCGAAAAATTCGAGAAAAATTGGCGAAAGATTTTTTACGTGTGCATCGGTGACGCGTCGACCTCGGCGGAGGATAAGTTACCGACCACCACCGGCAGTGGTCGGTAACGCTCGGGGGATATAAGCTGCCGCGTTAAAAATGAAACCCGAATCTCGGCGCTTCCACGGTTCAGGGCTGAAAAGGGCCCGAAAGAAAATAACTGATTCAAACGTTCGAATTTAACGCCAATTTCGCGACGCTGACTTCGCATCGGTGGTGAGTGCCGCTACAGTCGCCGCATTTACTCTCCCCTGATAGTTGAGCGAATCGACTTGTAACTTCGAGGTTACGAATCCAATTCTACGTTTAGGTTTACATTTCCCATTAATTTTAAAGGGCGGGGGGGGTGGTTGGCGATGACAGACCAATCGCGCGCCTCTCCGCCACCATCGTCACTACAGACGACCTCGACCTCGAGCCGAGCCGAGCCCAGCCGGGCGGGGCCGAAGGCCCGATGGGCTCCCGGAAAATTCGGAAGGCGATATACCTTTAATTCCCAGTTGGCCGTAACTTTTTCGATGACGTCAAATTAGTGCAAAATCAAAGTTTCTTTGCCGCCGTATAGCTCGAGAACGGGTCGACGGGTGCGGGCGAGAGTAGGCTCGTCGGACGGAGGACGAAGAGACGAAGGTTTAAAAATTCGCGACAATTCTCGAAAAATTTTTTACGTGTGCATCGGTGACGCGTCGACCTCGGCGGAGGATAACTTACCGACCACCACCGGCAGTGGTCGGTAACGCTCGGGGGGTATAAGCTGCCGCGTTAGAAATGAAACCCGAATCTCGGCGCTTGCACGGTTCAGGGCTGAAAAGGGCCCGAAAGAAAATAACTGATTCAAACGTTCGAATTTAACGCCAATTTCGCGACGTTGACTTCGCATCGGTGGTGAGTGCCGCTACAGTCGCCGCATTTACTCTCCCCTGATAGTTGAGCGAATCGACTTGTAACTTCGAGGTTACGAATCCGATTCTACGTTTAGGTTTACATTTCCCATTAATTTTAAAGGGCGGGGGGGTGGGGGGCGATGACAGACCAATCGCGCGCCTCCCCGCCACCATCGTCACTACAGACGACCTCGACCTCGAGCCGAGCCGAGCCCAGCCGGGCGGGGCCGAAGGCCCGATGGGCTCCCGGAAAATTCGGGAAGGCGATATACCTTTAATTCCGAGTTGGCCGTAACTTTTTCGATGACGTCAAATTAGTGCAAAATCAAAGTTTCTTTGTCGCCGTATAGCTCGAGAACGGGTCGACGGCTGCGGGCGAGAGTAGGCTCGTCGGACGGAGGACGCGGAGACGAAGGTTTACCGAGCGAAAAATTCTCGAAAAATTTTTTACGTGTGCTTCGGTGACGCGTCGACCTCGGCGGAGGATAAGTTACCGTCCACCATCGGCAGTGGTCGGTAACGCTCGGGGGGTATAAGCTGCCGCGTTAAAAATGAAATCCGAATCTCGGCGCTTGCACGGTTCCGGGCTGCAAAGGGCCTGAAAGAAAATAACTGATTCAAACGTTCGAATTTAACGCCAATTTCGCGACGCTGACTTCGCATCGGTGGTGAGTGCCGCTACAGTCGCCGCATTTACTCTCCCCTGATAGTTGAGCGAATCGACTTGTAACTTCGAGGTTACGAATCCGATTCTACGTTTAGGTTTACATTTCCCATTAATTTTAAAAGGAGGGGGGGTGGTTGGCGATGACAGACCAATCGCGCGCCTCTCCGCCACCATCGTCACTACAGACGACCTCGACCTCGAGCCGAGCCGAGCCCAGCCGGGCGGGGCCGAAGGCCCGACAGGCTCCCGGAAAATTCGGAAAGGCGATATACCTTTAGTTCCCAGTTGGCCGTAACTTTTTCGGTGACGTCAAATTAGTGAAATTTTGCGATTTCTTTGTCGCCGTATAGCTCGAGAACGGGCCGACGGGTGCGGGCGAGAGTAGGCTCGTCGCACGGAGGACGCGGAGACGAAAGTTTACCGCGCGAAAATTCGCGAAATATTTTTTACGTGTGCATCGGTAACGCGCGTCGACCTCGGTGGAGGATAACTTACCGACCACCACCGGCAGTGGTCGGTAACGCTCGGGGGGTATAAGCTGCCGCGTTAAAAATGAAACCCGAATTTCGGCGCCTCCACGGTTCAGGGCTGAAAAGGGCCCGAAAGAAAATAACTGATTCAAACGTTCGAATTTAACGCCAATTTCGCGACGTTGACTTCGCATCGGTGGTGAGTGCCGCTACAGTCGCCGCATTTACTCTCCCCTGATAGTTGAGCGAATCGACTTGTAACTTCGAGGTTACGAATCCGATTCTACGTTTAGGTTTACATTTCCCATTAATTTTAAAGGGCGGGGGGGTGGGGGGCGATGACAGACCAATCGCGCGCCTCCCCGCCACCATCGTCACTACAGACGACCTCGACCTCGAGCCGAGCCGAGCCCAGCCGGGCGGGGCCGAAGGCCCGATGGGCTCCCGGAAAATTCGGGAAGGCGATATACCTTTAATTCCGAGTTGGCCGTAACTTTTTCGATGACGTCAAATTAGTGCAAAATCAAAGTTTCTTTGTCGCCGTATAGCTCGAGAACGGGTCGACGGCTGCGGGCGAGAGTAGGCTCGTCGGACGGAGGACGCGGAGACGAAGGTTTACCGAGCGAAAAATTCTCGAAAAATTTTTTACGTGTGCTTCGGTGACGCGTCGACCTCGGCGGAGGATAAGTTACCGTCCACCATCGGCAGTGGTCGGTAACGCTCGGGGGGTATAAGCTGCCGCGTTAAAAATGAAATCCGAATCTCGGCGCTTGCACGGTTCCGGGCTGAAAAGGGCCTGAAAGAAAATAACTGATTCAAACGTTCGAATTTAACGCCAATTTCGCGACGCTGACTTCGCATCGGTGGTGAGTGCCGCTACAGTCGCCGCATTTACTCTCCCCTGATAGTTGAGCGAATCGACTTGTAACTTCGAGGTTACGAATCCGATTCTACGTTTAGGTTTACATTTCCCATTAATTTTAAAAGGAGGGGGGGTGGTTGGCGATGACAGACCAATCGCGCGCCTCTCCGCCACCATCGTCACTACAGACGACCTCGACCTCGAGCCGAGCCGAGCCCAGCCGGGCGGGGCCGAAGGCCCGACAGGCTCCCGGAAAATTCGGAAAGGCGATATACCTTTAGTTCCCAGTTGGCCGTAACTTTTTCGGTGACGTCAAATTAGTGAAATTTTGCGATTTCTTTGTCGCCGTATAGCTCGAGAACGGGCCGACGGGTGCGGGCGAGAGTAGGCTCGTCGCACGGAGGACGCGGAGACGAAAGTTTACCGCGCGAAAATTCGCGAAATATTTTTTACGTGTGCATCGGTAACGCGCGTCGACCTCGGTGGAGGATAACTTACCGACCACCACCGGCAGTGGTCGGTAACGCTCGGGGGGTATAAGCTGCCGCGTTAAAAATGAAACCCGAATTTCGGCGCCTCCACGGTTCAGGGCTGAAAAGGGCCCGAAAGAAAATAACTGATTCAAACGTTCGAATTTAACGCCAATTTCGCGACGCTGACTTCGCATCGGTGGTGAGTGCCGCTACAGTCGCCGCATTTACTCTCTCCTGATAGTTGAGCGAATCGACATGTAACTTCGAGGTTACGAATCCGATTCTACGTTTAGGTTTACATTTCCCATTAATTTTAAAGGGCGGGGGGTGGGGGGGTGATTGGCGACGACAGACCAATCGCGCGCCTCTCCGCCACCATCGTCACTACAGACGACCTCGACCTCGAGCCGAGCCGAGCCCAGCCGGGCGGGGCCGAAGGCCCGATGGGCTCCCGGAAAATTCGGAAGGCGATATACCTTTAATTCCCAGTTGGCCGTAACTTTTTCGATGACGTCAAATTAGTGCAAAATCAAAGTTTCTTTGCCGCCGTATAGCTCGAGAACGGGTCGACGGGTGCGGGCGAGAGTAGGCTCGTCGGACGGAGGACGCGGAGACGAAGGTTTAAAAATTCGCGACAATTCCCGAAAAATTTTTTACGTGTGCATCGGTGACGCGTCGACCTCGGCGGAGGATAACTTACCGACCACCACCGGCAGTGGTCGGTAACGCTCGGAGGGTATAAGCTGCCGCGTTAGAAATGAAACCCGAATCTCGGCGCTTGCACGGTTCAGGGCTGAAAAGGGCCCGAAAGAAAATAACTGATTCAAACGTTCGAATTTAACGCCAATTTCGCGACGCTGACTTCGCATCGGTGGTGAGTGCCGCTAGAGTCGCCGCATTTACTCTCCCCTGATAGTTGAGCGAATCGACTTGTAACTTCGAGGTTACGAATCCGATTCTACGTTTAGTTTTACATGTTCCATTCATTTTAAAGGGAGGGGGGTTGGGGGGGAGGATGGCGATGACAGACCAATCGCGCGCCTCCCCGCCACCATCGTCGCTACCGACGACCTCGACCTCGAGCCGAGCCGAGCCGAGCCGAGCGGGGCCGAAGGCCCGACAGGCTCCCGGAAAATTCGGAAAGGCGATATACCTTTAGTTCCCAGTTGGCCGTAACTTTTTCGGTGACGTCAAATTAGTGAAATTTTGCGATTTCTTTGTCGCCGTATAGTTCGAGAACGGGCCGACGGGTGCGGGCGAGAGTAGGCTCGTCGGACGGAGGACGCGAAGACGAAAGTTTACAGCGCGAAAATTCGCGAAATATTTTTTACGTGTGCATCGGTAACGCGCGTCGACCTCGGTGGAGGATAACTTACCGACCACCACCGGCAGTGGTCGGTAACGCTCGGGGGGAATAAGCTGCCGCGTTAAAAATGAAACCCGAATTTCGGCGCTTCCACGGTTCAGGGCTGAAAAGGGCCCGAAAGAAAATAACTGATTCAAACGTTCGAATTTAACGCCAACTTCGCGACGCTGACTTCGCATCGGTGGCGAGTGCCGCCACAGTCGCCGCGTTTACTCTACCTTGATAGTTGAGCGAATCGACTTGTAACTTCGAGCTTACGAATCCGATTCTACGTTTAGTTTTACATGTTCCATTCATTTTAAAGGGAGGGGGGTTGGGGGGGAGGATGGAGATGACAGACCAATCGGGCGCCTCCCCGCCACCATCGTCGCTACCGACGACCTCGACCTCGAGCCGAGCCGAGCCGAGCCGAGCGGGGCCGAAGGCCCGATGGGCTCCCGGAAAATTCGGAAGGCGATATACCTTTAATTCTCAGTTGGCCGTAACTTTTTCGATGACGTCAAATTAGTGCAAAATCAAAGTTTCTTTGCCGCCGTATAGCTCGAGAACGGGTCGACGGGTGCGGGCGAGAGTAGGCTCGTCGGACGGAGGACGCGGAGACGAAGGTTTAGAAATTCGCGACAATTCCCGAAAAATTTTTTACGTGTGCATCGGTGACGCGTCGACCTCGGCGGAGGATAACTTACCGACCACCACCGGCAGTGGTCGGTAACGCTCGGAGGGTATAAGCTGCCGCGTTAGAAATGAAACCCGAATCTCGGCGCTTGCACGGTTCAGGGCTGAAAAGGGCCCGAAAGAAAATAACTGATTCAAACGTTCGAATTTAACGCCAATTTCGCGACGCTGACTTCGCATCGGTGGTGAGTGCCGCTAGAGTCGCCGCATTTACTCTCCCCTGATAGTTGAGCGAATCGACTTGTAACTTCGAGGTTACGAATCCGATTCTACGTTTAGTTTTACATGTTCCATTCATTTTAAAGGGAGGGGGGTTGGGGGGGAGGATGGCGATGACAGACCAATCGCGCGCCTCCCCGCCACCATCGTCGCTACCGACGACCTCGACATCGAGCCGAGCCGAGCGGGGCCGAAGGCCCGACAGGCTCCCGGAAAATTCGGAAAGGCGATATACCTTTAGTTCCCAGTTGGCCGTAACTTTTTCGGTGACGTCAAATTAGTGAAATTTTGCGATTTCTTTGTCGCCGTATAGTTCGAGAACGGGCCGACGGGTGCGGGCGAGAGTAGGCTCGTCGGACGGAGGACGCGAAGACGAAAGTTTACAGCGCGAAAATTCGCGAAATATTTTTTACGTGTGCATCGGTAACGCGCGTCGACCTCGGTGGAGGATAACTTACCGACCACCACCGGCAGTGGTCGGTAACGCTCGGGGGGAATAAGCTGCCGCGTTAAAAATGAAACCCGAATTTCGGCGCTTCCACGGTTCAGGGCTGAAAAGGGCCCGAAAGAAAATAACTGATTCAAACGTTCGAATTTAACGCCAACTTCGCGACGCTGACTTCGCATCGGTGGCGAGTGCCGCCACAGTCGCCGCGTTTACTCTACCTTGATAGTTGAGCGAATCGACTTGTAACTTCGAGCTTACGAATCCGATTCTACGTTTAGTTTTACATGTTCCATTCATTTTAAAGGGAGGGGGGTTGGGGGGGAGGATGGCGATGACAGACCAATCGGGCGCCTCCCCGCCACCATCGTCGCTACCGACGACCTCGACCTCGAGCCGAGCCGAGCCGAGCCGAGCGGGGCCGAAGGCCCGATGGGCTCCCGGAAAATTCGGGAAGGCGATATACCTTTAATTCCGAGTTGGCCGTAACTTTTTCGATGATGTCAAATTAGTGCAAAATCAAAGTTTCTTTGTCGCCGTATAGCTCGAGAACGGGTCGACGGCTGCGGGCGAGAGTAGGCTCGTCGGACGGAGGACGCGGAGACGAAGGTTTACCGAGCGAAAAATTCTCGAAAAATTTTTTACGTGTGCATCGGTGACGCGTCGACCTCGGCGGAGGATAAGTTACCGTCCACCATCGGCAGTGGTCGGTAACGCTCGGGGGGTATAAGCTGCCGCGTTAAAAATGAAATCCGAATCTCGGCGCTTGCACGGTTCCGGGCTGAAAAGGGCCTGAAAGAAAATAACTGATTCAAACGTTCGAATTTAACGCCAATTTCGCGACGCTGACTTCGCATCGGTGGTGAGTGCCGCTACAGTCGCCGCATTTACTCTCCCCTGGTAGTTGAGCGAATCGACTTGTAACTTCGAGGTTACGAATCCGATTCTACGTTTAGGTTTACATTTCCCATTAATTTTAAAGGGAGGGGGGTGGGGGGGTGGTTGGCGAAGACAGACCAATCGCGCGCCTCTCTTCGCCACCATCGTCGCTACAGACGACCTCGACCTCGAGCCGAGCCGAGCCCAGCCGAGCGGGGCCGAAGGCCCGATGGGCTCCCGGAAAATTCGGAAAGGCGATATACCTTTAGTTCCCAGTTGGCCGTAACTTTTTCGGTGACGTCAAATTAGTGAAATTTTGCGATTTCTTTGTCGCCGTATAGCTCGAGAATGGGCCGACGGGTGCGGGCGAGAGTAGGCTCGTCGGACGCAGGTCGCGGAGACGAAAGTTTACCGCGCGAAAATTCGCGAAATATTTTTTACGTGTGCATCGGTAACGCGCGTCGACCTCGGTGGAGGATAACTTACCGACCACCACCGGCAGTGGTCGGTAACGCTCGGGGGGTATAAGCTGCCGCGTTAAAAATGAAACCCGAATTTCGGCGCTTCCACAGTTTAGGGCTGAAAAGGGCCCGAAAGAAAATAACTGATTCAAACGTTCGAATTTAACGCCAATTTCGCGACGCTGACTTCGCATCGGTGGTGAGTGCCGCTAGAGTCGCCGCATTTACTCTCCCCTGATAGTTGAGCGAATCGACTTGTAACTTCGAGGTTACGAATCCGATTCTACGTTTAGTTTTACATGTTCCATTCATTTTAAAGGGAGGGGGGTTGGGGGGGAGGATGGCGATGACAGACCAATCGCGCGCCTCCCCGCCACCATCGTCGCTACCGACGACCTCGACCTCGAGCCGAGCCGAGCCGAGCCGAGCGGGGCCGAAGGCCCGACAGGCTCCCGGAAAATTCGGAAAGGCGATATACCTTTAGTTCCCAGTTGGCCGTAACTTTTTCGGTGACGTCAAATTAGTGAAATTTTGCGATTTCTTTGTCGCCGTATAGTTCGAGAACGGGCCGACGGGTGCGGGCGAGAGTAGGCTCGTCGGACGGAGGACGCGAAGACGAAAGTTTACAGCGCGAAAATTCGCGAAATATTTTTTACGTGTGCATCGGTAACGCGCGTCGACCTCGGTGGAGGATAACTTACCGACCACCACCGGCAGTGGTCGGTAACGCTCGGGGGGAATAAGCTGCCGCGTTAAAAATGAAACCCGAATTTCGGCGCTTCCACGGTTCAGGGCTGAAAAGGGCCCGAAAGAAAATAACTGATTCAAACGTTCGAATTTAACGCCAACTTCGCGACGCTGACTTCGCATCGGTGGCGAGTGCCGCCACAGTCGCCGCGTTTACTCTACCTTGATAGTTGAGCGAATCGACTTGTAACTTCGAGCTTACGAATCCGATTCTACGTTTAGTTTTACATGTTCCATTCATTTTAAAGGGAGGGGGGTTGGGGGGGAGGATGGAGATGACAGACCAATCGGGCGCCTCCCCGCCACCATCGTCGCTACCGACGACCTCGACCTCGAGCCGAGCCGAGCCGAGCCGAGCGGGGCCGAAGGCCCGATGGGCTCCCGGAAAATTCGGAAGGCGATATACCTTTAATTCTCAGTTGGCCGTAACTTTTTCGATGACGTCAAATTAGTGCAAAATCAAAGTTTCTTTGCCGCCGTATAGCTCGAGAACGGGTCGACGGGTGCGGGCGAGAGTAGGCTCGTCGGACGGAGGACGCGGAGACGAAGGTTTAGAAATTCGCGACAATTCCCGAAAAATTTTTTACGTGTGCATCGGTGACGCGTCGACCTCGGCGGAGGATAACTTACCGACCACCACCGGCAGTGGTCGGTAACGCTCGGAGGGTATAAGCTGCCGCGTTAGAAATGAAACCCGAATCTCGGCGCTTGCACGGTTCAGGGCTGAAAAGGGCCCGAAAGAAAATAACTGATTCAAACGTTCGAATTTAACGCCAATTTCGCGACGCTGACTTCGCATCGGTGGTGAGTGCCGCTAGAGTCGCCGCATTTACTCTCCCCTGATAGTTGAGCGAATCGACTTGTAACTTCGAGGTTACGAATCCGATTCTACGTTTAGTTTTACATGTTCCATTCATTTTAAAGGGAGGGGGGTTGGGGGGGAGGATGGCGATGACAGACCAATCGCGCGCCTCCCCGCCACCATCGTCGCTACCGACGACCTCGACATCGAGCCGAGCCGAGCGGGGCCGAAGGCCCGACAGGCTCCCGGAAAATTCGGAAAGGCGATATACCTTTAGTTCCCAGTTGGCCGTAACTTTTTCGGTGACGTCAAATTAGTGAAATTTTGCGATTTCTTTGTCGCCGTATAGTTCGAGAACGGGCCGACGGGTGCGGGCGAGAGTAGGCTCGTCGGACGGAGGACGCGAAGACGAAAGTTTACAGCGCGAAAATTCGCGAAATATTTTTTACGTGTGCATCGGTAACGCGCGTCGACCTCGGTGGAGGATAACTTACCGACCACCACCGGCAGTGGTCGGTAACGCTCGGGGGGAATAAGCTGCCGCGTTAAAAATGAAACCCGAATTTCGGCGCTTCCACGGTTCAGGGCTGAAAAGGGCCCGAAAGAAAATAACTGATTCAAACGTTCGAATTTAACGCCAACTTCGCGACGCTGACTTCGCATCGGTGGCGAGTGCCGCCACAGTCGCCGCGTTTACTCTACCTTGATAGTTGAGCGAATCGACTTGTAACTTCGAGCTTACGAATCCGATTCTACGTTTAGTTTTACATGTTCCATTCATTTTAAAGGGAGGGGGGTTGGGGGGGAGGATGGCGATGACAGACCAATCGGGCGCCTCCCCGCCACCATCGTCGCTACCGACGACCTCGACCTCGAGCCGAGCCGAGCCGAGCCGAGCGGGGCCGAAGGCCCGATGGGCTCCCGGAAAATTCGGGAAGGCGATATACCTTTAATTCCGAGTTGGCCGTAACTTTTTCGATGATGTCAAATTAGTGCAAAATCAAAGTTTCTTTGTCGCCGTATAACTCGAGAACGGGTCGACGGCTGCGGGCGAGAGTAGGCTCGTCGGACGGAGGACGCGGAGACGAAGGTTTACCGAGCGAAAAATTCTCGAAAAATTTTTTACGTGTGCATCGGTGACGCGTCGACCTCGGCGGAGGATAAGTTACCGTCCACCATCGGCAGTGGTCGGTAACGCTCGGGGGGTATAAGCTGCCGCGTTAAAAATGAAATCCGAATCTCGGCGCTTGCACGGTTCCGGGCTGAAAAGGGCCTGAAAGAAAATAACTGATTCAAACGTTCGAATTTAACGCCAATTTCGCGACGCTGACTTCGCATCGGTGGTGAGTGCCGCTACAGTCGCCGCATTTACTCTCCCCTGATAGTTGAGCGAATCGACTTGTAACTTCGAGGTTACGAATCCGATTCTACGTTTAGGTTTACATTTCCCATTAATTTTAAAGGGAGGGGGGTGGGGGGGTGGTTGGCGAAGACAGACCAATCGCGCGCCTCTCTTCGCCACCATCGTCGCTACAGACGACCTCGACCTCGAGCCGAGCCGAGCCCAGCCGAGCGGGGCCGAAGGCCCGATGGGCTCCCGGAAAATTCGGAAAGGCGATATACCTTTAGTTCCCAGTTGGCCGTAACTTTTTCGGTGACGTCAAATTAGTGAAATTTTGCGATTTCTTTGTCGCCGTATAGCTCGAGAATGGGCCGACGGGTGCGGGCGAGAGTAGGCTCGTCGGACGCAGGTCGCGGAGACGAAAGTTTACCGCGCGAAAATTCGCGAAATATTTTTTACGTGTGCATCGGTAACGCGCGTCGACCTCGGTGGAGGATAACTTACCGACCACCACCGGCAGTGGTCGGTAACGCTCGGGGGGTATAAGCTGCCGCGTTAAAAATGAAACCCGAATTTCGGCGCTTCCACAGTTCAGGGCTGAAAAGGGCCCGAAAGAAAATAACTGATTCAAACGTTCGAATTTAACGCCAACTTCGCGACGCTGACTTCGCATCGGTGGCGAGTGCCGCCACAGTCGCCGCGTTTACTCTACCTTGATAGTTGAGCGAATCGACTTGTAACTTCGAGCTTACGAATCCGATTCTATGTTTAGTTTTACATGTTCCATTCATTTTAAAGGGAGGGGGGTTGGGGGGGAGGATGGCGATGACAGACCAATCGGGCGCCTCCCCGCCACCATCGTCGCTACCGACGACCTCGACCTCGAGCCGAGCCGAGCCGAGCCGAGCGGGGCCGAAGGCCCGATGGGCTCCCGGAAAATTCGGGAAGGCGATATACCTTTAATTCCGAGTTGGCCGTAACTTTTTCGATGACGTCAAATTAGTGCAAAATCAAAGTTTCTTTGTCGCCGTATAGCTCGAGAACGGGTCGACGGCTGCGGGCGAGAGTAGGCTCGTCGGACGGAGGACGCGGAGACGAAGGTTTACCGAGCGAAAAATTCTCGAAAAATTTTTTACGTGTGCATCGGTGACGCGTCGACCTCGGCGGAGGATAAGTTACCGTCCACCATCGGCAGTGGTCGGTAACGCTCGGGGGGTATAAGCTGCCGCGTTAAAAATGAAATCCGAATCTCGGCGCTTGCACGGTTCAGGGCTGAAATGGGCCTGAAAGAAAATAACTGATTCAAACGTTCGAATTTAACGCCAATTTCGCGACGCTGACTTCGCATCGGTGGTGAGTGCCGCTACAGTCGCCGCATTTACTCTCCCCTGATAGTTGAGCGAATCGACTTGTAACTTCGAGGTTACGAATCCGATTCTACGTTTAGGTTTACATTTCCCATTAATTTTAAAGGGAGGGGGGTGGGGGGGTGGTTGGCGAAGACAGACCAATCGCGCGCCTCTCTTCGCCACCATCGTCGCTACAGTCGACCTCGACCTCGAGCCGAGCCGAGCCCAGCCGGGCGGGGCCGAAGGCCCGATGGGCTCACGGAAAATTCGGGAATGCGATATACCTTTAATTCCCAGGTGGCCGTAACTTTTTCGGTGACGTTAAATTAGTGAAATTTTGCGATTTCTTTGTCGCCGTATAGCTCGAGAACGGGTCGACGGGTGCGGGCGAGAGTAGGCTCTCGGACGGAGGACGCGGAGACGAAGGTTTAAAAATTCGCAACAATTCTCGAAAAATTTTTTACGTGTGCATCGGTGACGCGTCGACCTATGCGGAGGATTACTTACCGACCACCACCGGCAGTGGTCGGTAACGCTCGGGGGGTATAAGCTGCCGCGTTAAAAATGAAACCCGTATCTCGGCGCTTGCACGGTTCAGGGCTGAAAAGGGCCCGAAAGAAAATAACTGATTCAAACGTTCGAATTTAACGCCAATTTCCGCGACGCTGACTTCGCATCGGTGGTGAGTGCCGCTACAGTCGCCGCATTTACTCTCCCCTGATAGTTGAGCGAATCGACTTGTAACTTCGAGGTTACGAATCCGATTCTACGTTTAGGTTTACATTTCCCATTAATTTTAAAGGGAGGGGGGGTGGTTGGCGATGACAGACCAGTCGCGCGCCTCTCCGCCACCATCGTCACTACAGACGACCTCGACCTCGAGCCGAGCCGAGCCCAGCCGGGCGGGGCCGAAGGCCCGACAGGCTCCCGGAAAATTCGGAAAGGCGATATACCTTTAGTTCCCAGTTGGCCGTAACTTTTTCGGTGACGTCAAATTAGTGAAATTTTGCGATTTCTTTGTCGCCGTATAGCTCGAGAACGGGCCGACGGGTGCAGGCGAGAGTAGGCTCGTCGGACGGAGGACGCGGAGACGAAAGTTTACCGCGCAAAAATTCGCGAAAAATTTTTTACGTGTGCATCGGTGACACGTCGACCTCGGCGGAGGATAAGTTACCGTCCACCGTCGGCAGTGGTCGGTAACGCTCGGGGGGTATAAGCTGCCGCGTTAAAAATGAAATCCGAATCTCGGCGCTTGCACGGTTCAGGGCTGAAATGGGCCTGAAAGAAAATAACTGATTCAAACGTTCGAATTTAACGCCAATTTCGCGACGCTGACTTCGCATCGGTGGTGAGTGCCGCTACAGTCGCCGCATTTACTCTCCCCTGATAGTTGAGCGAATCGACTTGTAACTTCGAGGTTACGAATCCGATTCTACGTTTAGGTTTACATTTCCCATTAATTTTAAAGGGAGGGGGGGGGGTGGTTGGCGATGACAGACCAATCGCGCGCCTCTCCGCCACCATCGTCACTACAGACGACCTCGACCTCGAGCCGAGCCGAGCCCAGCCGGGCGGGGCCGAAGGCCCGATGGGCTCCCGGAAAATTCGGGAAGGCGATATACCTTTAATTCCGAGTTGGCCGTAACTTTTTCGATGACGTCAAATTAGTGCAAAATCAAAGTTTCTTTGTCGCCGTATAGCTCGAGAACGGGTCGACGGCTGCGGGCGAGAGTAGGCTCGTCGGACGGAGGACGCGGAGACGAAGGTTTACCGAGCGAAAAATTCTCGAAAAATTTTTTACGTGTGCTTCGGTGACGCGTCGACCTCGGCGGAGGATAAGTTACCGTCCACCATCGGCAGTGGTCGGTAACGCTCGGGGGGTATAAGCTGCCGCGTTAAAAATGAAATCCGAATCTCGGCGCTTGCACGGTTCCGGGCTGAAAAGGGCCTGAAAGAAAATAACTGATTCAAACGTTCGAATTTAACGCCAATTTCGCGACGCTGACTTCGCATCGGTGGTGAGTGCCGCTACAGTCGCCGCATTTACTCTCCCCTGATAGTTGAGCGAATCGACTTGTAACTTCGAGGTTACGAATCCGATTCTACGTTTAGGTTTACATTTCCCATTAATTTTAAAAGGAGGGGGGGTGGTTGGCGATGACAGACCAATCGCGCGCCTCTCCGCCACCATCGTCACTACAGACGACCTCGACCTCGAGCCGAGCCGAGCCCAGCCGGGCGGGGCCGAAGGCCCGACAGGCTCCCGGAAAATTCGGAAAGGCGATATACCTTTAGTTCCCAGTTGGCCGTAACTTTTTCGGTGACGTCAAATTAGTGAAATTTTGCGATTTCTTTGTCGCCGTATAGCTCGAGAACGGGCCGACGGGTGCGGGCGAGAGTAGGCTCGTCGCACGGAGGACGCGGAGACGAAAGTTTACCGCGCGAAAATTCGCGAAATATTTTTTACGTGTGCATCGGTAACGCGCGTCGACCTCGGTGGAGGATAACTTACCGACCACCACCGGCAGTGGTCGGTAACGCTCGGGGGGTATAAGCTGCCGCGTTAAAAATGAAACCCGAATTTCGGCGCCTCCACGGTTCAGGGCTGAAAAGGGCCCGAAAGAAAATAACTGATTCAAACGTTCGAATTTAACGCCAATTTCGCGACGCTGACTTCGCATCGGTGGTGAGTGCCGCTACAGTCGCCGCATTTACTCTCTCCTGATAGTTGAGCGAATCGACATGTAACTTCGAGGTTACGAATCCGATTCTACGTTTAGGTTTACATTTCCCATTAATTTTAAAGGGCGGGGGGTGGGGGGGTGATTGGCGACGACAGACCAATCGCGCGCCTCTCCGCCACCATCGTCACTACAGACGACCTCGACCTCGAGCCGAGCCGAGCCCAGCCGGGCGGGGCCGAAGGCCCGATGGGCTCCCGGAAAATTCGGAAGGCGATATACCTTTAATTCCCAGTTGGCCGTAACTTTTTCGATGACGTCAAATTAGTGCAAAATCAAAGTTTCTTTGCCGCCGTATAGCTCGAGAACGGGTCGACGGGTGCGGGCGAGAGTAGGCTCGTCGGACGGAGGACGCGGAGACGAAGGTTTAAAAATTCGCGACAATTCCCGAAAAATTTTTTACGTGTGCATCGGTGACGCGTCGACCTCGGCGGAGGATAACTTACCGACCACCACCGGCAGTGGTCGGTAACGCTCGGAGGGTATAAGCTGCCGCGTTAGAAATGAAACCCGAATCTCGGCGCTTGCACGGTTCAGGGCTGAAAAGGGCCCGAAAGAAAATAACTGATTCAAACGTTCGAATTTAACGCCAATTTCGCGACGCTGACTTCGCATCGGTGGTGAGTGCCGCTAGAGTCGCCGCATTTACTCTCCCCTGATAGTTGAGCGAATCGACTTGTAACTTCGAGGTTACGAATCCGATTCTACGTTTAGTTTTACATGTTCCATTCATTTTAAAGGGAGGGGGGTTGGGGGGGAGGATGGCGATGACAGACCAATCGCGCGCCTCCCCGCCACCATCGTCGCTACCGACGACCTCGACCTCGAGCCGAGCCGAGCCGAGCCGAGCGGGGCCGAAGGCCCGACAGGCTCCCGGAAAATTCGGAAAGGCGATATACCTTTAGTTCCCAGTTGGCCGTAACTTTTTCGGTGACGTCAAATTAGTGAAATTTTGCGATTTCTTTGTCGCCGTATAGTTCGAGAACGGGCCGACGGGTGCGGGCGAGAGTAGGCTCGTCGGACGGAGGACGCGAAGACGAAAGTTTACAGCGCGAAAATTCGCGAAATATTTTTTACGTGTGCATCGGTAACGCGCGTCGACCTCGGTGGAGGATAACTTACCGACCACCACCGGCAGTGGTCGGTAACGCTCGGGGGGAATAAGCTGCCGCGTTAAAAATGAAACCCGAATTTCGGCGCTTCCACGGTTCAGGGCTGAAAAGGGCCCGAAAGAAAATAACTGATTCAAACGTTCGAATTTAACGCCAACTTCGCGACGCTGACTTCGCATCGGTGGCGAGTGCCGCCACAGTCGCCGCGTTTACTCTACCTTGATAGTTGAGCGAATCGACTTGTAACTTCGAGCTTACGAATCCGATTCTACGTTTAGTTTTACATGTTCCATTCATTTTAAAGGGAGGGGGGTTGGGGGGGAGGATGGCGATGACAGACCAATCGGGCGCCTCCCCGCCACCATCGTCGCTACCGACGACCTCGACCTCGAGCCGAGCCGAGCCGAGCCGAGCGGGGCCGAAGGCCCGATGGGCTCCCGGAAAATTCGGGAAGGCGATATACCTTTAATTCCGAGTTGGCCGTAACTTTTTCGATGATGTCAAATTAGTGCAAAATCAAAGTTTCTTTGTCGCCGTATAGCTCGAGAACGGGTCGACGGCTGCGGGCGAGAGTAGGCTCGTCGGACGGAGGACGCGGAGACGAAGGTTTACCGAGCGAAAAATTCTCGAAAAATTTTTTACGTGTGCATCGGTGACGCGTCGACCTCGGCGGAGGATAAGTTACCGTCCACCATCGGCAGTGGTCGGTAACGCTCGGGGGGTATAAGCTGCCGCGTTAAAAATGAAATCCGAATCTCGGCGCTTGCACGGTTCCGGGCTGAAAAGGGCCTGAAAGAAAATAACTGATTCAAACGTTCGAATTTAACGCCAATTTCGCGACGCTGACTTCGCATCGGTGGTGAGTGCCGCTACAGTCGCCGCATTTACTCTCCCCTGGTAGTTGAGCGAATCGACTTGTAACTTCGAGGTTACGAATCCGATTCTACGTTTAGGTTTACATTTCCCATTAATTTTAAAGGGAGGGGGGTGGGGGGGTGGTTGGCGAAGACAGACCAATCGCGCGCCTCTCTTCGCCACCATCGTCGCTACAGACGACCTCGACCTCGAGCCGAGCCGAGCCCAGCCGAGCGGGGCCGAAGGCCCGATGGGCTCCCGGAAAATTCGGAAAGGCGATATACCTTTAGTTCCCAGTTGGCCGTAACTTTTTCGGTGACGTCAAATTAGTGAAATTTTGCGATTTCTTTGTCGCCGTATAGCTCGAGAATGGGCCGACGGGTGCGGGCGAGAGTAGGCTCGTCGGACGCAGGTCGCGGAGACGAAAGTTTACCGCGCGAAAATTCGCGAAATATTTTTTACGTGTGCATCGGTAACGCGCGTCGACCTCGGTGGAGGATAACTTACCGACCACCACCGGCAGTGGTCGGTAACGCTCGGGGGGTATAAGCTGCCGCGTTAAAAATGAAACCCGAATTTCGGCGCTTCCACAGTTTAGGGCTGAAAAGGGCCCGAAAGAAAATAACTGATTCAAACGTTCGAATTTAACGCCAATTTCGCGACGCTGACTTCGCATCGGTGGTGAGTGCCGCTAGAGTCGCCGCATTTACTCTCCCCTGATAGTTGAGCGAATCGACTTGTAACTTCGAGGTTACGAATCCGATTCTACGTTTAGTTTTACATGTTCCATTCATTTTAAAGGGAGGGGGGTTGGGGGGGAGGATGGCGATGACAGACCAATCGCGCGCCTCCCCGCCACCATCGTCGCTACCGACGACCTCGACCTCGAGCCGAGCCGAGCCGAGCCGAGCGGGGCCGAAGGCCCGACAGGCTCCCGGAAAATTCGGAAAGGCGATATACCTTTAGTTCCCAGTTGGCCGTAACTTTTTCGGTGACGTCAAATTAGTGAAATTTTGCGATTTCTTTGTCGCCGTATAGTTCGAGAACGGGCCGACGGGTGCGGGCGAGAGTAGGCTCGTCGGACGGAGGACGCGAAGACGAAAGTTTACAGCGCGAAAATTCGCGAAATATTTTTTACGTGTGCATCGGTAACGCGCGTCGACCTCGGTGGAGGATAACTTACCGACCACCACCGGCAGTGGTCGGTAACGCTCGGGGGGAATAAGCTGCCGCGTTAAAAATGAAACCCGAATTTCGGCGCTTCCACGGTTCAGGGCTGAAAAGGGCCCGAAAGAAAATAACTGATTCAAACGTTCGAATTTAACGCCAACTTCGCGACGCTGACTTCGCATCGGTGGCGAGTGCCGCCACAGTCGCCGCGTTTACTCTACCTTGATAGTTGAGCGAATCGACTTGTAACTTCGAGCTTACGAATCCGATTCTACGTTTAGTTTTACATGTTCCATTCATTTTAAAGGGAGGGGGGTTGGGGGGGAGGATGGAGATGACAGACCAATCGGGCGCCTCCCCGCCACCATCGTCGCTACCGACGACCTCGACCTCGAGCCGAGCCGAGCCGAGCCGAGCGGGGCCGAAGGCCCGATGGGCTCCCGGAAAATTCGGAAGGCGATATACCTTTAATTCTCAGTTGGCCGTAACTTTTTCGATGACGTCAAATTAGTGCAAAATCAAAGTTTCTTTGCCGCCGTATAGCTCGAGAACGGGTCGACGGGTGCGGGCGAGAGTAGGCTCGTCGGACGGAGGACGCGGAGACGAAGGTTTAGAAATTCGCGACAATTCCCGAAAAATTTTTTACGTGTGCATCGGTGACGCGTCGACCTCGGCGGAGGATAACTTACCGACCACCACCGGCAGTGGTCGGTAACGCTCGGAGGGTATAAGCTGCCGCGTTAGAAATGAAACCCGAATCTCGGCGCTTGCACGGTTCAGGGCTGAAAAGGGCCCGAAAGAAAATAACTGATTCAAACGTTCGAATTTAACGCCAATTTCGCGACGCTGACTTCGCATCGGTGGTGAGTGCCGCTAGAGTCGCCGCATTTACTCTCCCCTGATAGTTGAGCGAATCGACTTGTAACTTCGAGGTTACGAATCCGATTCTACGTTTAGTTTTACATGTTCCATTCATTTTAAAGGGAGGGGGGTTGGGGGGGAGGATGGCGATGACAGACCAATCGCGCGCCTCCCCGCCACCATCGTCGCTACCGACGACCTCGACATCGAGCCGAGCCGAGCGGGGCCGAAGGCCCGACAGGCTCCCGGAAAATTCGGAAAGGCGATATACCTTTAGTTCCCAGTTGGCCGTAACTTTTTCGGTGACGTCAAATTAGTGAAATTTTGCGATTTCTTTGTCGCCGTATAGTTCGAGAACGGGCCGACGGGTGCGGGCGAGAGTAGGCTCGTCGGACGGAGGACGCGAAGACGAAAGTTTACAGCGCGAAAATTCGCGAAATATTTTTTACGTGTGCATCGGTAACGCGCGTCGACCTCGGTGGAGGATAACTTACCGACCACCACCGGCAGTGGTCGGTAACGCTCGGGGGGAATAAGCTGCCGCGTTAAAAATGAAACCCGAATTTCGGCGCTTCCACGGTTCAGGGCTGAAAAGGGCCCGAAAGAAAATAACTGATTCAAACGTTCGAATTTAACGCCAACTTCGCGACGCTGACTTCGCATCGGTGGCGAGTGCCGCCACAGTCGCCGCGTTTACTCTACCTTGATAGTTGAGCGAATCGACTTGTAACTTCGAGCTTACGAATCCGATTCTACGTTTAGTTTTACATGTTCCATTCATTTTAAAGGGAGGGGGGTTGGGGGGGAGGATGGCGATGACAGACCAATCGGGCGCCTCCCCGCCACCATCGTCGCTACCGACGACCTCGACCTCGAGCCGAGCCGAGCCGAGCCGAGCGGGGCCGAAGGCCCGATGGGCTCCCGGAAAATTCGGGAAGGCGATATACCTTTAATTCCGAGTTGGCCGTAACTTTTTCGATGATGTCAAATTAGTGCAAAATCAAAGTTTCTTTGTCGCCGTATAACTCGAGAACGGGTCGACGGCTGCGGGCGAGAGTAGGCTCGTCGGACGGAGGACGCGGAGACGAAGGTTTACCGAGCGAAAAATTCTCGAAAAATTTTTTACGTGTGCATCGGTGACGCGTCGACCTCGGCGGAGGATAAGTTACCGTCCACCATCGGCAGTGGTCGGTAACGCTCGGGGGGTATAAGCTGCCGCGTTAAAAATGAAATCCGAATCTCGGCGCTTGCACGGTTCCGGGCTGAAAAGGGCCTGAAAGAAAATAACTGATTCAAACGTTCGAATTTAACGCCAATTTCGCGACGCTGACTTCGCATCGGTGGTGAGTGCCGCTACAGTCGCCGCATTTACTCTCCCCTGATAGTTGAGCGAATCGACTTGTAACTTCGAGGTTACGAATCCGATTCTACGTTTAGGTTTACATTTCCCATTAATTTTAAAGGGAGGGGGGTGGGGGGGTGGTTGGCGAAGACAGACCAATCGCGCGCCTCTCTTCGCCACCATCGTCGCTACAGACGACCTCGACCTCGAGCCGAGCCGAGCCCAGCCGAGCGGGGCCGAAGGCCCGATGGGCTCCCGGAAAATTCGGAAAGGCGATATACCTTTAGTTCCCAGTTGGCCGTAACTTTTTCGGTGACGTCAAATTAGTGAAATTTTGCGATTTCTTTGTCGCCGTATAGCTCGAGAATGGGCCGACGGGTGCGGGCGAGAGTAGGCTCGTCGGACGCAGGTCGCGGAGACGAAAGTTTACCGCGCGAAAATTCGCGAAATATTTTTTACGTGTGCATCGGTAACGCGCGTCGACCTCGGTGGAGGATAACTTACCGACCACCACCGGCAGTGGTCGGTAACGCTCGGGGGGTATAAGCTGCCGCGTTAAAAATGAAACCCGAATTTCGGCGCTTCCACAGTTCAGGGCTGAAAAGGGCCCGAAAGAAAATAACTGATTCAAACGTTCGAATTTAACGCCAACTTCGCGACGCTGACTTCGCATCGGTGGCGAGTGCCGCCACAGTCGCCGCGTTTACTCTACCTTGATAGTTGAGCGAATCGACTTGTAACTTCGAGCTTACGAATCCGATTCTACGTTTAGTTTTACATGTTCCATTCATTTTAAAGGGAGGGGGGTTGGGGGGGAGGATGGCGATGACAGACCAATCGGGCGCCTCCCCGCCACCATCGTCGCTACCGACGACCTCGACCTCGAGCCGAGCCGAGCCGAGCCGAGCGGGGCCGAAGGCCCGATGGGCTCCCGGAAAATTCGGGAAGGCGATATACCTTTAATTCCGAGTTGGCCGTAACTTTTTCGATGATGTCAAATTAGTGCAAAATCAAAGTTTCTTTGTCGCCGTATAACTCGAGAACGGGTCGACGGCTGCGGGCGAGAGTAGGCTCGTCGGACGGAGGACGCGGAGACGAAGGTTTACCGAGCGAAAAATTCTCGAAAAATTTTTTACGTGTGCATCGGTGACGCGTCGACCTCGGCGGAGGATAAGTTACCGTCCACCATCGGCAGTGGTCGGTAACGCTCGGGGGGTATAAGCTGCCGCGTTAAAAATGAAATCCGAATCTCGGCGCTTGCACGGTTCCGGGCTGAAAAGGGCCTGAAAGAAAATAACTGATTCAAACGTTCGAATTTAACGCCAATTTCGCGACGCTGACTTCGCATCGGTGGTGAGTGCCGCTACAGTCGCCGCATTTACTCTCCCCTGATAGTTGAGCGAATCGACTTGTAACTTCGAGGTTACGAATCCGATTCTACGTTTAGGTTTACATTTCCCATTAATTTTAAAGGGAGGGGGGTGGGGGGGTGGTTGGCGAAGACAGACCAATCGCGCGCCTCTCTTCGCCACCATCGTCGCTACAGACGACCTCGACCTCGAGCCGAGCCGAGCCCAGCCGAGCGGGGCCGAAGGCCCGATGGGCTCCCGGAAAATTCGGAAAGGCGATATACCTTTAGTTCCCAGTTGGCCGTAACTTTTTCGGTGACGTCAAATTAGTGAAATTTTGCGATTTCTTTGTCGCCGTATAGCTCGAGAATGGGCCGACGGGTGCGGGCGAGAGTAGGCTCGTCGGACGCAGGTCGCGGAGACGAAAGTTTACCGCGCGAAAATTCGCGAAATATTTTTTACGTGTGCATCGGTAACGCGCGTCGACCTCGGTGGAGGATAACTTACCGACCACCACCGGCAGTGGTCGGTAACGCTCGGGGGGTATAAGCTGCCGCGTTAAAAATGAAACCCGAATTTCGGCGCTTCCACAGTTCAGGGCTGAAAAGGGCCCGAAAGAAAATAACTGATTCAAACGTTCGAATTTAACGCCAACTTCGCGACGCTGACTTCGCATCGGTGGCGAGTGCCGCCACAGTCGCCGCGTTTACTCTACCTTGATAGTTGAGCGAATCGACTTGTAACTTCGAGCTTACGAATCCGATTCTATGTTTAGTTTTACATGTTCCATTCATTTTAAAGGGAGGGGGGTTGGGGGGGAGGATGGCGATGACAGACCAATCGGGCGCCTCCCCGCCACCATCGTCGCTACCGACGACCTCGACCTCGAGCCGAGCCGAGCCGAGCCGAGCGGGGCCGAAGGCCCGATGGGCTCCCGGAAAATTCGGGAAGGCGATATACCTTTAATTCCGAGTTGGCCGTAACTTTTTCGATGACGTCAAATTAGTGCAAAATCAAAGTTTCTTTGTCGCCGTATAGCTCGAGAACGGGTCGACGGCTGCGGGCGAGAGTAGGCTCGTCGGACGGAGGACGCGGAGACGAAGGTTTACCGAGCGAAAAATTCTCGAAAAATTTTTTACGTGTGCATCGGTGACGCGTCGACCTCGGCGGAGGATAAGTTACCGTCCACCATCGGCAGTGGTCGGTAACGCTCGGGGGGTATAAGCTGCCGCGTTAAAAATGAAATCCGAATCTCGGCGCTTGCACGGTTCAGGGCTGAAATGGGCCTGAAAGAAAATAACTGATTCAAACGTTCGAATTTAACGCCAATTTCGCGACGCTGACTTCGCATCGGTGGTGAGTGCCGCTACAGTCGCCGCATTTACTCTCCCCTGATAGTTGAGCGAATCGACTTGTAACTTCGAGGTTACGAATCCGATTCTACGTTTAGGTTTACATTTCCCATTAATTTTAAAGGGAGGGGGGTGGGGGGGTGGTTGGCGAAGACAGACCAATCGCGCGCCTCTCTTCGCCACCATCGTCGCTACAGTCGACCTCGACCTCGAGCCGAGCCGAGCCCAGCCGGGCGGGGCCGAAGGCCCGATGGGCTCACGGAAAATTCGGGAATGCGATATACCTTTAATTCCCAGGTGGCCGTAACTTTTTCGGTGACGTTAAATTAGTGAAATTTTGCGATTTCTTTGTCGCCGTATAGCTCGAGAACGGGTCGACGGGTGCGGGCGAGAGTAGGCTCTCGGACGGAGGACGCGGAGACGAAGGTTTAAAAATTCGCAACAATTCTCGAAAAATTTTTTACGTGTGCATCGGTGACGCGTCGACCTATGCGGAGGATTACTTACCGACCACCACCGGCAGTGGTCGGTAACGCTCGGGGGGTATAAGCTGCCGCGTTAAAAATGAAACCCGTATCTCGGCGCTTGCACGGTTCAGGGCTGAAAAGGGCCCGAAAGAAAATAACTGATTCAAACGTTCGAATTTAACGCCAATTTCCGCGACGCTGACTTCGCATCGGTGGTGAGTGCCGCTACAGTCGCCGCATTTACTCTCCCCTGATAGTTGAGCGAATCGACTTGTAACTTCGAGGTTACGAATCCGATTCTACGTTTAGGTTTACATTTCCCATTAATTTTAAAGGGAGGGGGGGTGGTTGGCGATGACAGACCAGTCGCGCGCCTCTCCGCCACCATCGTCACTACAGACGACCTCGACCTCGAGCCGAGCCGAGCCCAGCCGGGCGGGGCCGAAGGCCCGACAGGCTCCCGGAAAATTCGGAAAGGCGATATACCTTTAGTTCCCAGTTGGCCGTAACTTTTTCGGTGACGTCAAATTAGTGAAATTTTGCGATTTCTTTGTCGCCGTATAGCTCGAGAACGGGCCGACGGGTGCAGGCGAGAGTAGGCTCGTCGGACGGAGGACGCGGAGACGAAAGTTTACCGCGCAAAAATTCGCGAAAAATTTTTTACGTGTGCATCGGTGACACGTCGACCTCGGCGGAGGATAAGTTACCGTCCACCGTCGGCAGTGGTCGGTAACGCTCGGGGGGTATAAGCTGCCGCGTTAAAAATGAAATCCGAATCTCGGCGCTTGCACGGTTCAGGGCTGAAATGGGCCTGAAAGAAAATAACTGATTCAAACGTTCGAATTTAACGCCAATTTCGCGACGCTGACTTCGCATCGGTGGTGAGTGCCGCTACAGTCGCCGCATTTACTCTCCCCTGATAGTTGAGCGAATCGACTTGTAACTTCGAGGTTACGAATCCGATTCTACGTTTAGGTTTACATTTCCCATTAATTTTAAAGGGAGGGGGGGGGGTGGTTGGCGATGACAGACCAATCGCGCGCCTCTCCGCCACCATCGTCACTACAGACGACCTCGACCTCGAGCCGAGCCGAGCCCAGCCGGGCGGGGCCGAAGGCCCGATGGGCTCACGGAAAATTCGGGAATGCGATATACCTTTAATTCCCAGGTGGCCGTAACTTTTTCGGTGACGTTAAATTAGTGAAATTTTGCGATTTCTTTGTCGCCGTATAGCTCGAGAACGGGTCGACGGGTGCGGGCGAGAGTAGGCTCTCGGACGGAGGACGCGGAGACGAAAGTTTACCGCGCGAAAATTCGCGAAATATTTTTTACGTGTGCATCGGTAACGCGCGTCGACCTCGGTGGAGGATAACTTACCGACCACCACCGGCAGTGATCGGTAACGCTCGGGGGGTATAAGCTGCCGCGTTAAAAATGAAACCCGAATTTCGGCGCTTCCACGGTTCAGGGCTGAAAAGGGCCCTAAAGAAAATAACTGATTCAAACGTTCGAATTTAACGCCAACTTCGCGACGCTGACTTCGCATCGGTGGCGAGTGCCGCCACAGTCGCCGCGTTTACTCTACCTTGATAGTTGAGCGAATCGACTTGTAACTTCGAGCTTACGAATCCGATTCTACGTTTAGTTTTACATGTTCCATTCATTTTAAAGGGAGGGGGGTTGGGGGGGAGGATGGCGATGACAGACCAATCGGGCGCCTCCCCGCCACCATCGTCGCTACCGACGACCTCGACCTCGAGCCGAGCCGAGCCGAGCCGAGCGGGGCCGAAGGGCCGATGGGCTCCCGGAAAATTCGGGAAGGCGATATACCTTTAGTTCCCAGTTGGCCGTAACTTTTTCGATGACGTCAAATTAGTGCAAAATCAAAGTTTCTTTGTCGCCGTATAGCTCGAGAACGGGTCGACGGCTGCGGGCGAGAGTAGGCTCGTCGGACGGAGGACGCGGAGACGAAGGTTTACCGCGCGAAAAATTCGCGAAAAATTTTTTACGTGTGCATCGGTGACGCGTCGACCTCGGCGGAGGATAAGTTACCGTCCACCATCGGCAGTGGTCGGTAACGCTCGGGGGGTATAAGCTGCCGCGTTAAAAATGAAACCCGTGTAACGTCGTACCGACGTGTTGCGTCGGTTTTGTTCATATGAGCAAATTCTCGCCGTATATACATATATATAAATATATATATGGTATACTTATACATGCTTATACCTCCTTCGTAAAATCCAAACCGAAATCGCGTTTAAATCCGTACACAGCGATATGTATGTATATCTTACGCGTATTTATATATATATACATATCCCCGTGAGCGTGAACATAGGGAATCGGAAAAGACGCGATAGTCACCGGTACAAGCGGACGCCAGCATGGCAACCGCGAGTACAGGTGTACGTACATCTAAACCGTCGTCTCGTTCAAACTGCGAAAAGTATACATTGACGACAACATATTCGTCCGTACCTCGAACGATTTAGACAAAGGACTTCACGGTTCACCGAATCCCTATGGTCCGCGCTCTCATTATAAATAAGACGAAATCGCGCGAATCGCTCTCTTCTAGTTCAGACTCTCTTCTAGTTCAGACGCTCTTCTAGTTCCGAATTTCATACAGTTCAGAATCCTCCTTCCAGTTTTGGAATTCATACCATTCAGTTCTCTAGCGTCTTCAGTCGAGTTCAGTTAATCGCGTTTTCGGACTTTGTTCTAAATCGCTCACAATATTCAGGTCGTATTGCACCTTACCATTTCTACCATTTCCATTTCAATTATATTTCAATTGTTTCTAAATTATCTGTCGAGTTTGCTCGTGAATTCTTATACCATACTTACAGACATTATTTCTGCGCTATTTTGTTCGAACGAGCTCGCTCGCTTTATAATTCTTATTACGATTGCTATTTCTGTGCTATTTTGTTTGTACGAGCTCGCTCGCTTTATAATTCATATCACAATTGCTATTACTGTGCTATTTTGTTCACACGAGCTCGCTCGCACTATCTTTCATATTACCATTGCTATTCCTGCGCTATTTCGTTCATATGAGCTTGCTCGCATCATTATTCAAATTACAATTGGTATTTTGCGCTATTTTGTTGCACGAGCTTGCTCGCATTATAATTCAAAGCTATAATTGTTATTTTGTGCTATTCTGTTGTACGAGCTTGCTCGCACTATAATTCAAGTTCGTAATTCTTATTTTTGTGCTCTTTTGCTTTGTACGAGCTCGCTCGCAAACTACTGAATTTTATTCTGTGCTATATATTTCGTTCGAGCTTGCTCGCAAGCCGTCACTATATTTTGTTTCACGAGTTCTGCTCGCAAATCATCACTTTGTATCTATTCTGGTTCATTATACTTTGTTTGTTTAAACCTATTACTTCGCAGCTTTTATTCAGCAACATCCTGCTCCTCGATATCTTCCACTTCTAAAGTGTCGTTCCCAGTGACCGGTTAAAGTGATCGCGAAAGTGAGTGTGCGCGCGGTGTTTCATAGGGTTGTTCGACTCCGACCTGTTCCGCAAATTCCTTAGACTTCCTACGTCCGTTCTTCTAACCCAAAAATTGGTGTATCAATCGTGTACGTCTGAGCCCAGAGGGTGCTCGGTACCGAGAGAACACTTATTCCCCTTCGATCGAAATCTCCTGTCACAAATCGAGCAAACCCACGCGTTCGGACGAGTTGCACACACCCGCATAGTGACACTTCGACCACTGGGAACCATCTCTACTACCGCGACGCGTGTTAGTTCTACGCGGTGTTCACGACGGACGACGTCCCTCTCGGTTCGCATTTTATTCCCCTCTTCGCCTTTTCAACAACGACGAACACCGGTATCGGGTCCCTGATCAGACGTGGACGTTACGCGCCACGTGGATCTAAGATCGTCTTAAATAAATTGGTCGGTTACGTCCCCGCCCCGTCTGGGCTCGTTTCGTCGGATCATATCCGACCCGGGACGTAACACCCGAATTTCGGCGGTTCCACGGTTCAGGGCTGAAAAGGGCCAGAAAGAAAATAACTGATTCAAACGTTCGAATTTAACGCAAATTTCGCGACGCTGACTTCGCATCGGTGGTGAGTGCCGCTACAGTCGCCGCATTTACTCTCCCCTGATAGTTGAGCGAATCGACTTGTAACTTCGAGGTTACGAATCCGATTCTACGTTTAGTTTTACATGTTCCATTCATTTTAAAGGGAGGGGGGTTGGGGGGAGGATGACGATGACAGACCAATCGCGCGCCTCTCTTCGCCACCATCGTCGCTACAGACGACCTCGACCTCGAGCCGAGCCGAGCCCAGCCGGGCGGAGCCGAAGGCCCGACGGGCTCCCGGAAAATTCGGAAAGGCGATATACCTTTAGTTCCCAGTTGGCCGTAACTTTTTCGGTGACGTCAAATTAGTGCAATTTTGCGATTTCTTTGTCGCCGCATAGCTCGAGAACGGGTTAACGCCCCGGGGCGAGAGTAGACTCGTTGGACGGAGGACGCAGAGACGAAGGTTTACCGCGCGAAAAATTCGCGACAATTCGCGAAAAATTTTTTACGTGTGTATCGGTAACGTGCGTCGACCTCGGCGGAGGATAACTTACAGACCACCACCGGCAGTGGTCGGTAACGCTCGGGGGGTATAAGCTGCCGCGTTAAAAATGAAACCCGAATTTCGGCGCTTCCACGGTTCAGGGCTGAAAAGGGCCCGAAAGAAAATAACTGATTCAAACGTTCGAATTTAACGCAAATTTCGCGACGCTGACTTCGCATCGGTGGTGAGTGCCGCTACAGTCGCCGCATTTACTCTCCCCTGATAGTTGAGCGAATCGACTTGTAACTCCGAGCTTACGAATCCGATTCTACGTTTAGGTTTACATGTTCCATTCATTTTAAAGGGAGGGGGGTTGGGGGGGAGGATAGCGATGACAGACCAATCGCGCGCCTCCCCGCCACCATCGTCGCTACCGACGACCTCGACCTCGAGCCGAGCCGAGCCGAGCCGAGCGGGGCCGAAGGCCAGATGGGCTCCCGGAAAATTCGGGAAGGCGATATACCTTTAATTCCCAGTTGGACGTAACTTTTTCGATGACGTCAAATTAGTGCAAAATCATAGTTTCTTTGTCGCCGTATAGCTCGAGAACGGGTCGACGGGTGCGGGCGAGAGTGGGCTCGACGGACGGAGGACGCGGAGACGAAGGTTTACCGCCCGAAAAATTCGCGAAAAATTTTTTACGTGTGCATCGGTGACGCGTCGACCTCGGCGGAGGATAAGTTACCGACCACCACCGGCAGTGGTCGGGGGGTATAAGCTGCCGCGTTAAAAATGAAATCCGAATCTCGGCGCTTCCACGGTCCAGGGCTGAAAAGGGCCCGAAAGAAAATAACTGATTCAAACGTTCGAATTTAACGCCAATTTCGCGACGCTAACTTCGCATCGGTGGTGAGTGCCGCTACAGTCGCCGCATTCTCTCTCCCATGATAGTTGAGCGAATCGACTTGTAACTTCGAGGTTACGAAACCGATTCTACGTTTAGGTTTACATTTTCCATTAATTTTAAAGGGAGGGGGTGGGGGGGGTGGTTGGCGATGACAGACCAATCGCGCGCCTCTCTTCGCCACCATCGTTGCTACAGACGACCTCGACCTCGAGCCGAGCCGAGCCCAGCCGGGCGGGGCCGAAGGCCCGACGGGCTCCCGGAAAATTCGGAAAGGCGATATACCTTTAGTTCACAGTTGGCCGTAACTTTTTCGGTGACGTCAAATTAGTGAAATTTTGCGATTTCTTTGTCGCCGTATAGCTCGAGAACGGGCCGACGGGTGCGGGCGAGAGTAGGCTCGTCGGACGGAGGACGCGGAGACGAAAGTTTACCGCGCGAAAAATTCGCGACAATTCGCGAAAAATTTTTTACGTGTGCATCGGTGACGCGTCGACCTCGGCGGAGGATAAGTTACCGACCACCACGGGCAGTGGTCGGTAACGCTCGGGGGGTATAAGCTCCCGCTTTAGAAATGAAACCCGAAATTCGGCGCTTCCACGGTTCAGGGCTGAAGTGGGCCCGAAAGAAAATAACTGATTGAAACGTTCGAATTTAACGCCAACTTCGCGACGCTGACTTCGCATCGGTGGCGAGTGCCGCCACAGTCGCCGCGTTTACTCTCCCTTGATAGTTGAGCGAATCGACTCGTAACTTCGAGGTTACGAATCCGACTCTACGTTTAGGTTTACATTTTCCATTAATTTTAAAGGGAGGGGGGTGGGGGGGTTGGCTATGCCAGACCAATCGCGTGCCTCCCCGCCACCATCGTCGCTACCGACGACCTCGACCTCGAGCCGAGCCGAGCCGAGCGGGGTCGAAGGCCCGATGGGCTCCCGGAAAATTCGTGAAGGCGATATACCTTTAATTCCCAGTTGGCCGTAACTTTTTCGATGACCTCAAATTAGTGCAAAATCAAAGTTTCTTTGTCGCCGTATAGCTCGAGAACGGGTCGACGGGTGCGGGCGAGAGTAGGCTCGACGGACGGAGGACGCGGCGACGAAGGTTTACCGCCCGAAAAATTCGCGAAAATTCGCGAAAGATTTTTTACGTGTGCATCGGTGACGCGTCGACCTCGGCGGAGGATTAGTTACCGTCCACCATCGGCAGTGGTCGGTAACGCTCGGGGGGTATAAGCTGCCGCGTTAAAAATGAAACCAGAATCTCGGCGCTTGCACGGTTCAGGGCTGAAAAGGGCCCGAAAGAATATAACTGATTCAAACGTTCGAATTTAACGACAATTTGGCGACGCTGACTTCGCATCGGTGGTGAGTGCCGCTACAGTCGCCGCATTTACTATCCCCTGATAGTTGAGCGAATCGACTTGTAACTTCGAGGTTACGAATCCGATTCTACATTTAGGTTTACATTTTCCATTAATTTTAAAGGGAGGGGGGTGGGGGGAGGATGACGATGACAGACCAATCGCGCGCCTCTCTTCGCCACCATCGTCGCTACAGACGACCTCGACCTCGAGCCGAGCCGAGCCGAGCCCAGCCGGGCGGGGCGAAGGCCCGATGGGCTCCCGGAAAATTCGGAAAGGCGATATACCTTTCGTTCCCAGTTGGCCGTAACTTTTTCGGTGACGTCAAATTAGTGAAATTTTGCGATTTCTTTGTCGCCGCATAGCTCGAGAACGGGTTAACGCCCCCGGGGCGAGAGTAGACTCGTTGGACGGAGGACGCAGAGACGAAGGTTTACCGCGCGAAAAATTCGCGACAATTCGCGAAAAATTTTTTACGTGTGTATCGGTAACGCGCGTCGACCTCGGCGGAGGATAACTTACAGTCCACCACCGGCAGTGGTCGGTAACGCTCGGGGGGTATAAGCTGCCGCGTTAAAAATGAAACCCGAATTTCGGCGCTTCCACGGTTCAGGGCTGAAAAGGGCCCGAAAGAAAATAACTGATTCAAACGTTCGAATTTAACGACAATTTCGCGACGCTGACTTCGCATCGGTGGTGAGTGCCGCTACAGTCGCCGCATTTACTCTCCCCTGATAGTTGAGCGAATCGACTTGTAACTCTGAGCTTACGAATCCGATTCTACGTTTAGGTTTACATGTTCCATTCATTTTAAAGGGAGGGGGGTTGGGGGGGAGGATGGCGATGACAGACCAATCGCGCGCCTCCCCGCCACCATCGTCGCTACCGACGACCTCGACCTCGAGCCGAGCCGAGCCGAGCCGAGCCGAGCCGAGCCGAGCCGAGCCGAGCCGAGCGGGGCCGAAGGCCCGATGGGCTCCCGGAAAATTCGGGAAGGCGATATACCTTTAATTCCCAGTTGGACGTAACTTTTTCGATGACGTTAAATTAGTGAAATTATGCGATTTCTTTGTCGCCGTATAGCTCGAGTGTTTAACCTGGAGCCTCGCGAAAGATCGAAGGAGATAAATGATTTTTTTGAAATCGCAAGGTGGTTGAGGGTTGCTCTAGGAATTCCTCTCTTAGTAGGAGATTCGGTTGAATGAACGGTATTGCGTGAATGATACTAATTTGTTATCGAAAGTATCTCGATTGAGTAGTCCAAATATATTCTCAAATATAATTACAGCAAACGAAATGAATTGAATACACGTATACGTTTATTACGTAGTATCTTGTAACAAAACGAGGGTATTATTAACGGTATCGCGGAATCGGTAATATGTTGAATATCGAAATTAAATGCACTGAATCGAAAATGATCGGAGACTAAATCTTATGCCTCGCTAGACCTAACGCGTGCTGTTCGTTCTACGTATAATAAACGACTCGCTGTTCCGCGGTAACGTTCTGCCACAAGCATCGCAGACTAGATGACGTCACAGGTCACCTGTACGGCTCCCGAATTTGCCCGTTCGCTCAGATTCAAAACATTTTCATCGGCTGAACGTACAAGGTGCTTTTTTTTAATAACCGATTTTCAACTCCCAAGGATTCCGTGTCGAAACCGTTACGGCCGTGTCACGCAAGTACACAGTGTCTAACAACACCGCCCACCTTGCGGGGACACGCAACATCATGCTTACGAAAAAAAAAACTAACAGCAAAGAAATTAAATATGTAACAACCGTTGGTTAACGCTTATAACTATCGGAAAGTCAACGTCATTTGTCGATTGGTAGTTTACAAATACGGGTGATGGGCCGTCGGTATGTCGATGTCTTCGTCCGCACGTCCACCACTCGAGTGTTCCCGTCCTTCCCGGGATAGGTTGCGACGATTCGTCCTAATTCCCACCGATTAGGCGGTAGCAAGGGATTCTCGACGAGTACAATGTCGTTCTCCCTTATCTGCTCTTTCTCCGTATTCCACTTGTATCGGGTTTGCAGTTCCTGCAAGTATTCGCGAGACCAATGCTTCCAGAGTAGTTCCTGGAATTTTTGCAACGTTCGCCAGCGAGTAAGACGCGATATCGGTATGTCCACGACTGACGAAGTTGGTCGCATGTCTAATGGAATACCCGTTAAGAAGTGTCCGGGAGTCAGTATTTCGAGACAGTCAGCATCGTCTCGAATCCGTGTGAGTGGCCGAGAATTTAGCGTTGCCTCGACCTTGCACAGCAACGTCTCCATCTCCTCGGCGGTAGGTGTGAAAGTGCCTATTATCCGACGAAGGTGATATTTGACGGAACGAACGGCTGCTTCCTGCATCCCTCCGTGATGCGGTGCGCCCGGTGGATAAAAGGACCAGTTGATATTTAGCTCCGCGCAACGGTCACGTAATTCCGGAGATTGACAAGCCTCGCTAAAATCGCGCGCGAGCTCTCGAGCAGCCCCAACGAAATTCGTCCCGTTGTCGCTGGTGACCGTAGATGGAATCCCGCGACGAGCAATAAATCTGTCGAAGGTTGCCAGAAATCCCTCTGTCGAATAAGAATGGACGAGTTCAACGTGTACCGCATGGGTCGCGAAGCAAATGAAGACCGCGATATACGTTTTGTGAGCTCGTCTCCCTCGACCCACTGCTTCTCGAACTTGGTATGGTCCCGCGTAGTCCACGCCGACGTTCTCGAAAGGTCGCGATGGTCGACATCGGGAAGGTACCAGATTCTGCATCAGTTGAGTCGCCGTTTTCGCTCGCCATCGCGCGCATTGAACGCATTTATGTATAATTCTGCGCGTGGTGTTCCGAATTCCAAGTATCCAGAATCGTTGGCGTACGGTATGGATCGTGATCTGCGTACCGCCATGCAACGATATGCGATGCGTAAAAGTGATTATTAGATCGGATACGATATGTTTCGGTAATACTATGGGATGTTTCGTATCCCACGCGAGAAAAGAGTTTTGAAGCCTACCGCCCACTCGCAGAATCCCTTCTGTGTCGATGAAAGGGTTGAGCGGTGGGAGGGGAGAGTGTTTGTTGACGGACTTACCCTCTGAGAGCATACTAATTTCCGCCGCGAAAAATTGATTCTGAATATAGCGGAATATAGATCGTTCCGCGTCTTTTAATTCTGACGCGGTAAGAGAAGAACGCGCTGACTCGGCTTTCGAACGTACTATGTTTATAAACCGTTTGCAGTGTGCGATTACCCGGACTAGTGTGGTCCATCGTGAGATTCTCGAAAATACATCCCAAGTGACGACATTTGTTGTCACGTGAGACGCGCTCGACCTATATTCTTCGTTTGTGTCAACGATTCTTTGCACTGGCCAATGTTCTTCGCTATCGCGAAGCCATGACGGTCCCTCGATCCAAAATTGTGAGGAAAGTAAGTCATCCGCATTCACGCCTCGAGAATTCAAATCCGCGGGGTTATCGCTAGTCGGAACGTGTCGCCAATTCGCCTGCGGTAGGTTAGTATGAATTTTTGAAGTTCTATTCGCTACGGTGATTTTCCATGTAGACGGGTGCTTTCGTAGCCACGCGATTACAATCGTTGAATCAGTCCAACAAAACGTTTGTTCTGCCGGGGCCGAGAGCGCAGTTTTCACGTGTAACATTAATTCCGAGAGCATTACCGCCCCGTTCAGTTCAAGGATCGGTATGGACAACGTCTTGATGGGCGCAACGCGTGTTTTTGCCGCCAATAATGTAGTATACGTGACACCGCTAATCCTCGTGACTCTAGCGTATATGGCGCAGGAAAACGCAGCACGTGAGGCATCGCTAAAACCGTGTAATTGCAACGATATACAATCGGGTCCATAACGGATCCATCGCGGGATTCTCATCGCGTTCAGCGCACGCCAATCAATACAAAATGCATTCCAGGAGTCCTGCGTGGATTCTGAGACCTGATCATCCCAGCCTAGTTGCTCAAGCCATTGTTGTTGCATGAGAATTTTTGCCCGTACAACTAGAGGGGATAACCATCCGAGGGGGTCGAACAGTTTCGCAATCTCCGTCAATAACTCTCGTTTAGTCATTCGGTCCGTTCGTGGGATGAATTGTTGTAAACTAAAGTAGAAGGCGTCTTCTGACGGTATCCAACGAATTCCTAATACTTTTAATTCGGATTCATTAAAAATACGCAAATCAATGGCGTGTGAATGCTCACATTCGGGAATATTGTACAGCGTTTCGGGATTGTTTCCGGCCCATTTCCTCAAATTGAATCCCCCACAAGCTAATAACGTGCATAGTTGAACACGAGTTTGTTCTAACAATTTTTTATCAGGCGATCCAAAAAAAACATCGTCGACGTATACCTGATTGCTTAGAACCGGCGACGCGAGGGGATAATCGGCACCGTCGAGAGTATTTAGCTCGCGGATTACACGCATTGACAAATACGGTGCGCACGCTGTTCCGTATGTTATAGTATTTAATTCGTACGCTTCCAACTCGTCTGTAATTTCGTTCATCCATAATATACATTGGAAATGACGATCGGCTGGATGGACAAGAATTTGGCGGAACATTTTTTCTATGTCGGCGACCATCACGTATTCATGTATGCGCCAATTTAATAATATACTCGTTATGTCAAGCTGCAACTTAGGCCCGACATGTAATAAGTCATTCAATGAGTATCCGCTAGAACTCTTGTTTGTCGCGTTGAAAACGACTCGGAGTTTAGTGGTTTTACTTTCATTACGTATAACGGCCCTATGCGGTATGTACGTACAATTTCGATCGACGGTTCCGAGTCGCGACATGTGTCCGAGGGACTCATATTCCCGTAGGAATTCGGTATATTCGCTTTTAACATTAATATCGTTTTGCAGTTTGTTGGTTAATCGCGTCAAGGCCGAAACCGCTCCCCGAAGTGTATCGCCTAAGAAGTCACTTGGCTTCGGCTTGTTAAACGGTAATCGCACGATAAAACGACCGGTATCGTCGCGACTGTACGTATCGGTGAAATGGTTTTCGCATTGTTTCTCCTCTTGAGTGACGAGCGAACACGACGGAATCGCTTCGCTTTCCCAAAACCTGCACAGTGCTTTCTCAAGCGGGTCGTCGTTGATGCTCGTATGATGAGCAAGAATTGTTGGACTGTTCTGGTTAGCATCGGATGCTTGACCGGACAGAATCCACCCGAACACGGTATTCTGCGTTATTGGCCCCGCATTTCGAGTCCGTCGAAGTCCCGGTTTGAGAATCTGGCCGAAAAGTTCAGCGCCGATTAACATATCGATGCGGTGATTCGACGTGGGATCTTGATCCGCGAGCGTTAAATGTTTGAATTCGTGGTATTTCTCGACATTGATCCGCGGCGGTGCGTATTGTGATATGTTTCGTACAATATATGCGCGTGTTGCCGCTATCGGCTTATCTCCGTCGGTGTGACCTATTCTAATATGTGAACTATAATCGATGCTATTGACATTGTTGCCACCGAGCCCCGTTACCGACACTGGGGTTCGCGATTTTTGTAATCGAAGATCTTGAACCAGGTTCATCGTGACGAACGACGATTGAGACCCTTGGTCAAGTAACGCACGTGCTAGCCTGGTACGTCCGTCGGGTGCGTACACTTTTACTATAGCTGTCGCGAGAAGGACAGTTTTGCCGTCGTTTGGAACTGTGTCAGAAGAATGCAGCGCGACATTTTTAGACGTCTCGCCGGGAGACTGGTCGGTTGTGCCGTCAGACTTGACAGGTGATGACCGGTTATTAACGAATGGAGCTCTCGCAGAGTTCGAATTGATCTGAGATGCACTATTAGAGACGGCGCGTACGTTATTACCGTTGCTTCCTTTATCTCCTCGGTGGAGGAGCGTATGATGCTTCCCTCCGCATTCTCGACATACGTTTGTACTTTTACATAGTGACACGGTGTGATTTTGATTCAAACAATTAATACATACGCGACGCGGTTTCAAGAAATCGAACCGAGCGCGTGGGTTGAGTTTACGGAACGCCGTGCAATCGCGAATCGTATGTGGCGCGGTACAAAAAACGCACGGTATGAATTGAGCTTTCGTTTCTTCCACGACATGCGTGCTAGTCTTCACGCGCGCTTGACCGGTAGTTTTTCCGATATTCTCGCACTTGGATGGAGATTCGCCCGCTAACTCGACGGCCGTCGCTTTCGTTACTAGGAATTCTTCGACCGTATCGTACGATGGATACACTCTCGTTTTGCCGAGAAGTTTATACCAGTCTTTGTTTAATTCGGAGTCGAATTTACTGGTTAGTAAATAAACTAAATGATCCTCAGCGCTTCCGCGACCCAATTTCTTTAACGCTTCTAGAGTATTGCGAAACTTCAACGTAAATTGTTGCATTGACTCTAAACTGTCGCTTCGTATTGTAGAAAACGAATGAAGCTGTTTGAGCAGAGAACCTACTATAACACGTTCATTGTCGTACGTATCCTTTAATCTGTCCCACGCGATTTGAAAATTATTTTCGGTAACATCTAAATGTTCGACCGCGGATAGTGCTTTTCCGGACAGGCAACTAAATAAATATTGCAGGCGAACATCATCGCTTAACGTTACATTTTTTATGATACCGGAGTTAAATCGCGCCTCGAACGGTTTCCACTTGGTGTAATCGCCGTCGAATTTCGGCAAATCCACTTTCGGCAATTTGACAGAATTCACTTGACTCACCGGCTTGTTTGAATTTGGAACCGTGGTATTTTCTACTAGTGGCGCATTAAGTCGCGGACGTAAATTTGCCAGATGAGTGCTGATGTACATCCAAGTGTCGTCATACGTCTCTGTGGCACTGTCCATCGTCGCTTCTTTGAAGTAAGGATGTTCCCATTTATCCTTATCGTCTTGTGAACAGGCGTTCAAGAAACCATCTTGCTGCTTGATATTTGCCCAAGTCTCTTGTAGTAGAGCCATCCGCTGCTCCAGGTACAGGACCGTAAAGTTATTCTCTCCCTTTTTCTTTAAATTCGTCAGGAACTTCGTTAAGTATTCACACTCGTGTTGTTGCCGATAAAACACGCTGTCGAATGTATCGATCGTTGCTGACTTGGAAGTCATGTTTGGTAACGGCTTTGCGTCTTAGTCACTACAATTTCAAACGATTTCTACTCGCCCGTCAATTCGGACCGAACAAACCACCAAGAAAAAGAATCCGGCTCGAAGGACCAAATTGTTTAACCTGGAGCCTCGCGAAAGATCGAAGGAGATAAATGATTTTTTTGAAATCGCAAGGTGGTTGAGGGTTGCTCTAGGAATTCCTCTCTTAGTAGGAGATTCGGTTGAATGAACGGTATTGCGTGAATGATACTAATTTGTTATCGAAAGTATCTCGATTGAGTAGTCCAAATATATTCTCAAATATAATTACAGCAAACGAAATGAATTGAATACACGTATACGTTTATTACGTAGTATCTTGTAACAAAACGAGGGTATTATTAACGGTATCGCGGAATCGGTAATATGTTGAATATCGAAATTAAATGCACTGAATCGAAAATGATCGGAGACTAAATCTTATGCCTCGCTAGACCTAACGCGTGCTGTTCGTTCTACGTATAATAAACGACTCGCTGTTCCGCGGTAACGTTCTGCCACAAGCATCGCAGACTAGATGACGTCACAGGTCACCTGTACGGCTCCCGAATTTGCCCGTTCGCTCAGATTCAAAACATTTTCATCGGCTGAACGTACAAGGTGCTTTTTTTTAATAACCGATTTTCAACTCCCAAGGATTCCGTGTCGAAACCGTTACGGCCGTGTCACGCAAGTACACAGTGTCTAACATCGAGAAAGGGTCGACGGGTGCGGGCGAGAGTAGGCTCGTCGGACGGAGGACGTGGAGACGAAGGTTTACCGCGCGAAAAATTCGCGAAAAATTTTTTACGTGTGCATCGGTGACGCGTCGACCTCGGCGGAGGATAAGTTACCGACCACCACCGGCAGTGGTCGGGGGGTATAAGCTGCCGCGTTAAAAATGAAATCCGAATCTCGGCGATTCCACGGTCCAGGGCTGAAAAGGGCCCGAAAGAAAATAACTGATTCAAACGTTCGAATTTAACGCCAATTTCGCGACGCTGACTTCGCATCGGTGGTGAGTGCCGCTACAGTCGCCGCATTCTCTCTCCCATGATAGTTGAGCGAATCGACTTGTAACTTCGAGGTTACGAATCCGATTCTACGTTTAGGTTTACATTTTCCATTAATTTTAAAGGGAGGGGGTGGGGGGGGGGTGGTTGGCGATGACAGACCAATCGCGCGCCTCTCTTCGCCACCATCGTCGCTACAGACGACCTCGACCTCGAGCCGAGCCGAGCCCAGCCGGGCGGGGCCGAAGGCCCGACGGGCTCCCGGAAAATTCGGAAAGGCGATATACCTTTAGTTCACAGTTGGCCGTAACTTTTTCGGTGACGTCAAATTAGTGAAATTTTGCGATTTCTTTGTCGCCGTATAGCTCGAGAACGGGCCGACGGGTGCGGGCGAGAGTAGGCTCGTCGGACGGAGGACGCGGAGACGAAAGTTTACCGCGCGAAAATTCGCGAAATATTTTTTACGTGTGCATCGGTAACGCGCGTCGACCTCGGTGGAGGATAACTTACCGACCACCACCGGCAGTGGTCGGTAACGCTCGGGGGGTATAAGCTGTCGCGTTAAAAATGAAACCCGAATTTCGGCGCTTCCACGGTTCAGGGCTGAAAAGGGCCCGAAAGAAAATAACTGATTCAAACGTTCGAATTTAACGCAAATTTCGCGACGCTGACTTCGCATCGGTGGTGAGTGCCGCTACAGTCGCCGCATTTACTCCCCCCTGATAGTTGAGCGAATCGACTTGTAACTTCGAGGTTACGAATCCGATTCTACGTTTAGGTTTACATTTTCCATTAATTTTAAAGGGTGGGGGGGTGGGGGCGTAGTTGGCGATGACAGACCAATCGCGTGCCTCTCCGCCACCATCGTCGATACAGACGACCTCGACCTCGAGCCGAGCCGAGCCCAGCCGGGCGGGTCGAAGGCCCGACGGGCTGCCGGAAAATTCGGAAAGCCGATATACCTTTAGTTCCCAGTTGGCCGTAACTTTTTCGGTGACGTCAAATTAGTGAAATTTTGCGATTTCTTTGTCGCCGTATAGCTCGAGAACGGGTTAACGCCCGGGGGCGAGAGTAGACTCGTCGGACGGAGGACGCGGAGACGAAGGTTTATCGCGCGAAAAATTCGCGACAATTCGCGAAAAATTTTTTACTTGTGCATCGGTAACGCGCGTCGACCACGGCGGAGGATAACTTACCGACCACCATCGGCAGTGGTCGGTAACGCTCGGGGGGTATAAGCTGCCGCGTTAAAAATGAAACCCGAATTTCGGCGCTTCCACGGTTCAGGGCTGAAAAGGGCCCGAAAGAAAAGAACTGATTCAAACGATCGAATTTAACGCCAACTACGCGACGCTCACTTCGCATCGGTGGTGAGTGCCGCCACAGTCGCCGCGTTTACTCTCCCTTGATAGTTGAGCGAATCGACTTGTAACTTAGAGGTTACGAATCCGACTCTACGTTTAGGTTTACATTTTCCATTAATTTTTAAGGGAGGGGGGGGGTGGGGGGGGTTGGCTATGCCAGACCAATCGTGCGCCTCCCCGCCACCATCGTCGCTACCGACGACCTCGACCTCGAGCCGAGCCGAGCCGAGCGGGGCCGAAGGCCCGATGGGCTCCCGGAAAATTCGGGACGGAGATATACCTTTAGTTCCCAGTTGGCCGTATCTTTTTCGGTGACGTCAAATTAGTGAAATTTTGCGATTTCTTTGTCGCCGTATAGCTCAAGAACGGGTCGACGGGTGCGGGCGAGAGTAGGCTCGTCGGACGGAGGACGCGGAGACGAAGGTTCAGCGCGCGAAAGATTCGCGAACATTCGCGAAAAATTTTTTATGTGTGCATCGGCAACGCGCGTCGACCTCGGCGGAGGATAACTTACCGACCACCACCGGCAGTGGTCGGTAACGCTCGTGGGGTATAAGCTGTCGCGTTAAAAATGAAACCCGAATTTCGGCGCTTCCACGGTTCAGGGCTGAAAAGGGCCCGAAAGAAAATAACTGATTCAAACGTTCGAATTTAACGCAAATTTCGCGACGCTGACTTCGCATCGGTGGTGAGTGCCGCCACAGTCGCCGCGTTTACTCTACCTTGATAGTTGAGCGAATCGACTTGTAACTTCGAGCTTACGAATCCGATTCTACGTTTAGGTTTACATGTTCCATTCATTTTAAAGGGAGGGGGGTTGGGGGGGGAGGATGACGATGACAGACCAATCGCGCGCCTCCCCGCCACCATCGTCGCTACCGACGACCTCGACCTCGAGCCGAGCCGAGCCGAGCCGAGAGGGGCCGAAGGCCCGATGGGCTCCCGGAAAATTCGGGACGGAGATATACCTTTAGTTCCCAGTTGGCCGTATCTTTTTCGGTGACGTCAAATTAGTGAAATTTTGCGATTTCTTTGTCGCCGTATAGCTCGAGAACGGGTCGACGGGTGCGGGCGAGAGTAGGCTCGTCGGACGGAGGACGCGGAGACGAAGGTTCAGCGCGCGAAAAATTCGCGAACATTCGCGAAAAATTTTTTACGTGTGCATCGGCAACGTGCGTCGACCTCGGCGGAGGATAACTCACCGACCACCACCGGCAGTGGTCGGTAACGCTCGGGGGGTATAAGCTGTCGCGTTAAAAATGAAACCCGAATTTCGGCGCTTCCACGGTTCAGGGCTGAAAAGGGCCCGAAAGAAAATAACTGATTCAAACGTTCGAATTTAACGCAAATTTCGCGACGCTGACTTCGCATCGGTGGTGAGTGCCGCCACAGTCGCCGCGTTCACTCTACCTTGATAGTTGAGCGAATCGACTTGTAACTTCGAGCTTACGAATCCGATTCTACGTTTAGGTTTACATGTTCCATTCATTTTAAAGGGAGGGGGTTTGGGGGGGCGGATGACGATGACAGACCAATCGCGCGCCTCCCCGCCACCATCGTCGCTACCGACGACCTCGACCTCGAGCCGAGCCGAGCCGAGCCGAGAGGGGCCGAAGGCCCGATGGGCTCCCGGAAAATTCGGGACGGAGATATACCTTTAGTTCCCAGTTGGCCGTATCTTTTTCGGTGACGTCAAATTAGTGAAATTTTGCGATTTCTTTGTCGCCGTATAGCTCGAGAACGGGTCGACGGGTGCGGGCGAGAGTAGGCTCGTCGGACGGAGGACGCGGAGACGAAGGTTCAGCGCGCGAAAGATTCGCGAACATTCGCGAAAAATTTTTTACGTGTGCATCGGCAACGCGCGTCGACCTCGGCGGAGGATAACTTACCGACCACCACCGGCAGTGGTCGGTAACGCTCGTGGGGTATAAGCTGTCGCGTTAAAAATGAAACCCGAATTTCGGCGCTTCCACGGTTCAGGGCTGAAAAGGGCCCGAAAGAAAATAACTGATTCAAACGTTCGAATTTAACGCAAATTTCGCGACGCTGACTTCGCATCGGTGGTGAGTGCCGCCACAGTCGCCGCGTTTACTCTACCTTGATAGTTGAGCGAATCGACTTGTAACTTCGAGCTTACGAATCCGATTCTACGTTTAGGTTTACAAGTTTCATTCATTTTAAAGGGAGGGGGGTTGGGGGGGAGGATGGCGATGACAGACCAATCGCGCGCCTCCCCGCCACCATCGTCGCTACCGACGACCTCGACCTCGAGCCGAGCCGAGCCGAGCCGAGCGGGGCCGAAGGCCCGATGGGCTCCCGGAAAATTCGGGACGGAGATATACCTTTAGTTCCCAGTTGGCCGTATCTTTTTCGGTGACGTCAAATTAGTGAAATTTTGCGATTTCTTTGTCGCCGTATAGCTCAAGAACGGGTCGACGGGTGCGGGCGAGAGTAGGCTCGTCGGACGGAGGACGCGGAGACGAAGGTTCAGCGCGCGAAAGATTCGCGAACATTCGCGAAAAATTTTTTACGTGTGCATCGGCAACGCGCGTCGACCTCGGCGGAGGATAACTTACCGACCACCACCGGCAGTGGTCGGTAACGCTCGTGGGGTATAAGCTGTCGCGTTAAAAATGAAACCCGAATTTCGGCGCTTCCACGGTTCAGGGCTGAAAAGGGCCCGAAAGAAAATAACTGATTCAAACGTTCGAATTTAACGCAAATTTCGCGACGCTGACTTCGCATCGGTGGTGAGTGCCGCCACAGTCGCCGCGTTTACTCTACCTTGATAGTTGAGCGAATCGACTTGTAACTTCGAGCTTTCGAATCCGATTCTACGTTTAGGTTTACATGTTCCATTCATTTTAAAGGGAGGGGGGTTGGGGGGGGGGAGGATGACGATGACAGACCAATCGCGCGCCTCCCCGCCACCATCGTCGCTACCGACGACCTCGACCTCGAGCCGAGCCGAGCCGAGCCGAGAGGGGCCGAAGGCCCGATGGGCTCCCGGAAAATTCGGGACGGAGATATACCTTTAGTTCCCAGTTGGCCGTATCTTTTTCGGTGACGTCAAATTAGTGAAATTTTGCGATTTCTTTGTCGCCGTATAGCTCGAGAACGGGTCGACGGGTGCGGGCGAGAGTAGGCTCGTCGGACGGAGGACGCGGAGACGAAGGTTCAGCGCGCGAAAGATTCGCGAACATTCGCGAAAAATTTTTTACGTGTGCATCGGCAACGCGCGTCGACCTCGGCGGAGGATAACTTACCGACCACCACCGGCAGTGGTCGGTAACGCTCGTGGGGTATAAGCTGTCGCGTTAAAAATGAAACCCGAATTTCGGCGCTTCCACGGTTCAGGGCTGAAAAGGGCCCGAAAGAAAATAACTGATTCAAACGTTCGAATTTAACGCAAATTTCGCGACGCTGACTTCGCATCGGTGGTGAGTGCCGCCACAGTCGCCGCGTTTACTCTACCTTGATAGTTGAGCGAATCGACTTGTAACTTCGAGCTTACGAATCCGATTCTACGTTTAGGTTTACAAGTTTCATTCATTTTAAAGGGAGGGGGGTTGGGGGGGAGGATGGCGATGACAGACCAATCGCGCGCCTCCCCGCCACCATCGTCGCTACCGACGACCTCGACCTCGAGCCGAGCCGAGCCGAGCCGAGCGGGGCCGAAGGCCCGATGGGCTCCCGGAAAATTCGGGACGGAGATATACCTTTAGTTCCCAGTTGGCCGTAACTTTTTCGGTGACGTCAAATTAGTGAAATTTTGCGATTTCTTTGTCGCCGTATAGCTCGAGAACCGGTCGACGGGTGCGGGCGAGAGTAGGCTCGTCGGACGGAGGACGCGGAGACGAAGGTTCAGCGCGCGAAAAATTCGCGAACATTCGCGAAAAATTTTTTACGTGTGCATCGGCAACGTGCGTCGACCTCGGCGGAGGATAACTCACCGACCACCACCGGCAGTGGTCGGTAACGCTCGGGGGGTATAAGCTGTCGCGTTAAAAATGAAACCCGAATTTCGGCGCTTCCACGGTTCAGGGCTGAAAAGGGCCCGAATGAAAAGAACTGATTCAAACGTTCAAATTTAACGCCAACTTCGCGACGCTGACTTCGCGTCGGTGGTGAGTGCCGCCACAGTCGCCGCGTTTACTCTCCCTTGATAGTTGAGCGAATCGACTCGTAACTTCGAGGTTACGAATCCGACTCTACGTTTAGGTTTACATTTTCCATTGATTTTTAAGGGAGGGGGGGTGGGGGGGGTTGGCTATGCCAGACCAATCGTGCGCCTCCCCGCCACCATCGTCGCTACCGACGACCTCGACCTCGAGCCGAGCCGAGCCGAGCCGAGCGGGGCCGAAGGCCCGATGGGCTCCCGGCAAATCCGTGAAGGCGATATAGCTTTAATTCCCAGTTGGCCGTAACTTTTTGGGTGACGACAAATTAGTGAAATTTTGCGATTTCTTTGTCGCCGTATAGCTCGAGAACGGGTCGACGGGTGCGGGCGAGAGTAGGCTCGTCGGACGGAGGACGCGGAGACGAAGGTTTACCGCGCGAAAAATTCGCGAAAAATTTTTTACGTGTGCATCGGTGACGCGTCGACCTCGGCGGAGGATAAGTTACCGAACACCACCGGCAGTGGTCGGTAACGCTCGGGGGGTATAAGCTGCTGCGTTAAAAATGAAACCCGAATCTCGGCGCTTCCACGGTTCAGGGCTGAAATGGGCCCGAAAGAAAATAACTGATTCAAACGTTCGAATTTTACGCAACTTTCGCGACGCTGACTTCGCATCGGTGGTGAGTGCCGCTACAGTCGCCGCGTTTACTCCCCCCTGATAGTTGAGCGAATCGACTTGTAACTTCGAGGTTACGAATCCGATTCTACGTTTAGGTTTACAAGTTTCATTCATTTTAAAGGGAGGGGGGTTGGGGGGGAGGATGGCGATGACAGACCAATCGCGCGCCTCCCCGCCACCATCGTCGCTACCGACGACCTCGACCTCGAGCCGAGCCGAGCCGAGCCGAGCGGGGCCGAAGGCCCGATGGGCTCCCGGAAAATTCGGGACGGAGATATACCTTTAGTTCCCAGTTGGCCGTATCTTTTTCGGTGACGTCAAATTAGTGAAATTTTGCGATTTCTTTGTCGCCGTATAGCTCGAGAACGGGTCGACGGGTGCGGGCGAGAGTAGGCTCGTCGGACGGAGGACGCGGAGACGAAGGTTCAGCGCGCGAAAGATTCGCGAACATTCGCGAAAAATTTTTTACGTGTGCATCGGCAACGCGCGTCGACCTCGGCGGAGGATAACTTACCGACCACCACCGGCAGTGGTCGGTAACGCTCGTGGGGTATAAGCTGTCGCGTTAAAAATGAAACCCGAATTTCGGCGCTTCCACGGTTCAGGGCTGAAAAGGGCCCGAAAGAAAATAACTGATTCAAACGTTCGAATTTAACGCAAATTTCGCGACGCTGACTTCGCATCGGTGGTGAGTGCCGCCACAGTCGCCGCGTTTACTCTACCTTGATAGTTGAGCGAATCGACTTGTAACTTCGAGCTTACGAATCCGATTCTACGTTTAGGTTTACAAGTTTCATTCATTTTAAAGGGAGGGGGGTTGGGGGGGAGGATGGCGATGACAGACCAATCGCGCGCCTCCCCGCCACCATCGTCGCTACCGACGACCTCGACCTCGAGCCGAGCCGAGCCGAGCCGAGCGGGGCCGAAGGCCCGATGGGCTCCCGGAAAATTCGGGACGGAGATATACCTTTAGTTCCCAGTTGGCCGTAACTTTTTCGGTGACGTCAAATTAGTGAAATTTTGCGATTTCTTTGTCGCCGTATAGCTCGAGAACCGGTCGACGGGTGCGGGCGAGAGTAGGCTCGTCGGACGGAGGACGCGGAGACGAAGGTTCAGCGCGCGAAAAATTCGCGAACATTCGCGAAAAATTTTTTACGTGTGCATCGGCAACGTGCGTCGACCTCGGCGGAGGATAACTCACCGACCACCACCGGCAGTGGTCGGTAACGCTCGGGGGGTATAAGCTGTCGCGTTAAAAATGAAACCCGAATTTCGGCGCTTCCACGGTTCAGGGCTGAAAAGGGCCCGAATGAAAAGAACTGATTCAAACGTTCAAATTTAACGCCAACTTCGCGACGCTGACTTCGCGTCGGTGGTGAGTGCCGCCACAGTCGCCGCGTTTACTCTCCCTTGATAGTTGAGCGAATCGACTCGTAACTTCGAGGTTACGAATCCGACTCTACGTTTAGGTTTACATTTTCCATTAATTTTTAAGGGAGGGGGGGTGGGGGGGGTTGGCTATGCCAGACCAATCGTGCGCCTCCCCGCCACCATCGTCGCTACCAACGACCTCGACCTCGAGCCGAGCCGAGCCGAGCGGGGCCGAAGGCCCGATGGGCTCCCGGCAAATCCGTGAAGGCGATATAGCTTTAATTCCCAGTTGGCCGTAACTTTTTGGGTGACGACAAATTAGTGAAATTTTGCGATTTCTTTGTCGCCGTATAGCTCGAGAACGGGTCGACGGGTGCGGGCGAGAGTAGGCTCGTCGGACGGAGGACGCGGAGACGAAGGTTTACCGCGCGAAAAATTCGCGAAAAATTTTTTACGTGTGCATCGGTGACGCGTCGACCTCGGCGGAGGATAAGTTACCGAACACCACCGGCAGTGGTCGGTAACGCTCGGGGGGTATAAGCTGCTGCGTTAAAAATGAAACCCGAATCTCGGCGCTTCCACGGTTCAGGGCTGAAATGGGCCCGAAAGAAAATAACTGATTCAAACGTTCGAATTTTACGCAACTTTCGCGACGCTGACTTCGCATCGGTGGTGAGTGCCGCTACAGTCGCCGCGTTTACTCCCCCCTGATAGTTGAGCGAATCGACTTGTAACTTCGAGGTTACGAATCCGATTCTACGTTTAGGTTTACAAGTTTCATTCATTTTAAAGGGAGGGGGGTTGGGGGGGAGGATGGCGATGACAGACCAATCGCGCGCCTCCCCGCCACCATCGTCGCTACCGACGACCTCGACCTCGAGCCGAGCCGAGCCGAGCCGAGCGGGGCCGAAGGCCCGATGGGCTCCCGGAAAATTCGGGACGGAGATATACCTTTAGTTCCCAGTTGGCCGTATCTTTTTCGGTGACGTCAAATTAGTGAAATTTTGCGATTTCTTTGTCGCCGTATAGCTCGAGAACGGGTCGACGGGTGCGGGCGAGAGTAGGCTCGTCGGACGGAGGACGCGGAGACGAAGGTTCAGCGCGCGAAAGATTCGCGAACATTCGCGAAAAATTTTTTACGTGTGCTTCGGCAACGCGCGTCGACCTCGGCGGAGGATAACTTACCGACCACCACCGGCAGTGGTCGGTAACGCTCGTGGGGTATAAGCTGTCGCGTTAAAAATGAAACCCGAATTTCGGCGCTTCCACGGTTCAGGGCTGAAAAGGGCCCGAAAGAAAATAACTGATTCAAACGTTCGAATTTAACGCAAATTTCGCGACGCTGACTTCGCATCGGTGGTGAGTGCCGCCACAGTCGCCGCGTTTACTCTACCTTGATAGTTGAGCGAATCGACTTGTAACTTCGAGCTTACGAATCCGATTCTACGTTTAGGTTTACAAGTTTCATTCATTTTAAAGGGAGGGGGGTTGGGGGGGAGGATGGCGATGACAGACCAATCGCGCGCCTCCCCGCCACCATCGTCGCTACCGACGACCTCGACCTCGAGCCGAGCCGAGCCGAGCCGAGCGGGGCCGAAGGCCCGATGGGCTCCCGGAAAATTCGGGACGGAGATATACCTTTAGTTCCCAGTTGGCCGTAACTTTTTCGGTGACGTCAAATTAGTGAAATTTTGCGATTTCTTTGTCGCCGTATAGCTCGAGAACCGGTCGACGGGTGCGGGCGAGAGTAGGTTCGTCGGACGGAGGACGCGGAGACGAAGGTTCAGCGCGCGAAAAATTCGCGAACATTCGCGAAAAATTTTTTACGTGTGCATCGGCAACGTGCGTCGACCTCGGCGGAGGATAACTCACCGACCACCACCGGCAGTGGTCGGTAACGCTCGGGGGGTATAAGCTGTCGCGTTAAAAATGAAACCCGAATTTCGGCGCTTCCACGGTTCAGGGCTGAAAAGGGCCCGAATGAAAAGAACTGATTCAAACGTTCAAATTTAACGCCAACTTCGCGACGCTGACTTCGCGTCGGTGGTGAGTGCCGCCACAGTCGCCGCGTTTACTCTCCCTTGATAGTTGAGCGAATCGACTCGTAACTTCGAGGTTACGAATCCGACTCTACGTTTAGGTTTACATTTTCCATTAATTTTTAAGGGTGGGGGGGTGGGGGGGGGGTTGGCTATGCCAGACCAATCGTGCGCCTCCCCGCCACCATCGTCGCTACCGACGACCTCGACCTCGAGCCGAGCCGAGCCGAGCGGGGCCGAAGGCCCGATGGGCTCCCGGCAAATCCGTGAAGGCGATATAGCTTTAATTCCCAGTTGGCCGTAACTTTTTGGGTGACGACAAATTAGTGAAATTTTGCGATTTCTTTGTCGCCGTATAGCTCGAGAACGGGTCGACGGGTGCTGGCGAGAGTAGGCTCGTCGGACGGAGGACGCGGAGACGAAGGTTTACCGCGCGAAAAATTCGCGAAAAATTTTTTACGTGTGCATCGGTGACGCGTCGACCTCGGCGGAGGATAAGTTACCGAACACCACCGGCAGTGGTCGGTAACGCTCGGGGGGTATAAGCTGCTGCGTTAAAAATGAAACCCGAATCTCGGCGCTTCCACGGTTCAGGGCTGAAATGGGCCCGAAAGAAAATAACTGATTCAAACGTTCGAATTTTACGCAACTTTCGCGACGCTGACTTCGCATCGGTGGTGAGTGCCGCTACAGTCGCCGCGTTTACTCTCCCCTGATAGTTGAGCGAATCAACTTGTAACTTAGAGGTTACGAATCCGATTCTACGTTTAGGTTTACATGTTCCATTCATTTTAAAGGGAGGGGGGTTGGGGGGTGGTTGGCGATGACAGACCAATCGCGCGCCTCTCCGCCACCATCGTCGCTACGGACGACCTCGACCTCGAGCCGAGCCGAGCCCAGCCGGGCGGGGCCGAAGGCCCGACGGGCTCCCGGAAAATTCGTGAAGGCGATATATCTTTAATTCCCAGTTGGCCATAACTTTTTGGGTGACGTCAAAATAGTGAAATTTTGCGATTTCTTTGTCGCCGTATAGCTCGAGAACGGGTCGACGGGTGCGGGCGAGAGTAGGCTCGTAGGACGAAGGACGCGGAAACGAAGGTTTACCGCGCGAAAAATTCGCGACATTTCGCGAAAAATTTTTTACGTGTGCATCGGTAACGCGCGTCGACCTTGGCGGAGGATAACTTACCGACCACCACCGGCAGTGGTCGGTAACGCTTGGGGGGTATAAGCTGCCGCGTTAAAAATGAAACCCGAATCTCGGCGCTTCCACGGTTCAGGGCTGAAAAGGGCCCGAAAGAAAATAACTGATTCAAACGTTCGAATTTAACGCAATTTTCGCGACGCTGACTTCGCATCGTTGGTGAGTGCCGCTACAGTCGCCGCATTTACTCTCCCCTGATAGTTGAGCGAATCAACTTGTAACTTCGAGCTTACGAATCCGATTCTACGTTTAGGTATACATTTTCCATTATTTTTAAAGGGGGGGGGGGGTGGGGGGTGGTTGACGATAACAGACCAATCGCGCGCCTCTCCGCCACCATCGTCGCTACAGTCGACCTCGACCTCGAACCGAGCCGAGCCCAGCCGGGCTCCCGGAAAATTCGGAAAGGCGATATACCTTTAGTTCCCAGTTGGCCGTAACTTTTTCGGTGACGTCAAATTAGTGAAATTTTGCGATTTCTTTGTCGCCGTATAGCTCGAGAACGGGTCGACGTGTGCGGGCGATAGTATGCTCGTCGGACGGAGGACGCGGAGACGAAAGTTTACCGCGCGAAAAATTCGCGAAAAATTTTTTACGTGTGCATCGGTGACGCGTCGACCTCGGCGGAGGATAAGTTACCGACCACCACCGGCAATGGTCGGTAACGCTCGGGGGGTATAAGCTGCCGCGTTAAAAATGAAACCCGAATTTCGTTGCTTCCACGGTTCAGGGCTGAAAAGGGCCCGAAAGAAAATAACTGATTCAAACGTTCGAATTTAACGCAAATTTCGCGACGCTGACTTCGCATCGGTGGTGAGTGCCGCTACAGTCGCCGCGTTTACTCTACCTTGATAGTTGAGCGAATCGACTTGTAACTTCGAGGTTACGAATCCGATTCTACGTTTAGGTTTACATTTTCCATTAATTTTAAAGGGTGGGGGGGTGGGGGGTGGTTGGCGATGACAGACCAATTGCGTGCCTCCCCGCCACCATCGTCGCTACAGACGACCTCGACCTCGAGCCGAGCCGAAACCAGCCGGGAGGGGCCGAAGGCCCGACGGGCTCCCGGAAAATTCGGAATGGCGATATACCTTTAGTTCCCAGTTGGCCGTAACTTTTTCGGTGACGTCAAATTAGTGAAATTTTGCGATTTCTTTGTCGCCGTATAGCTCGAGAACGGGTCGACGGGTGCGGGCGAGAGTAGACTCGTCGGACGGAGGACGTGGAGACGAAGGTTTACCGCGCGAAAAATTCGCGGCAATTCGCGAAAAATTTTTTACGTGTGCATCGGTAACGCGCGTCGACCACGGCGGAGGATAACTTACCGACCACCATCGGCAGTGGTCGGTAACGCTCGGGGGGTATAAGCTGCCGCGTTAAAAATGAAACCCGAATCTCGGCGCTTCCACGGTTCAGGGCTGAAAAGGGCCCGAAAGAAAATAACTGATTCAAACGTTCGAATTTAACGCAATTTTCGCGACGCTGACTTCGCATCGTTGGTGAGTGCCGCTACAGTCGCCGCATTTACTCTCCCCTGATAGTTGAGCGAATCAACTTGTAACTTCGAGGTTACGAATCCGATTCTACGTTTAGGTTTACATGTTCCATTCATTTTAAAGGGAGGGGGGTTGGGGGGGTGGTTGGCGATGACAGACCAATCGCGCGCCTCTCCGCCACCATCGTCGCTACAGACGACCTCGACCTCGAGCCGAGCCGAGCCCAGCCGGGCGGGGCCGAAGGCCCGACGGGCTCCCGGAAAATTCGTGAATGCGATATATCTTTAATTCCCAGTTGGCCGTAACTTTTTGGGTGACGTCAAAATAGTGAAATTTTGCGATTTCTTTGTCGCCGTATAGCTCGAGAACGGGTCGACGGGTGCGGGCGAGAGTAGGCTCGTCGGACGAAGGACGCGGAAACGAAGGTTTACCGCGCGAAAAATTCGCGACATTTCGCGAAAAATTTTTTACGTGTGCATCGGTAACGCGCGTCGACCTTGGCGGAGGATAACTTACCGACCACCACCGGCAGTGGTCGGTAACGCTTGGGGGGTATAAGCTGCCGCGTTAAAAATGAAACCCGAATCTCGGCGCTTTCACGGTTCAGGGCTGAATAGGGCCCGAAAGAAAATAACTGATTCAAACGTTCGAATTTAACGCAAATTTCGCGACGCTGACTTCGCATCGGTGGTGAGTGCCGCTACAGTCGCCGGGTTTACTCTACCTTGATAGTTGAGCGAATCGACTTGTAACTTCGAGGTTACAAATCCGATTCTACGTTTAGGTTTACATTTTCCATTAATTTTAAAGGGTGGGGGGGTGGGTGGGGGTAGTTGGCGATGACAGACCAATCGCGTGCCTCTCCGCCACCATCGTCGCTACAGACGACCTCGACCTCGAGCCGAGCCGAGCCCAGCCGGGCGGGGCCGAAGGCCCGACGGGCTCCCGGAAAATTCGGAAAGCCGATATACCTTTAGTTCCCAGTTGGCCGTAACTTTTTCGGTGACGTCAAATTAGTGAAATTTTGCGATTTCTTTGTCGCCGTATAGCTCGAGAACGGGTCGACGGATGCGGGCGAGAGTAGGCTCGTCGGACGGAGGACGCGGAGACGAAGGTTCAGCGCGCGAAAAATTTGCGAAAAATTTTTTACGTGTGCATCGGTGACGCGTCGACCTCGGCGGATGATAAGTTACCGACCACCACCGGCAGTGGTCGGTAACGCTCGGGGGGTATAAGCTGCCGCGTTAAAAATGAAACCCGAATTTCGGCGCTTCCACGGTTCAGGGCTGAAAAGGGCCCGAAAGAAAATAACTGATTCAACCGTTCGAATTTAACGCAAATTTCGCGACGCTGACTTCGCATCGGTGGTGAGTGCCGCTACAGTCGCCGCGTTTACTCTACCTTGATAGTTGAGCGAATCGACTTGTAACTTCGAGGTTACGAATCCGATTCTACGTTTAGTATTACATTTTCCATTAATTTTAAAGGGAGGGAGGGTGGGGGGTGGTTGGCGATGACAGACCAATTGCGCGCCTCCCCGCCACCATCGTCGCTACAGACGACCTCGACCTCGAGCCGAGCCGAAACCAGCCGGGCGGAGCCGAAGGCCCGACGGGCTCCCGGAAAATTCGGAATGGCGATATACCTTTAGTTCCCAGTTGGCCGTAACTTTTTCGGTGACGTCAAATTAGTGAAATTTTGCGATTTCTTTGTCGCCGTATAGCTCGAGAACGGGTCGACGGGTGCGGGCGAGAGTAGACTCGTCGGACGGAGGACGCGGAGACGAAGGTTTACCGCGCGAAAAATTCGCGAAAAATTTTTTACGTGTGCATCGGTGACGCGTCGACCTCGGCGGAGGATAAGTTACCGACCACCATCGGCAGTGGTCGGTAACGCTCGGGGGGTATAAGCTGCCGCGTTAAAAATGAAACCCGAATCTCGGCGCTTCCACGGTTCAGGGCTGAAAAGGGCCTGAAAGAAAATAACTGATTCAACCGTTCGAATTTAACGCCAACTTCGGGACGCTGACTTCGCATCGGTGGTGAGTGCCGCTACAGTCGCCGCGTTTACTCTACCTTGATAGTTGAGCGAATCGACACGTAACTTCGAGGTTACGAATCCGACTCTACGTTTAGGCTTACATTTTCCATTAATTTTAAAGGGTGGGGGGGGGGTTGGCTATGCCAGACCAATCGCGCGCCTCCCCGCCACCATCGTCGCTACCGACGACCTCGACCTCGAGCCGAGCCGAGCCGAGCGGGGCCGAAGGCCCGATGGGCTCCCGGAAAATTCGTGAAGGCGATATACCTTTAATTCCCAGTTGGCCGTAACTTTTTGGGTGACGACAAATTAGTGAAATTTTGCGATTTCTTTGTCGCCGTATAGCTCGAGAACGGGTCGACGGGTGCGGGCGAGAGTAGGCTCGTCGGACGGAGGACGCGGAGACGAAGGTTTACCGCGCGAAAAATTCGCGAAAAATTTTTTACGTGTGCATCGGTGACGCGTCGACCTCGGCGGAGGATAAGTTACCGACCACCATCGGCAGTGGTCGGTAACGCTCGGGGGGTATAAGCTGCCGCGTTAAAAATGAAACCCGAATCTCGGCGCTTTCACGGTTCAGGGCTGAATAGGGCCCGAAAGAAAATAACTGATTCAAACGTTCGAATTTAACGCAAATTTCGCGACGCTGACTTCGCATCGGTGGTGAGTGCCGCTACAGTCGCCGGGTTTACTCTACCTTGATAGTTGAGCGAATCGACTTGTAACTTCGAGGTTACAAATCCGATTCTACGTTTAGGTTTACATTTTCCATTAATTTTAAAGGGTGGGGTGGGTAGGTGGGGGTAGTTGGCGATGACAGACCAATTGCGCGCCTCCCCGCCACCATCGTCGCTACAGACGACCTCGACCTCGAGCCGAGCCGAAACCAGCCGGGCGGAGCCGAAGGCCCGACGGGCTCCCGGAAAATTCGGAATGGCGATATACCTTTAGTTCCCAGTTGGCCGTAACTTTTTCGGTGACGTCAAATTAGTGAAATTTTGCGATTTCTTTGTCGCCGTATAGCTCGAGAACGGGTAGACGGGTGCGGGCGAGAGTAGACTCGTCGGACGGAGGACGCGGAGACGAAGGTTCAGCGCGCGAAAAATTCGCGAACATTCGCGAAAAATTTTTTACGTGTGCATCGGTAACGCGCGTCGACCTCGGCGGAGGATAACTTACCGACCACCACCGGCAGTGGTCGGTAACGCTCGGGGGGTATAAGCTGCCGCGTTAAAAATGAACCCCGAATTTCGGCGCTTCCACGGTACAGGGCTGAAAAGGGCCCGAAAGAAAATAACTGATTCAAACGTTCGAATTTAACGCAATTTTCGCGACGCTGACTTCGCATCGGTGGTGAGTTCCTCTACAGTCGCCTCGTTTACTCTACCTTGATAGTTGAGCGAATCGACTTGTAACTTCGAGGTTACGAATCCGATTCTACGTTTAGGTTTACATTTTCCATTAATTTTAAAGGGAGGGGGGGTGGGGGGTGGTTGGCGATGACAGACCAATTGCGCGCCTCCCCGCCACCATCGTCGCTACAGACGACCTCGACCTCGAGCCGAGCCGAAACCAGCCGGGCGGGGCCAAAGGCCCGACGGGCTCCCGGAAAATTCGGAATGGCGATATACCTTTAGTTCCCAGTTGGCCGTAACTTTTTCGGTGACGTCAAATTAGTGAAATTTTGCGATTTCTTTGTCGCCGTATAGCTCGAGAACGGGTCGACGGGTGCGGGCGATAGTATGCTCGTCGGACGGAGGACGCGGAGACGAAGGTTCAGCGCGCGAAAAATTCGCGAACATTCGCGAAAAATTTTTTACGTGTGCATCGGTAACGCGCGTCGACCTCGGCGGAGGATAACTTACCGACCACCACCGGCAGTGGTCGGTAACGCTCGGGGGGTATAAGCTGCCGCGTTAAAAATGAACCCCGAATTTCGGCGCTTCCACGGTTCAGGGCTGAAAGGGCCCGAAAGAAAATAACTGATTCAAACGTTCGAATTTAACGCAATTTTCGCGACGCTGACTTCGCATCGGTGGTGAGTGCCGCTACAGTCGCCGCGTTTACTCTACCTTGATAGTTGAGCGAATCGACTTGTAACTTCGAGGTTACGAATCCGATTCTACGTTTAGGTTTACATTTTCCATTAATTTTAAAGGGAGGGGGGTGGGGGGTGGTTGGCGATGACAGACCAATTGCGCGCCTCCCCGCCACCATCGTCGCTACAGACGACCTCGACCTCGAGCCGAGCCGAAACCAGCCGGGCGGGGCCAAAGGCCCGACGGGCTCCCGGAAAATTCGGAATGGCGATATACCTTTAGTTCCCAGTTGGCCGTAACTTTTTCGGTGACGTCAAATTAGTGAAATTTTGCGATTTCTTTGTCGCCGTATAGCTCGAGAACGGGTCGACGGGTGCGGGCGATAGTATGCTCGTCGGACGGAGGACGCGGAGACGAAAGTTTACCGCGCGAAAAATTCGCGAAAAATTTTTTACGTGTGCATCGGTGACGCGTCGACCTCGGCGGAGGAGAAGTTACCGACCACCACCGGCAGTGGTCGGTAACGCTCGGGGGGTATAAGCTGCCGCGTTAAAAATGAAACCCGAATTTCGGCGCTTCCACGGTTCAGGGCTGAAAAGGGCCTGAAAGAAAATAACTGATTCAACCGTTCGAATTTAACGCCAACTTCGGGACGCTGACTTCGCATCGGTGGTGAGTGCCGCTACAGTCGCCGCGTTTACTCTACCTTGATAGTTGAGCGAATCGACACGTAACTTCGAGGTTACGAATCCGACTCTACGTTTAGGTTTACATTTTCCATTAATTTTAAAGGGTGGGGGGGGGGGGGGTTGGCTATGCCAGACCAATCGCGCGCCTCCCCGCCACCATCGTCGCTACCGACGACCTCGACCTCGAGCCGAGCCGAGCCGAGCGGGGCCGAAGGCCCGATGGGCTCCCGGAAAATTCGTGAAGGCGATATACCTTTAATTCCCAGTTGGCCGTAACTTTTTGGGTGACGACAAATTAGTGAAATTTTGCGATTTCTTTGTCGCCGTATAGCTCGAGAACGGGTCGACGGGTGCGGGCGAGAGTAGGCTCGTCGGACGGAGGACGCGGAGACGAAGGTTTACCGCGCGAAAAATTCGCGAAAAATTTTTTACGTGTGCATCGGTGACGCGTCGACCTCGGCGGAGGATAAGTTACCGACCACCATCGGCAGTGGTCGGTAACGCTCGGGGGGTATAAGCTGCCGCGTTAAAAATGAAACCCGAATCTCGGCGCTTCCACGGTTCAGGGCTGAAAAGGGCCCGAAAGAAAAGAACTGATTCAAACGATCGGATTTAACGCCAACTTCGCGACGCTCACTTCGCATCGGTGGTGAGTGCCGCCACAGTCGCCGCGTTTACTCTCCCTTGATAGTTGAGCGAATCGACTCGTAACTTCGAGGTTACGAATCCGACTCTACGTTTAGGTTTACATTTTCCATTAATTTTTAAGGGAGGGGGGGTGGGGGGGGGGGTTGGTTATGCCAGACCAATCGCGCGCCTCCCCGCCACCATCGTCGCTACCGACGACCTCGACCTCGAGCCGAGCCGAGCCGAGCGGGGCCGAAGGCCCTATGGGCTCCCGGAAAATTCGTGAAGGCGATATATCTTTAATTCCCAGTTGGCCGTAACTTTTTGGGTGACGTCAAAATAGTGAAATTTTGCGATTTCTTTGTCGCCGTATAGCTCGAGAACGGGTAGACGGGTGCGGGCGAGAGTAGGCTCGTCGGACGAAGGACGCGGAAACGAAGGTTTACCGCGCGAAAAATTCGCGACATTTAGCGAAAAATTTATTACGTGTGCATCGGTAACGCGAGTCGACCTCGGCGGAGGATAACTTACCGACCACCACCGGCAGTGGTCGGTAACGCTCGGGGGGTATAAGCTGCCGCGTTCAAAATGAAACCCGAATCTCTGCGCTTCCACGGTTCAGGGCTGAAAAGGGCCCGAAAGAAAATAACTGATTCAAACGTTCGAATTTAACGCAAATTTCGCGACGCTGACTTCGCATCGGTGGTGAGTGCCGCTACAGTCGCCGCGTTTACTCTACCTTGATAGTTGAGCGAATCGACTTGTAACTTCGAGGTTACGAATCCGATTCTACGTTTAGGTTTACATTTTCCATTAATTTTAAAGGGTGGGGGGGGTGGGGGGTGGTTGGCGATGACAGACCAATTGCGCGCCTCCCCGCCACCATCGTCGCTACAGACGACCTCGACCTCGAGCCGAGCCGAAACCAGCCGGGAGGGGCCGAAGGCCCGACGGGCTCCCGGAAAATTCGGAATGGCGATATACCTTTAGTTCCCAGTTGGCCGTAACTTTTTCGGTGACGTCAAATTAGTGAAATTTTGCGATTTCTTTGTCGGCGTATAGCTCGAGAACGGGTCGACGGGTGCGGGCGAGAGTAGACTCGTCGGACGGAGGACGCGGAGACGAAGGTTTACCGCGCGAAAAATTCGCGACAATTCGCGAAAAATTTTTTACGTGTGCATCGGTAACGCGCGTCGACCACGGCGGAGGATAACTTACCGACCACCATCGGCAGTGGTCGGTAACGCTCGGGGGGTATAAGCTGCCGCGTTAAAAATGAAACCCGAATCTCGGCGCTTCCACGGTTCAGGGCTGAAAAGGGCCCGAAAGAAAATAACTGATTCAAACGTTCGAATTTAACGCAATTTTCGCGACGCTGACTTCGCATCGTTGGTGAGTGCCGCTACAGTCGCCGCATTTACTCTCCCCTGATAGTTGAGCGAATCAACTTGTAACTTCGAGGTTACGAATCCGATTCTACGTTTAGGTTTACATGTTCCATTCATTTTAAAGGGAGGGGGGTTGGGGGGGTGGTTGGCGATGACAGACCAATCGCGCGCCTCTCCGCCACCATCGTCGCTACAGACGACCTCGACCTCGAGCCGAGCCGAGCCCAGCCGGGCGGGGCCGAAGGCCCGACGGGCTCCCGGAAAATTCGTGAATGCGATATATCTTTAATTCCCAGTTGGCCGTAACTTTTTCGGTGACGTCAAAATAGTGAAATTTTGCGATTTCTTTGTCGCCGTATAGCTCGAGAACGGGTCGACGGGTGCGGGCGAGAGTAGGCTCGTCGGACGAAGGACGCGGAAACGAAGGTTTACCGCGCGAAAAATTCGCGACATTTCGCGAAAAATTTTTTACGTGTGCATCGGTAACGCGCGTCGACCTTGGCGGAGGATAACTTACCGACCACCACCGGCAGTGGTCGGTAACGCTTGGGGGGTATAAGCTGCCGCGTTAAAAATGAAACCCGAATCTCGGCGCTTTCACGGTTCAGGGCTGAATAGGGCCCGAAAGAAAATAACTGATTCAAACGTTCGAATTTAACGCAAATTTCGCGACGCTGACTTCGCATCGGTGGTGAGTGCCGCTAGAGTCGCCGGGTTTACTCTACCTTGATAGTTGAGCGAATCGACTTGTAACTTCGAGGTTACAAATCCGATTCTACGTTTAGGTTTACATTTTCCATTAATTTTAAAGGGTGGGGGGGTGGGTGGGGGTAGTTGGCGATGACAGACCAATTGCGCGCCTCCAAGCCACCATCGTCGCTACAGACGACCTCGACCTCGAGCCGAGCCGAAACCAGCCGGGCGGAGCCGAAGGCCCGACGGGCTCCCGGAAAATTCGGAATGGCGATATACCTTTAGTTCCCAGTTGGCCGTAACTTTTTCGGTGACGTCAAATTAGTGAAATTTTGCGATTTCTTTGTCGCCGTATAGCTCGAGAACGGGTAGACGGGTGCGGGCGAGAGTAGACTCGTCGGACGGAGGACGCGGAGACGAAGGTTCAGCGCGCGAAAAATTCGCGAACATTCGCGAAAAATTTTTTACGTGTGCATCGGTAACGCGCGTCGACCTCGGCGGAGGATAACTTACCGACCACCACCGGCAGTGGTCGGTAACGCTCGGGGGGTATAAGCTGCCGCGTTAAAAATGAACCCCGAATTTCGGCGCTTCCACGGTTCAGGGCTGAAAAGGGCCCGAAAGAAAATAACTGATTCAAACGTTCGAATTTAACGCAAATTTCGCGACGCTGACTTCGCATCGGTGGTGAGTGCCGCTACAGTCGCCGCGTTTACTCTACCTTGATAGTTGAGCGAATCGACTTGTAACTTCGAGGTTACGAATCCGATTCTACGTTTAGGTTTACATTTTCCATTAATTTTAAAGGGTGGGGGGGTGGGGGGTGGTTGGCGATGACAGACCAATTGCGTGCCTCCCCGCCACCATCGTCGCTACAGACGACCTCGACCTCGAGCCGAGCCGAAACCAGCCGGGAGGGGCCGAAGGCCCGACGGGCTCCCGGAAAATTCGGAATGGCGATATACCTTTAGTTCCCAGTTGGCCGTAACTTTTTCGGTGACGTCAAATTAGTGAAATTTTGCGATTTCTTTGTCGCCGTATAGCTCGAGAACGGGTCGACGGGTGCGGGCGATAGTATGTTCGTCGGACGGAGGACGCGGAGACGAAAGTTTACCGCGCGAAAAATTCGCGAAAAATTTTTTACGTGTGCATCGGTGACGCGTCGACCTCGGCGGAGGAGAAGTTACCGACCACCACCGGCAGTGGTCGGTAACTCTCGGGGGGTATAAGCTGCCGCGTTAAAAATGAAACCCGAATTTCGGCGCTTCCACGGTTCAGGGCTGAAAAGGGCCTGAAAGAAAATAACTGATTCAACCGTTCGAATTTAACGCCAACTTCGGGACGCTGACTTTGCATCGGTGGTGAGTGCCGCTACAGTCGCCGCGTTTACTCTACCTTGATAGTTGAGCGAATCGACACGTAACTTCGAGGTTACGAATCCGACTCTACGTTTAGGTTTACATTTTCCATTAATTTTAAAGGGTGGGGGGGTGGGGGGGGGTTGGCTATGCCAGACCAATCGCGCGCCTCCCCGCCACCATCGTCGCTACCGACGACCTCGACCTCGAGCCGAGCCGAGCCGAGCGGGGCCGAAGGCCCTATGGGCTCCCGGAAAATTCGTGAAGGCGATATATCTTTAATTCCCAGTTGGCCGTAACTTTTTGGGTGACGTCAAAATACTGAAATTTTGCGATTTCTTTGTCGCCGTATAGCTCGAGAACGGGTAGACGGGTGCGGGCGAGAGTAGGCTCGTCGGACGAAGGACGCGGAAACGAAGGTTTACCGCGCGAAAAATTCGCGACATTTAGCGAAAAATTTATTACGTGTGCATCGGTAACGCGAGTCGACCTCGGCGGACGATAACTTACCGACCACCACCGGCAGTGGTCGGTAACGCTCGGGGGGTATAAGCTGCCGCGTTCAAAATGAAACCCGAATCTCTGCGCTTCCACGGTTCAGGGCTGAAAAGGGCCCGAAAGAAAATAACTGATTCAAACGTTCGAATTTAACGCAAATTTCGCGACGCTGACTTCGCATCGGTGGTGAGTGCCGCTACAGTCGCCGCGTTTACTCTACCTTGATAGTTGAGCGAATCGACTTGTAACTTCGAGGTTACGAATCCGATTCTACGTTTAGGTTTACATTTTCCATTAATTTTAAAGGGTGGGGGGGTGGGGGGTGGTTGGCGATGACAGACCAATTGCGCGCCTCCCCGCCACCATCGTCGCTACAGACGACCTCGACCTCGAGCCGAGCCGAAACCAGCCGGGAGGGGCCGAAGGCCCGACGGGCTCCCGGAAAATTCGGAATGGCGATATACCTTTAGTTCCCAGTTGGCCGTAACTTTTTCGGTGACGTCAAATTAGTGAAATTTTGCGATTTCTTTGTCGCCGTATAGCTCGAGAACGGGTAGACGGGTGCGGGCGAGAGTAGACTCGTCGGACGGAGGACGCGGAGACGAAGGTTCAGCGCGCGAAAAATTCGCGAACATTCGCGAAAAATTTTTTACGTGTGCATCGGTAACGCGCGTCGACCTCGGCGGAGGATAACTTACCGACCACCACCGGCAGTGGTCGGTAACGCTCGGGGGGTATAAGCTGCCGCGTTAAAAATGAAACCCGAATTTCGGCGCTTCCACGGTTCAGGGCTGAAAAGGGCCCGAAAGAAAATAACTGATTCAACCGTTCGAATTTAACGCAATTTTCGCGACGCTGACTTCGCATCGGTGGTGAGTGCCGCTACAGTCGCCGCGTTTACTCTACCTTGATAGTTGAGCGAATCGACTTGTAACTTCGAGGTTACGAATCCGATTCTACGTTTAGGTTTACATTTTCCATTAATTTTAAAGGGAGGGGGGGTGGGGGGTGGTTGGCGATGACAGACCAATTGCGCGCCTCCCCGCCACCATCGTCGCTACAGACGACCTCGACCTCGAGCCGAGCCGAAACCAGCCGGGCGGAGCCGAAGGCCCGACGGGCTCCCGGAAAATTCGGAATGGCGATATACCTTTAGTTCCCAGTTGGCCGTAACTTTTTCGGTGACGTCAAATTAGTGAAATTTTCCGAGTTCTTTGTCGCCGTATAGCTCGAGAACGGGTCGACGTGTGCGGGCGATAGTATGCTCGTCGGACGGAGGACGCGGAGACGAAAGTTTACCGCGCGAAAAATTCGCGAAAAATTTTTTACGTGTGCATCGGTGACGCGTCGACCTCGGCGGAGGATAAGTTACCGACCACCACCGGCAATGGTCGGTAACGCTCGGGGGGTATAAGCTGCCTCGTTAAAAATGAAACCCGAATTTCGTTGCTTCCACGGTTCAGGGCTGAAAAGGGCCCGAAAGAAAATAACTGATTCAACCGTTCGAATTTAACGCCAACTTCGCGACGCTGACTTCGCATCGGTGGTGAGTGCCGCTACAGTCGCCGCGTTTACTCTACCTTGATAGTTGAACGAATCGACACGTAACTTCGAGGTTACGAATCCGACTCTACGTTTAGGTTTACATTTTCCATTAATTTTAAAGGGTGGGGGGTGGGGGGGGGGCTTGGCTATGCCAGACCAATCTCGCGCCTCCCCGCCACCATCGTCGCTACCGACGACCTCGACCTCGAGCCGAGCCGAGCCGAGCGGGGCCGGAGGCCCGATGGGCTCCCGGAAAATTCGTGAAGGCGATATACCTTTAATTCCCAGTTGGCCGTAACTTTTTGGGTGACGACAAATTAGTGAAATTTTGCGATTTCTTTGTCGCCGTATAGCTCGAGAACGGGTTAACGCCCGGGGGCGAGAGTAGACTCGTCGGACGGAGGACGCGGAGACGAAGGTTCAGCGCGCGAAAAATTTTTTACGTGTGCATCGGTAACGCGCGTCGACCTCGGCGGAGGATAACTTACCGACCACCACCGGCAGTGGTCGGTAACGCTCGGGGGGTATAAGCTGCCGCGTTAAAAATGAACCCCGAATTTCGGCGCTTCCACGGTTCAGGGCTGAAAGGGCCCGAAAGAAAATAACTGATTCAAACGTTCGAATTTAACGCAATTTTCGCGACGCTGACTTCGCATCGGTGGTGAGTGCCGCTACAGTCGCCGCGTTTACTCTACCTTGATAGTTGAGCGAATCGACTTGTAACTTCGAGGTTACGAATCCGACTCTACGTTTAGGTTTACATTTTCCATTAATTTTTAAGGGAGGGGGGGTTGGCTATGCCAGACCAATCGCGCGCCTCCCCGCCACCATCGTCGCTACCGACGACCTCGACCTCGAGCCGAGCCGAGCCGAGCGGGGCCGAAGGCCCTATGGGCTCCCGGAAAATTCGTGAAGGCGATATATCTTTAATTCCCAGTTGGCCGTAACTTTTTGGGTGACGTCAAAATAGTGAAATTTTGCGATTTCTTTGTCGCCGTATAGCTCGAGAACGGGTAGACGGGTGCGGGCGAGAGTAGGCTCGTCGGACGGAGGACGCGGAGACGAAAGTTTACCGCGCGAAAAATTCGCGAAAAATTTTTTACGTGTGCATCGGTGACGCGTCGACCTCGGCGGAGGAGAAGTTACCGACCACCACCGGCAGTGGTCGGTAACTCTCGGGGGGTATAAGCTGCCGCGTTAAAAATGAAACCCGAATTTCGGCGCTTCCACGGTTCAGGGCTGAAAAGGGCCTGAAAGAAAATAACTGATTCAACCGTTCGAATTTAACGCCAACTTCGGGACGCTGACTTTGCATCGGTGGTGAGTGCCGCTACAGTCGCCGCGTTTACTCTACCTTGATAGTTGAGCGAATCGACACGTAACTTCGAGGTTACGAATCCGACTCTACGTTTAGGTTTACATTTTCCATTAATTTTAAAGGGTGGGGGGGTGGGGGGGGGTTGGCTATGCCAGACCAATCGCGCGCCTCCCCGCCACAATCGTCGCTATCGACGACCTCGACCTCGAGCTGAGCCGAGCCGAGCGGGGCCGAAGGCCCTATGGGCTCCCGGAAAATTCGTGAAGGCGATATATCTTTAATTCCCAGTTGGCCGTAACTTTTTGGGTGACGTCAAAATAGTGAAATTTTGCGATTTCTTTGTCGCCGTATAGCTCGAGAACGGGTAGACGGGTGCGGGCGAGAGTAGGCTCGTCGGACGAAGGACGCGGAAACGAAGGTTTACCGCGCGAAAAATTCGCGACATTTAGCGAAAAATTTATTACGTGTGCATCGGTAACGCGAGTCGACCTCGGCGGAGGATAACTTACCGACCACCACCGGCAGTGGTCGGTAACGCTCGGGGGGTATAAGCTGCCGCGTTCAAAATGAAACCCGAATCTCTGCGCTTCCACGGTTCAGGGCTGAAAAGGGCCCGAAAGAAAATAACTGATTCAAACGTTCGAATTTAACGCAAATTTCGCGACGCTGACTTCGCATCGGTGGTGAGTGCCGCTACAGTCGCCGCGTTTACTCTACCTTGATAGTTGAGCGAATCGACTTGTAACTTCGAGGTTACGAATCCGATTCTACGTTTAGGTTTACATTTTCCATTAATTTTAAAGGGTGGGGGGGTGGGGGGTGGTTGGCGATGACAGACCAATTGCGTGCCTCCCCGCCACCATCGTCGCTACAGACGACCTCGACCTCGAGCCGAGCCGAAACCAGCCGGGAGGGGCCGAAGGCCCGACGGGCTCCCGGAAAATTCGGAATGGCGATATACCTTTAGTTCCCAGTTGGCCGTAACTTTTTCGGTGACGTCAAATTAGTGAAATTTTGCGATTTCTTTGTCGCCGTATAGCTCGAGAACGGGTAGACGGGTGCGGGCGAGAGTAGACTCTTCGGACGGAGGACGCGGAGACGAAGGTTCAGCGCGCGAAAAATTCACGACAATTCGCGAAAAATTTTTTACGTGTGCATCGGTAACGCGCGTCGACCACGGCGGAGGATAACTTACCGACCACCACCGGCAGTGGTCGGTAACGCTCGGGGGTATAAGCTGCCGCGTTAAAAATGAACCCCGAATTTCGGCGCTTCCACGGTTCAGGGCTGAAAAGGGCCCGAAAGAAAATAACTGATTCAAACGTTCGAATTTAACGCAATTTTCGCGACGCTGACTTCGCATCGGTGGTGAGTGCCTCTACAGTCGCCGCGTTTACTCTACCTTGATAGTTGAGCGAATCGACTTGTAACTTCGAGGTTACGAATCCGATTCTACGTTTAGGTTTACATTTTCCATTAATTTTAAAGGGAGGGGGGGTGGGGGGTGGTTGGCGATGACAGACCAATTGCGCGCCTCCCCGCCACCATCGTCGCTACAGACGACCTCGACCTCGAGCCGAGCCGAAACCAGCCGGGCGGGGCCGAAGGCCCGACGGGCTCCCGGAAAATTCGGAATGGCGATATACCTTTAATTCCCAGTTGGCCGTAACTTTTTGGGTGACGACAAATTAGTGAAATTTTGCGATTTCTTTGTCGCCGTATAGCTCGAGAACGGGTTAACGCCCGGGGGCGAGAGTAGACTCGTCGGACGGAGGACGCGGAGACGAAGGTTCAGCGCGCGAAAAATTTTTTACGTGTGCATCGGTAACGCGCGTCGACCTCGGCGGAGGATAACTTACCGACCACCACCGGCAGTGGTCGGTAACGCTCGGGGGGTATAAGCTGCCGCGTTAAAAATGAACCCCGAATTTCGGCGCTTCCACGGTTCAGGGCTGAAAGGGCCCGAAAGAAAATAACTGATTCAAACGTTCGAATTTAACGCAATTTTCGCGACGCTGACTTTGCATCGGTGGTGAGTGCCGCTACAGTCGCCGCGTTTACTCTACCTTGATAGTTGAGCGAATCGACACGTAACTTCGAGGTTACGAATCCGACTCTACGTTTAGGTTTACATTTTCCATTAATTTTTAAGGGAGGGGGGGTTGGCTATGCCAGACCAATCGCGCGCCTCCCCGCCACCATCGTCGCTACCGACGACCTCGACCTCGAGCCGAGCCGAGCCGAGCGGGGCCGAAGGCCCTATGGGCTCCCGGCAAATTCGTGAAGGCGATATATCTTTAATTCCCAGTTGGCCGTAACTTTTTGGGTGACGTCAAAATAGTGAAATTTTGCGATTTCTTTGTCGCCGTATAGCTCGAGAACGGGTAGACGGGTGCGGGCGAGAGTAGGCTCGTCGGACGAAGGACGCGGAAACGAAGGTTTACCGCGCGAAAAATTCGCGACATTTAGCGAAAAATTTATTACGTGTGCATCGGTAACGCGAGTCGACCTCGGCGGAGGATAACTTACCGACCACCACCGGCAGTGGTCGGTAACGCTCGGGGGGTATAAGCTGCCGCGTTCAAAATGAAACCCGAATCTCTGCGCTTCCACGGTTCAGGGCTGAAAAGGGCCCGAAAGAAAATAACTGATTCAAACGTTCGAATTTAACGCAAATTTCGCGACGCTGACTTCGCATCGGTGGTGAGTGCCGCTACAGTCGCCGCGTTTACTCTACCTTGATAGTTGAGCGAATCGACTTGTAACTTCGAGGTTACGAATCCGATTCTACGTTTAGGTTTACATTTTCCATTAATTTTAAAGGGTGGGGGGGTGGGGGGTGGTTGGCGATGACAGACCAATTGCGTGCCTCCCCGCCACCATCGTCGCTACAGACGACCTCGACCTCGAGCCGAGCCGAAACCAGCCGGGAGGGGCCGAAGGCCCGACGGGCTCCCGGAAAATTCGGAATGGCGATATACCTTTAGTTCCCAGTTGGCCGTAACTTTTTCGGTGACGTCAAATTAGTGAAATTTTGCGATTTCTTTGTCGCCGTATAGCTCGAGAACGGGTAGACGGGTGCGGGCGAGAGTAGACTCGTCGGACGGAGGACGCGGAGACGAAGGTTCAGCGCGCGAAAAATTCACGACAATTCGCGAAAAATTTTTTACGTGTGCATCGGTAACGCGCGTCGACCACGGCGGAGGATAACTTACCGACCACCACCGGCAGTGGTCGGTAACGCTCGGGGGTATAAGCTGCCGCGTTAAAAATGAACCCCGAATTTCGGCGCTTCCACGGTTCAGGGCTGAAAAGGGCCCGAAAGAAAATAACTGATTCAAACGTTCGAATTTAACGCAATTTTCGCGACGCTGACTTCGCATCGGTGGTGAGTGCCTCTACAGTCGCCGCGTTTACTCTACCTTGATAGTTGAGCGAATCGACTTGTAACTTCGAGGTTACGAATCCGATTCTACGTTTAGGTTTACATTTTCCATTAATTTTAAAGGGAGGGGGGTGGGGGGTGGTTGGCGATGACAGACCAATTGCGCGCCTCCCCGCCACCATCGTCGCTACAGACGACCTCGACCTCGAGCCGAGCCGAAACCAGCCGGGCGGGGCCGAAGGCCCGACGGGCTCCCGGAAAATTCGGAATGGCGATATACCTTTAGTTCCCAGTTGGCCGTAACTTTTTCGGTGACGTCAAATTAGTGAAATTTTGCGAGTTCTTTGTCGCCGTATAGCTCGAGAACGGGTCGACGGGTGCGGGCGATAGTATGCTCGTCGGACGGAGGACGCGGAGACGAAGGTTTACCGCGCGAAAAATTCGCGAAAAATTTTTTACGTGTGCATCGGTGACGCGTCGACCTCGGCGGAGGATAAGTTACCGACCACCACCGGCAGTGGGCTGTAACGCTCGGGGGGTATAAGCTGCCGCGTTAAAAATGAAACCCGAATTTCGTTGCTTCCACGGTTCAGGGCTGAAAAGGGCCCGAAAGAAAATAACTGATTCAACCGTTCGAATTTAACGCCAACTTCGCGACGCTGACTTTGCATCGGTGGTGAGTGCCGCTACAGTCGCCGCGTTTACTCTACCTTGATAGTTGAACGAATCGACACGTAACTTCGAGGTTACGAATCCGACTCTACGTTTAGGTTTACATTTTCCATTAATTTTAAAGGGTGGGGGGGTGGGGGGGGGGGGCTTGGCTATGCCAGACCAATCTCGCGCCTCCCCGCCACCATCGTCGCTACCGACGACCTCGACCTCGAGCCGAGCCGAGCCGAGCGGGGCCGGAGGCCCGATGGGCTCCCGGAAAATTCGTGAAGGCGATATACCTTTAATTCCCAGTTGGCCGTAACTTTTTGGGTGACGACAAATTAGTGAAATTTTGCGATTTCTTTGTCGCCGTATAGCTCGAGAACGGGTTAACGCCCGGGTGCGAGAGTAGACTCGTCGGACGGAGGACGCGGAGACGAAGGTTCAGCGCGCGAAAAATTCGCGAACATTCGCGAAAAATTTTTTACGTGTGCATCGGTAACGCGCGTCGACCTCGGCGGAGGATAACTTACCGACCACCACCGGCAGTGGTCGGTAACGCTCGGGGGGTATAAGCTGCCGCGTTAAAAATGAACCCCGAATTTCGGCGCTTCCACGGTTCAGGGCTGAAAGGGCCCGAAAGAAAATAACTGATTCAAACGTTCGAATTTAACGCAATTTTCGCGACGCTGACTTCGCATCGGTGGTGAGTGCCGCTACAGTCGCCGCGTTTACTCTACCTTGATAGTTGAGCGAATCGACTTGTAACTTCGAGGTTACGAATCCGATTCTACGTTTAGGTTTACATTTTCCATTAATTTTAAAGGGAGGGGGGGTGGGGGGTGGTTGGCGATGACAGACCAATTGCGCGCCTCCCCGCCACCATCGTCGCTACAGACGACCTCGACCTCGAGCCGAGCCGAAACCAGCCGGGCGGGGCCGAAGGCCCGACGGGCTCCCGGAAAATTCGGAATGGCGATATACCTTTAGTTCCCAGTTGGCCGTAACTTTTTCGGTGACGTCAAATTAGTGAAATTTTGCGAGTTCTTTGTCGCCGTATAGCTCGAGAACGGGTCGACGGGTGCGGGCGATAGTATGCTCGTCGGACGGAGGACGCGGAGACGAAGGTTTACCGCGCGAAAAATTCGCGAAAAATTTTTTACGTGTGCATCGGTGACGCGTCGACCTCGGCGGAGGATAAGTTACCGACCACCACCGGCAGTGGGCTGTAACGCTCGGGGGGTATAAGCTGCCGCGTTAAAAATGAAACCCGAATTTCGTTGCTTCCACGGTTCAGGGCTGAAAAGGGCCCGAAAGAAAATAACTGATTCAACCGTTCGAATTTAACGCCAACTTCGCGACGCTGACTTTGCATCGGTGGTGAGTGCCGCTACAGTCGCCGCGTTTACTCTACCTTGATAGTTGAACGAATCGACACGTAACTTCGAGGTTACGAATCCGACTCTACGTTTAGGTTTACATTTTCCATTAATTTTAAAGGGCGGGGGGGGTGGGGGGGGGCTTGGCTATGCCAGACCAATCTCGCGCCTCCCCGCCACCATCGTCGCTACCGACGACCTCGACCTCGAGCCGAGCCGAGCCGAGCGGGGCCGGAGGCCCGATGGGCTCCCGGAAAATTCGTGAAGGCGATATACCTTTAATTCCCAGTTGGCCGTAACTTTTTGGGTGACGACAAATTAGTGAAATTTTGCGATTTCTTTGTCGCCGTATAGCTCGAGAACGGGTTAACGCCCGGGGGCGAGAGTAGACTCGTCGGACGGAGGACGCGGAGACGAAGGTTCAGCGCGCGAAAAATTCGCGAACATTCGCGAAAAATTTTTTACGTGTGCATCGGTAACGCGCGTCGACCTCGGCGGAGGATAACTTACCGACCACCACCGGCAGTGGTCGGTAACGCTCGGGGGGTATAAGCTGCCGCGTTAAAAATGAACCCCGAATTTCGGCGCTTCCACGGTTCAGGGCTGAAAGGGCCCGAAAGAAAATAACTGATTCAAACGTTCGAATTTAACGCAATTTTCGCGACGCTGACTTCGCATCGGTGGTGAGTGCCGCTACAGTCGCCGCGTTTACTCTACCTTGATAGTTGAGCGAATCGACTTGTAACTTCGAGGTTACGAATCCGATTCTACGTTTAGGTTTACATTTTCCATTAATTTTAAAGGGAGGGGGGGTGGGGGGTGGTTGGCGATGACAGACCAATTGCGCGCCTCCCCGCCACCATCGTCGCTACAGACGACCTCGACCTCGAGCCGAGCCGAAACCAGCCGGGCGGGGCCAAAGGCCCGACGGGCTCCCGGAAAATTCGGAATGGCGATATACCTTTAGTTCCCAGTTGGCCGTAACTTTTTCGGTGACGTCAAATTAGTGAAATTTTGCGATTTCTTTGTCGCCGTATAGCTCGAGAACGGGTCGACGGGTGCGGGCGATAGTATGCTCGTCGGACGGAGGACGCGGAGACGAAAGTTTACCGCGCGAAAAATTCGCGAAAAATTTTTTACGTGTGCATCGGTGACGCGTCGACCTCGGCGGAGGAGAAGTTACCGACCACCACCGGCAGTGGTCGGTAACTCTCGGGGGGTATAAGCTGCCGCGTTAAAAATGAAACCCGAATTTCGGCGCTTCCACGGTTCAGGGCTGAAAAGGGCCTGAAAGAAAATAACTGATTCAACCGTTCGAATTTAACGCCAACTTCGGGACGCTGACTTTGCATCGGTGGTGAGTGCCGCTACAGTCGCCGCGTTTACTCTACCTTGATAGTTGAGCGAATCGACACGTAACTTCGAGGTTACGAATCCGACTCTACGTTTAGGTTTACATTTTCCATTAATTTTATAGGGTGGGGGGGTGGGGGGGGGTTGGCTATGCCAGACCAATCGCGCGCCTCCCCGCCACAATCGTCGCTATCGACGACCTCGACCTCGAGCTGAGCCGAGCCGAGCGGGGCCGAAGGCCCTATGGGCTCCCGGAAAATTCGTGAAGGCGATATATCTTTAATTCCCAGTTGGCCGTAACTTTTTGGGTGACGTCAAAATACTGAAATTTTGCGATTTCTTTGTCGCCGTATAGCTCGAGAACGGGTAGACGGGTGCGGGCGAGAGTAGGCTCGTCGGACGAAGGACGCGGAAACGAAGGTTTACCGCGCGAAAAATTCGCGACATTTAGCGAAAAATTTATTACGTGTGCATCGGTAACGCGAGTCGACCTCGGCGGAGGATAACTTACCGACCACCACCGGCAGTGGTCGGTAACGCTCGGGGGGTATAAGCTGCCGCGTTCAAAATGAAACCCGAATCTCTGCGCTTCCACGGTTCAGGGCTGAAAAGGGCCCGAAAGAAAATAACTGATTCAAACGTTCGAATTTAACGCAAATTTCGCGACGCTGACTTCGCATCGGTGGTGAGTGCCGCTACAGTCGCCGCGTTTACTCTACCTTGATAGTTGAGCGAATCGACTTGTAACTTCGAGGTTACGAATCCGATTCTACGTTTAGGTTTACATTTTCCATTAATTTTAAAGGGTGGGGGGGTGGGGGGTGGTTGGCGATGACAGACCAATTGCGCGCCTCCCCGCCACCATCGTCGCTACAGACGACCTCGACCTCGAGCCGAGCCGAAACCAGCCGGGAGGGGCCGAAGGCCCGACGGGCTCCCGGAAAATTCGGAATGGCGATATACCTTTAGTTCCCAGTTGGCCGTAACTTTTTCGGTGACGTCAAATTAGTGAAATTTTGCGATTTCTTTGTCGGCGTATAGCTCGAGAACGGGTCGACGGGTGCGGGCGAGAGTAGACTCGTCGGACGGAGGACGCGGAGACGAAGGTTTACCGCGCGAAAAATTCGCGACAATTCGCGAAAAATTTTTTACGTGTGCATCGGTAACGCGCGTCGACCACGGCGGAGGATAACTTACCGACCACCATCGGCAGTGGTCGGTAACGCTCGGGGGGTATAAGCTGCCGCGTTAAAAATGAAACCCGAATCTCGGCGCTTCCACGGTTCAGGGCTGAAAAGGGCCCGAAAGAAAATAACTGATTCAAACGTTCGAATTTAACGCAATTTTCGCGACGCTGACTTCGCATCGTTGGTGAGTGCCGCTACAGTCGCCGCATTTACTCTCCCCTGATAGTTGAGCGAATCAACTTGTAACTTCGAGGTTACGAATCCGATTCTACGTTTAGGTTTACATGTTCCATTCATTTTAAAGGGAGGGGGGTTGGGGGGGTGGTTGGCGATGACAGACCAATCGCGCGCCTCTCCGCCACCATCGTCGCTACAGACGACCTCGACCTCGAGCCGAGCCGAGCCCAGCCGGGCGGGGCCGAAGGCCCGACCGGCTCCCGGAAAATTCGTGAATGCGATATATCTTTAATTCCCAGTTGGCAGTAACTTTTTCGGTGACGTCAAAATAGTGAAATTTTGCGATTTCTTTGTCGCCGTATAGCTCGAGAACGGGTCGACGGGTGCGGGCGAGAGTAGGCTCGTCGGACGAAGGACGCGGAAACGAAGGTTTACCGCGCGAAAAATTTGCGAAAAATTTTTTACGTGTGCATCGGTGACGCGTCGACCTCGGTGGATGATAAGTTACCGACCACCACCGGCAGTGGTCGGTAACGCTCGGGGGGTATAAGCTGCCGCGTTAAAAATGAAACCCGAATTTCGGCGCTTCCACGGTTCAGGGCTGAAAAGGGCCCGAAAGAAAATAACTGATTCAACCGTTCGAATTTAACGCAAATTTCGCGACGCTGACTTCGCATCGGTGGTGAGTGCCGCTACAGTCGCCGCGTTTACTCTACCTTGATAGTTGAACGAATCGACACGTAACTTCGAGGTTACGAATCCGACTCTACGTTTAGGTTTACATTTTCCATTAATTTTAAAGGGTGGGGGGGTGGGGGGGGGCTTGGCTATGCCAGACCAATCTCGCGCCTCCCCGCCACCATCGTCGCTACCGACGACCTCGACCTCGAGCCGAGCCGAGCCGAGCGGGGCCGGAGGCCCGATGGGCTCCCGGAAAATTCGTGAAGGCGATATACCTTTAATTCCCAGTTGGCCGTAACTTTTTGGGTGACGACAAATTAGTGAAATTTTGCGATTTCTTTGTCGCCGTATAGCTCGAGAACGGGTTAACGCCCGGGGGCGAGAGTAGACTCGTCGGACGGAGGACGCGGAGACGAAGGTTCAGCGCGCGAAAAATTTTTTACGTGTGTATCGGTAACGCGCGTCGACCTCGGCGGAGGATAACTTACCGACCACCACCGGCAGTGGTCGGTAACGCTCGGGGGGTATAAGCTGCCGCGTTAAAAATGAACCCCGAATTTCGGCGCTTCCACGGTTCAGGGCTGAAAGGGCCCGAAAGAAAATAACTGATTCAAACGTTCGAATTTAACGCAATTTTCGCGACGCTGACTTCGCATCGGTGGTGAGTGCCGCTACAGTCGCCGCGTTTACTCTACCTTGATAGTTGAGCGAATCGACTTGTAACTTCGAGGTTACGAATCCGATTCTACGTTTAGGTTTACATTTTCCATTAATTTTAAAGGGAGGGGGGGTGGGGGGTGGTTGGCGATGACAGACCAATTGCGCGCCTCCCCGCCACCATCGTCGCTACAGACGACCTCGACCTCGAGCCGAGCCGAAACCAGCCGGGCGGGGCCAAAGGCCCGACGGGCTCCCGGAAAATTCGGAATGGCGATATACCTTTAGTTCCCAGTTGGCCGTAACTTTTTCGGTGACGTCAAATTAGTGAAATTTTGCGATTTCTTTGTCGCCGTATAGCTCGAGAACGGGTCGACGGTTGCGGGCGATAGTATGCTCGTCGGACGGAGGACGCGGAGACGAAGGTTTACCGCGCGAAAAATTAGCGAAAAATTTTTTACGTGTGCATCGGTGACGCGTCGACCTCGGCGGAGGAGAAGTTACCGACCACCACCGGCAGTGGTCGGTAACGCTCGGGGGGTATAAGCTGCCGCGTTAAAAATGAAACCCGAATTTCGGCGCTTCCACGGTTCAGGGCTAAAAAGGGCCCGAAAGAAAATAACTGATTCAACCGTTCGAATTTAACGCCAACTTCGGGACGCTGACTTCGCATCGGTGGTGAGTGCCGCTACAGTCGCCGCGTTTACTCTACCTTGATAGTTGAGCGAATCGACACGTAACTTCGAGGTTACGAATCCGACTCTACGTTTAGGTTTACATTTTCCATTAATTTTAAAGGGTGGGGGGGTGGGAGGGGGGGTTGGCTATGCCAGACCAATCGCGCGCCTCCCCGCCACCATCGTCGCTACCGACGACCTCGACCTCGAGCCGAGCCGAGCCGAGCGGGGCCGAAGGCCCGATGGGCTCCCGGAAAATTCGTGAAGGCGATATACCTTTAATTCCCGGTTGGCCGTAACTTTTTGGGTGACGACAAATTAGTGAAATTTTGCGATTTCTTTGTCGCCGTATAGCTCGAGAACGGGTCGACGGGTGCGGGCGAGAGTAGGCTCGTCGGACGGAGGACGCGGAGACGAAGGTTTACCGCGCGAAAAATTCGCGAAAAATTTTTTACGTGTGCATCGGTAACGCGTCGACCTCGGCGGAGGATAAGTTACCGACCAACACCGGCAGTGGTCGGTAACGCTCGGGGGGTATAAGCTGTCGCGTTAAAAATGAAACCCGAATCTCGGCGCTTCCACGGTTCAGGGCTGAAAAGGGCCCGAAAGAAAATAACTGATTCAAACTTTCGAATTTAACGCAATTTTCGCGACGCTGACTTCGCATCGGTGGTGAGTGCCGCTACAGTCGCCGCATTTACTCTCCCCTGATAGTTGAGCGAATCGACTTGTAACTTTAGGTTTACATTTTCCATTAATTTTAAAGGGAGGGGGGTGGGGGGGGGGTAGTTGGCGATGACAGACCAATCGCGTGCCTCTCCGCCACCATCGTCGCTACAGACGACCTCGCCTCGAGCCGAGCCGAGCCCAGCCGGGCGGGGCCGAAGACCCGACGGGCTCCCGGAAAATTCGGAATGGCGATATACCTTTTGTTCCCAGTTGGCCGTAACTTTTTCGGTGACGTCAAATTAGTGAAATTTTGCGATTTCTTTGTCGCCGTATAGCTCGAGAACGGGTCGACGGGTGCGGGCGATAGTATGCTCGTCGGACGGAGGACGCGGAGACGAAGGTTTACCGCGCGAAAAATTCGCGAAAAATTTTTTACGTGTGCATCGGTGACGCGTCGACCTCGGCGGAGGATAAGTTACCGACCACCACCGGCAGTGGTCGGTAACGCTCGGGGGGTATAAGCTGCCGCGTTAAAAATGAAACCCGAATTTCGGCGCTTCCACGGTTCAGGGCTGAAAAGGGCCCGAAAGAAAATAACTGATTCAACCGTTCGAATTTAACGCCAACTTCGCGACGCTGACATCGCATCGGTGGTGAGTGCCGCTACAGTCGCCGCGTTTACTCTACCTTGATAGTTGAACGAATCGACACGTAACTTCGAGGTTACGAATCCGACTCTACGTTTAGGTTTACATTTTCCATTAATTTTAAAGGGTGGGGGGGGGTGGGGGGGGCTTGGCTATGCCAGACCAATCTCGCGCCTCCCCGCCACCATCGTCGCTACCGACGACATCGATCTCGAGCCGAGCCGAGCCGAGCGGGGCCGGAGGCCCGATGGGCTCCCGGAAAATTCGTGAAGGCGATATACCTTTAATTCCCAGTTGGCCGTAACTTTTTGGGTGACGACAAATTAGTGAAATTTTGCGATTTCTTTGTCGCCGTATAGCTCGAGAACGGGTTAACGCCCGGGGGCGAGAGTAGACTCGTCGGACGGAGGACGCGGAGACGAAGGTTCAGCGCGCGAAAAATTCGCGAACATTCGCGAAAAATTTTTTACGTGTGCATCGGTAACGCGCGTCGACCTCGGCGGAGGATAACTTACCGACCACCACCGGCAGTGGTCCGTAACGCTCGGGGGGTATAAGCTGCCGCGTTAAAAATGAACCCCGAATTTCGGCGCTTCCACGGTTCAGGGCTGAAAAGGGCCCGAAAGAAAATAACTGATTCAAACGTTCGAATTTAACGCAATTTTCGCGACGCTGACTTCGCATCGGTGGTGAGTGCCGCTACAGTCGCCGCGTTTACTCTACCTTGATAGCTGAGCGAATCGACTTGTAACTTCGAGGTTACGAATCCGATTCTACGTTTAGGTTTACATTTTCCATTAATTTTAAAGGGAGGGGGGGTGGGGGTGGTTGGCGATGACAGACCAATTGCGCGCCTCCCCGCCACCATCGTCGCTACAGACGACCTCGACCTCGAGCCGAGCCGAAACCAGCCGGGCGGGGCCAAAGGCCCGACGGGCTCCCGGAAAATTCGGAATGGCGATATACCTTTAGTTCCCAGTTGGCCGTAACTTTTTCGGTGACGTCAAATTAGTGAAATTTTGCGATTTCTTTGTCGCCGTATAGCTCGAGAACGGGTTAACGCACGGGGGCGAGAGTAGACTCGTCGGACGGAGGACGCGGAGACGAAGGTTTACCGCGCGAAAAATTCGCGACAATTCGCGAAAAATTTTTTACGTGTGCATCGGTAACGCGCGTCGACCACGGCGGAGGATAACTTACCGACCACCATCGGCAGTGGTCGGTAACGCTCGGGGGGTATAAGCTGCCGCGTTAAAAATGAAACCCGAATTTCGGCGCTTCCACGGTTCAGGGCTGAAAAGGGCCCGAAAGAAAAGAACTGATGCAAACGTTCGAATTTAACGCCAACTACGCGACGCTCACTTCGCATCGGTGGTGAGTGCCGCCACAGTCGCCGCGTTTACTCTCCCTTGATAGTTGAGCGAATCGACTCGTAACTTCGAGGTTACGCATCCGACTCTACGTTTAGGTTTACATTTCCCATTAATTTTAAAGGGAGGGGGGTGAGGGGGGTTGGCTATGCCAGACCAATTGCGCGCCTCCCCGCCACCATCGTCGATACCGACGACCTCGACCTCGAGCCGAGCCGAGCCGAGCGGGGCCGAAGGCCCGATGGGCTCCCGGAAAATTCGTGAAGGCGATATATCTTTAATTCCCAGTTGGCCGTAACTTTTTGGGTGACGTCAAAATTGTGAAATTTTGCGATTTCTTTGTCGCCGTATAGCTCGAGAACGGGTCGACGGGTGCGGGCGATAGTATGCTCGTCGGACGGAGGACGCGGAGACGAAGGTTTACCGCGCGAAAAATTCGCGAAAAATTTTTTACGTGTGCATCGGTGACGCGTCGACCTCGGCGGAGGATAAGTTACCGACCACCACCGGCAGTGGTCGGTAACGCTCGGGGGGTATAAGCTGCCGCGTTAAAAATGAAACCCGAATTTCGGCGCTTCCACGGTTCAGGGCTGAAAAGGGCCCGAAAGAAAATAACTGATTCAACCGTTCGAATTTAACGCCAACTTCGCGACGCTGACATCGCATCGGTGGTGAGTGCCGCTACAGTCGCCGCGTTTACTCTACCTTGATAGTTGAACGAATCGACACGTAACTTCGAGGTTACGAATCCGACTCTACGTTTAGGTTTACATTTTCCATTAATTTTAAAGGGTGGGGGGGTGGGGGGGGGGGGCTTGGCTATGACAGACCAATCTCGCGCCTCCCCGCCACCATCGTCGCTACCGACGACCTCGACCTCGAGCCGAGCCGAGCCGAGCGGGGCCGGAGGCCCGATGGGCTCCCGGAAAATTCGTGAAGGCGATATACCTTTAATTCCCAGTTGGCCGTAACTTTTTGGGTGACGACAAATTAGTGAAATTTTGCGATTTCATTGTCGCCGTATAGCTCGAGAACGAGTTAACGCCCGGGGGCGAGAGTAGACTCGTCGGACGGAGGACGCGGAGACGAAGGTTCAGCGCGCGAAAAATTCGAGAACATTCGCGAAAAATTTTTTACGTGTGCATCGGTAACGCGCGTCGACCTCGGCGGAGGATAACTTACCGACCACCACCGGCAGTGGTCGGTAACGCTCGGGGGGTATAAGCTGCCGCGTTAAAAATGAACCCCGAATTTCGGCGCTTCCACGGTTCAGGGCTGAAAAGGGCCCGAAAGAAAATAACTGATTCAAACGTTCGAATTTAACGCAATTTTCGCGACGCTGAATCGCATCGGTGGTGAGTGCCGCTACAGTCGCCGCGTTTACTCTACCTTGATAGTTGAGCGAATCGACTTGTAACTTCGAGGTTACGAATCCGATTCTACGTTTAGGTTTACATTTTCCATTAATTTTAAAGGGTGGGGGGGTGGGGGGGGTTGGCTATGCCAGACCAATCGCGCGCCTCCCCGCCACCATCGTCGCTACCGACGACCTCGACCTCGAGCGGAGCCGAGCCGAGCGGTGCCGAAGGCCCGATGGGCTCCCGGAAAATTCGTGAAGGCGATATACCTTTAATTCCCAGTTGGCCGTAACTTTTTGGGTGACGACAAATTAGTGAAATTTTGCGATTTCTTTGTCGCCGTATAGCTCGAGAACGGGTCGACGGGTGCGGGCGAGAGTAGGCTCGTCGGACGGAGGACGCGGAGACGAAGGTTTACCGCGCGAAAAATTCGCGAAAAATTTTTTACATGTGCATCGGTAACGCGTCGACCTCGGCGGAGGATAAGTTACCGACCAACACCGGCAGTGGTCGGTAACGCTCGGGGGGTATAAGCTGTCGCGTTAAAAATGAAACCCGAATCTCGGCGCTTCCACGGTTCAGGGCTGAAAAGGGCCCGAAAGAAAATAACTGATTCAAACGTTCGAATTTAACGCAATTTTCGCGACGCTGACTTCGCATCGGTGGTGAGTGCCGCTACAGTCGCCGCATTTACTCTCCCCTGATAGTTGAGCGGATCGACTTGTAACTTTAGGTTTACATTTTCCATTAATTTTAAAGGGAGGGGGGTGGGGGGGGTAGTTGGCGATGACAGACCAATCGCGTGCCTCTCCGCCACCATCGTCGCTACAGACGACCTCGCCTCGAGCCGAGCCGAGCCCAGCCGGGCGGGGCCGAAGACCCGACGGGCTCCCGGAAAATTCGGAAAGCCGATATACCTTTAGTTCCCAGTTGGCCGTAACTTTTTCGGTGACGTCAAATTAGTGAAATTTTGCGATTTCTTTGTCGCCGTATAGCTCGAGAACGGGTAGACGGGTGCGGGCGCGAGTAGGCTCGTCGGACGGAGGACGCGGAGACGAAGGTTCAGCGCGCGAAAAATTCGCGAACATTCGCGAAAAATTTTTTACGTGTGCATCGGTAACGCGCGTCGACCTCGGCGGAGGATAACTTACCGACCACCACCGGCAGTGGTGGGTAACGCTCGGGGGGTATAAGCTGTCGCGTTAAAAATGAAACCCGAATTTCGGCGCTTCCACGGTTCAGGGCTGAAACGGGCCCGAAAGAAAAGAACTGATTCAAACGTTCAAATTTAACGCCAACTTCGCGACGCTTTCTTCGCATCGGTGGTGAGTGCCGCCACAGTCGCCGCGTTTACTCTCCCTTGATAGTTGAGCGAATCGACTCGTAACTTCGAGGTTACGAATCCGACTCTACGTTTAGGTTTACATTTTCCATTAATTTTAAAGGGAGGGGGGGGTGGGGGAGGGTTGGCTATGCCAGACCAATCGCGCGCCTCCCCGCCACCATCGTCGCTACCGACGACCTCGACCTCGAGCCGAGCCGAGCCGAGCGGTGCCGAAGGCCCGATGGGCTCCCGGAAAATTCGTGAAGGCGATATACCTTTAATTCCCAGTTGGCCGTAACTTTTTGGGTGACGACAAATTAGTGAAATTTTGCGATTTCTTTGTCGCCGTATAGCTCGAGAACGGGTCGACGGGTGCGGGCGAGAGTAGGCTCGTCGGACGGAGGACGCGGAGACGAAGGTTTACCGCGCGAAAAATTCGCGAAAAATTTTTTACATGTGCATCGGTAACGCGTCGACCTCGGCGGAGGATAAGTTACCGACCAACACCGGCAGTGGTCGGTAACGCTCGGGGGGTATAAGCTGTCGCGTTAAAAATGAAACCCGAATCTCGGCGCTTCCACGGTTCAGGGCTGAAAAGGGCCCGAAAGAAAATAACTGATTCAAACGTTCGAATTTAACGCAATTTTCGCGACGCTGACTTCGCATCGGTGGTGAGTGCCGCTACAGTCGCCGCATTTACTCTCCCCTGATAGTTGAGCGGATCGACTTGTAACTTTAGGTTTACATTTTCCATTAATTTTAAAGGGAGGGGGGTGGGGGGGGGGTAGTTGGCGATGACAGACCAATCGCGTGCCTCTCCGCCACCATCGTCGCTACAGACGACCTCGCCTCGAGCCGAGCCGAGCCCATCCGGGCGGGGCCGAAGACCCGACGGGCTCCCGGAAAATTCGGAAAGCCGATATACCTTTAGTTCCCAGTTGGCCGTAACTTTTTCGGTGACGTCAAATTAGTGAAATTTTGCGATTTCTTTGTCGCCGTATAGCTCGAGAACGGGTAGACGGGTGCGGGCGCGAGTAGGCTCGTCGGACGGAGGACGCGGAGACGAAGGTTCAGCGCGCGAAAAATTCGCGAACATTCGCGAAAAATTTTTTACGTGTGCATCGGTAACGCGCGTCGACCTCGGCGGAGGATAACTTACCGACCACCACCGGCAGTGGTGGGTAACGCTCGGGGGGTATAAGCTGTCGCGTTAAAAATGAAACCCGAATTTCGGCGCTTCCACGGTTCAGGGCTGAAACGGGCCCGAAAGAAAAGAACTGATTCAAACGTTCAAATTTAACGCCAACTTCGCGACGCTTTCTTCGCATCGGTGGTGAGTGCCGCCACAGTCGCCGCGTTTACTCTCCCTTGATAGTTGAGCGAATCGACTCGTAACTTCGAGGTTACGAATCCGACTCTACGTTTAGGTTTACATTTTCCATTAATTTTAAAGGGAGGGGGGTGGGGGAGGGTTTGCTATGCCAGACCAATCGCGCGCCTCCCCGCCACCATCGTCGCTACCGACGACCTCGACCTCGAGCCGAGCCGAGCCGAGCGGGGCCGAAGGCCCGATGGGCTCCCGGAAAATTCGTGAAGGCGATATATCTTTAATTCCCAGTTGGCCGTAACTTTTTGGGTGACGTCAAAATAGTGAAATTTTGCGATTTCTTTGTCGCCGTATAGCTCGAGAACGGGTCGACGGGTGCGGGCGAGAGTAGGCTCGTCGGACGAAGGACGCGGAAACGAAGATTTACCGCGCGAAAAATTCCCGAAAAATTGTTTACGTGTGCATCGGTAACGCGCGTCGACCCCGGTGGAGGATAACTTACCGACCACCACCGGCAGTGGTCGGTAACGCTAGGGGGGTATAAGCTGCCGCGTTAAAAATGAAACCCGAATTTCGGCGCTTCCACGGTTCAGGGCTGAAAAGGGCCCGAAGGAAAATAATTGATTCAAACGTTCGAATTTAACGCCAACTTCGCGATGCTGACTTCGCATCGGTGGCGAGCGCCGGCACAGTCGCCGCGTTTACTCTCCCTTGATAGTTGAGCGAATCGACTTGTAACTTCGAGGTTACGAATCCGATTCTACGTTTAGGTATACATTTTCCATTATTTTTAAAGGTTGGGGGGTTGGGGGGTGGTTGACGATAACAGACCAATCGCGCGCCTCTCCGCCACCATCGTCGCTACAGTCGACCTCGACCTCAAGCCGAGCCGAGCCCAGCCGGGCGGGGCCGAAGGCCCGACGGGCTCCCGGAAAATTCGGAAAGGCGATATACCTTTAGTTCCCAGTTGGCCGTGACTTTTTCGGTGACGTCAAATTAGTGAAATTTTGCGATTTCTTTGTCGCCGTATAGCTCGAGAACGGGTCGACGTGTGCGGGCGAGAGTAGACTCGTCGGACGGAGGACGCGGAGACAAAGGTTTACCGCGCGAAAAATTCCCGAAAAATTGTTTACGTGTGCATCGGTAACGCGCGTCGACCCCGGTGGAGGATAACTTACCGACCACCACCGGCAGTGGTCGGTAACGCTAGGGGGGTATAAGCTGCCGCGTTAAAAATGAAACCCGAATTTCGGCGCTTCCACGGTTCAGGGCTGAAAAGGGCCCGAAAGAAAATAACTGATTCAAACGTTCGAATTTAACGCCAACTTCGCGACGCTGACTTCGCATCGGTGGCGAGTGCCGCCACAGTCGCCGCGTTTACTTTCCCTTGATAGTTGAGCGAATCGACTTGTAACTTTAGGTTTACATTTTCCATTAATTTTAAAGGGAGGGGGGTGGGGGGTAGTTGGCGATGACAGACCAATCGCGTGCCTCTCCGCCACCATCGTCGCTACAGACGACCTCGACCTCGAGCCGAGCCGAGCCCAGCCGGACGGGGCCGAAGGCCCGACGGGCTCCCGGAAAATTTGGAAAGCCGATATACCTTTAGTTCCCAGTTGGCCGTAACTTTTTCGGTGACGTCAAATTAGTGAAATTTTGCGATTTTTTGTCGCCGTATAGCTCGAGAACGGGTTAACGCCCGGGGGCGAGAGTAGACTCGTCGGACGTAGGACGCGGAGACGAAGGTTTACCGCGCGAAAAATTCGCGACAATTCGCGAAAAATTTTTTACGTGTGCATCGGTAACGCGCGTCGACCACGGCGGAGGATAACTTACCGACCACCATCGGCAGTGGTCGGTAACGCTCGGGGGGTATAAGCTGCCGCGTTAAAAATGAAACCCGAATTTCGGCGCTTCCACGGTTCAGGGCTGAAAAGGGCCCGAAAGAAAAGAACTGATTCAAACGTTCGAATTTAACGCCAACTACGCGACGCTCACTTCGCATCGGTGGTGAGAGCCGCCACAGTCGCCGCGTTTACTCTCCCTTGATAGTTGAGCGAATCGACTCGTAACTTCGAGGTTACGCATCCGACTCTACGTTTAGGTTTACATTTTCCATTAATTTTAAAGGGAGGGGGGTGGGGGGGGTTGGCTATGCCAGACCAATCGCGCGCCTCCCCGCCACCATCGTCGATACCGACGACCTCGACCTCGAGCCGAGCCGAGCCGAGCGGGGCCGAAGGCCCGATGGGCTCCCGGAAAATTCGGAAAGGCGATATACCTTTAGTTCCCAGTTGGCCGTAACGGATCTAGGGCACTTCGTCGAAAGACATTTCGTCGAAAGACATTTCGTCGAAGACATTTCGTCGAATGGACATTTGGTCGAATGGACATTTCGTCGAAAGAACAGTTGGTCGAATGGACATTTGGTCGAATGGACATTTCGTCGATGGGACATTTCGTCGAAGAGACATTTCGTCGAAAATACATTTCGTCCAATTTCTTGACCCAAGTTTTTGTTTTAATTTTTTGTTTTGTTTTTGGTTTTGGTTTTGGTTTTGGTTGCCCAAACCCCCCTATATTGGAAAAGGAAAAAGTTCTTCAAAATGTCCATATCTATATCATATATAAATTTTATCAAAATCGGAGAGGGTGGTGCTTTTGTAAATAATTACCGAAACCTTCATTTTAAAAACACTGGGTGCGTGTTAAGCACTGGGTGGGTGTGTGTGGTGTCAGGCTGGCCCTTTCCACCCCCCCCCTGTTTTCTCGCTGACACCACACACACCCACCCAGTGCTTAACACGCACCCACTGTTTCTAAATTATACTCTAGATTCTTACGTATTTAACCAAAACCAAAACCAAAACCAAAACCAAAACCAAAACCAAAACCAAAACCAAAACCAAAACCAAAACCAAAACCAAAACCAAAACCAAAATCAAAACCAAAATCAAAACCAAAACCAAAACCAAAACCAAAACCAAAACCAAAACCAAAACCAAAACCAAAACCAAAACCAAAACCAAAACCAAAACCAAAACCAAAACCAAAACCAAAACTAAAACCAAAACCTAAACCTAAACCTAAACCTAAACCCTAACCAAAATCGAAACCGAAACCGTAAATGTTTAACAGACGCGAGTGCAGCCCTCCCCACCCAACCACAGACACGCATATAGCTGTATTTCTTTGGCTCCCTGTAGACTATGTGGTCAGTTGCGTATCGAATCAGAGCTCATTCTTTCTTTATGCTTCAGAGAGATAGCATCTCACACCAGAAGTACTACGACCCTTCCGTATAATCCATAGCAGCATTCTATACAGACAGTAATTGTATTCGCACATATAATTATTTTTCCTTGCAAAGTGAAGGCCATTGCTGATGAACAAGAAGGTTTCGGTTTAGTTTTCAGAGTTTGTTATAGGTTTATACAGTTTTTAGTCTCCTTTATTAGCTTAGTTAATTCTTATAATACTATTATATTAAATTATATTATTATAGTTATGTCCTTGGAATTTGTTTTGAGCAAGCGCGGAAAAAGTATGCTGAAATACAATGGGTATATGCACACACAGGACCGAGTAACGAACTCTGGGCGCACATACTGGCGATGTGCCGATCGCAGTGTACCATGTAGAGGCAGGGTCGTCACTGAAGATGACTCTGTTCTAAAATATACAGACCACAGCCATGAGGCTGAACCTGCTAGCATTAATAAAATCACTACTATTAATAGAATGAAAGAACAAACTAGGAATACTGATGCCAGTATTAGTTCTATTGTTTCTAACGAGCTCGAGTCCACCTCAGATACAGTAAAGTTACTGTTGCCACAGAATAATTCGCTCAAGAGGACACTCAGAAGGGTCAGTGCTCTCAAAGTGTCGAGTGATCCTTTAGTCCCGACACTGATGTCTGATTTTATCGTACCGGAAAAAATGCAGTTCCTCGATAATGAAGAACACTTCCTCATGTGGGACTCTGGGACTAATGACGAAAGCCGAATCATGGTATTTACAACCAAATACCATCTCAGAGTCCTGGCAAAGGCAAAGCACTGGTTCTGCGACGGAACCTTTGAATTTTGCCCAAATTTGTTCAAACAAATTTACACAGTCCATGGACTTTACAAGAATAAAATCGTGCCACTTGTGTATAGCTTACTGCCGGCGAAAACAACTGCAGTATATAGAAAGCTACTGCAAGCATTGAAACAACTGCAATGCGATATTAACCCAACGTCGGTTATGTCCGATTTTGAACTCGCATTCGCAAATGCTGTCAGGGAGGAATTCGCGGAAGCGAATGTCCGCTATTGTTTCTTCCACTTACGCCAGTCGTTATACAGAAACATTGGACAATGCGGTCTGAAAACGCTGTACGACACCAACGAGGTGTTTAACACAAAAATTAAGATGTTGGCCGCTCTGGCATATGTTCCTGCAGATGACGTAGTAAAAGTGTACGAAGAACTCATACAAAATGAGTTCGACGCGGAAGATAATTTAGACGTCGAAAAATTATTATTATACTTCCAAAATAATTACATTGGAGTCAACATAGGAAGCAAGAGAAGACCTCCTCGATTCGCAATTGCAGACTGGAACCAGCACTTCATCACTAAACTGGGCCTTCCACAAACAAACAACAGTGTAGAAGGGTGGCATCGGGGCTTCCAACATAATTTCACCCATAGAAACTGGAATATTTGGGATGTGATTCGAGCATTCAGGAGAGATGCAGCCAGTGCCCATTCGACTATAATCCAGTTAAGGGCAGGCACCGATGTAGAACCGACAAAAAAGAAGCAAAAAACAAACGCATTAAAAATCAAACGAATCGTTGAACAGTATAGCATAAATCTTTATGAGGCAGACAATATGCAATATCTTAAAGATATATCAACAATGCTATCGAATTAGTTGATATCACACTCAATATATCATTAATACATTATACAGGGTGTCCCAAGACCCCTTCGACTCCGGGAAATGGGAGGTTCCTTAGGTCATTTGAAGCAACATTTTCCTTTGCACCAATGTCAGCCGGGGCTTTGTTTAGGAGTTATTAACGAAAAACACGGACCAATCAGAGCGCGACCTAGACGCGCGATGGCACGTTCAGCCCGGCGCGCCGGGAGACGAGCGCGGTGTAACGCCGCGATGCCGCAACGAACAAGAGTTTCTCGAGATTATGTGAATCTTCCCCGATTTGGATGAGCTTTGGATATGTTGTCAAGACCATGATTCTGAACAACATTTCCCTTTACAGTTTTTGTCGGCCGGCTTTAGTTTACGCGATAAGTAACTTGTAATTGTAAATCGATCGATGTACTATATGAACTATCTCCTCTCCGATTTCGATGAGCTTTGGATATGTTGTCAAGACCATGATTCTGAACAACATTACCCTTTACAGTTTTTGTCGGTCGCGGAAGAACTTTACTTGTCAATTCATATGGGTGGATCTCTTTACCCGACTTACGGCAACTTTACCCGAACGAGGGAAAAAGCAGAAACTGATTGTATTAAAACCTCACTTATTCAGCCGTAAATCCATTTGCTGCTTCGAAATGTGTGTCACTGGGTCACTCGGTGACGAACTGCACAGATGTCTTCAGGTATACGACAGTACCGAAAGCTAAGGGACGTACGGCCAGGTCGACGAACTGCACAGCCGGTGGTAAAAGGCCTAAGGGATGCGCGGTCAAGTCGACGATCCAGAATTTCACTTTCACTTTCGAATCGATAAATAATTCGTATGTTTATTCCACACAGATGCCTTGAAATTTTTCCACACTCACAATCACTGTTCACATTTGTCAACACATAGTTATGCATTAATAATAATTGCCATATCCCTTGTCCTGTTGCACAAATCACAACAATCAGGTAATGCAATCACTAGACTGCGGATTTAATGCATTTGTAGCAAACATGAGTAGGTGCATTTTAAGACACTAGAGAGATTAAAGTAATTTCAGAACACCAATGTATTATTTTCAACTTCTTAAAATGATCACAGTAAGAATCAAATATCTGTCTGGCTCCTGTCCGTTGTAATAGCGGCAGCCAACTTTCATTTTACATAATGATCCGCAGTCTAGTGATTAGATTAAATAATCGTTTAATTAGTCTAAGCAATTATTATTAGTGCATAACTATGTGTTGACAAATGTGAACAGTGATTGTGAGTGTGGAAAAATTTCAAGGCATCTGTGTGAAATAAACATACGAATTATTTATCGATTCGAAAGTGAAACTGAAATTCTGGATCGTCGACTTGACCGCGCATCCCTTAGGCCTTTTACCACCGGCTGTGCAGTTCGTCGACTTGGCCGTACGTCCCTTAGCTTTCGGTACTGTCGTATACCTGAAGACATCTGTGCAGTTCGTCACCGAGTGACCCAGTGACACACATTTCGAAGCAGCAAATGGATTTACGGCTGAATAAGTGAGGTTTTAATACAATCAGTTTCTGCTTTTTCCCTCGTTCGGGTAAAGTTGCCGTAAGTCGGGTAAAGAGATCCACCCATATGAATTGACAAGTAAAGTTCTTCCGCGACCGACAAAAACTGTAAAGGGAAATGTTGTTCAGAATGATGGTCTTGACAACATATCCAAAGCTCATTCAAATCGGGGAGGATTCACATAATCTCGAGAAACTCTTGTTCGTTACGGCATCGCGGCGTTACACCACGCTCGTCTCCCGGCGCGCCGGGCTGAACGTGCCATCGCGCGTCTAGGTCGCGCTCTGATTGGTCCGTGTTTTTCGTTAATAACTCCTAAACAAAGCCCCGGCTGACATTGGTGCAAAGGAAAATGTTGCTTCAAATGACCTAAGGAACCTCCCATTGCCCGGAGTCGAAGGGGTCTTGGGACACCCTGTATATCCATACCCACCATTAACCCTTTGCGGTCCTATGTCGAGTGTCACTCGACACAGAAATTTTTTTTTTTTTTTTCTTTATTTTTCATTTTCGTCTTATATTATCATTATACATGTTTTTCAAAGAAAACGGTACCAAGTAAATAAGCGACTGGGGCGAAATCTGTGCAGACCGGCTGGTACCAAATTGCGAATTCCGCGCGGACCGCAAAGGGTTAACCTTACATAAAATTTAAAAAAAATACAAAAAAAATAACAAAAGCAAAAAGGAAAAAAAAACGGAGTCGCCAGCCGACACGTCCTTGTCGTGACTCCGGATTCGACAGAGATCGGCTAAAACATTATGACAAAAGAAAAACCATAAAACACGTGAAAGGAAATTAATCGACAGCCCAATGCAAGACAAAACCTAAGAGATAAAGCGGCTACGAATAAAGCGCTATCCCACATCCTACGATACCACTTCTTCAAGATACACATCATTCTCAGGATGCAAAACAGACCAAAACCAAAACCAGAACCAAAACCAAAACCAAAACCAAAACCAAAACCAACAACAAAACAAAAAATTAAAACAAAAACTTGGGTCAAGAAATTGGACAAAATGTATTTTCGACGAAATGTCCCTTCGACGTAATGTCCCATCGACGAAATGTCCCTTCGACGAAATGTCACATCGACGAAATGTCCATTCGACGAACTGTCCTTTCGACCAAATGACTTCGACAAAATGTCCGAATTCGATTTTCGACGAAATGTCCTTCGACGAAATGTCCGGGTCCCGGCCGTAACTTTTTCGGTGACGTCAAATTAGTGAAATTTTGCGATTTCTTTGTCGCCGTATAGCTCGAGAACGGGTCGACGTGTGCGGGCGAGAGTAGACTCATCGGACGGAGGACGCGGAGACGAAGGTTTACCGCGCAAAAAATTCGCGAAAAATTGTTTACGTGTGCATCGGTAACGCGCGTCGACCCCGGTGGAGGATAACTTACCGACCACCACCGGCAGTGGTCGGTAACGCTAGGGGGGTATAAGCTGCCGCGTTAAAAATGAAACCCGAATTTCGGCGCTTCCACGGTTCAGGGCCGAAAAGGGCCCAAAGGAAAATAACTGATTCAAACGTTCGAATTTAACGCCAACTTCGCGATGCTGACTTCGCATCGGTGGTGAGTGCCGCTACAGTCGCCGCATTTACTCTCCCCTGATAGTTGAGCGAATCGACTTGTAACTTCGAGGTTACGAATCCGATTCTACGTTTAGGTTTACATTTTCCATTAATTTTAAAGGGAAGGGGGTGGGGGGTGGTTGGCGATGACAGACCAATCGCGCGCCTCCCCGCCACCATCGTCGCTACCGACGACCTCGACCTCGAGCCGAGCCGAGCCGGGCCGAGCCGAGCCGAGCCAAGCCGAGCGGGGCCGAAGGCCCGATGGGCTCCCGGAAAATTCGGGAAGGCGATATACCTTTAGTTCCTAGTTGGCCGTAACTTTTTCGGTGACGTCAAATTAGTGAAATTTTGCGATTTCTTTGTTGCCGTATAGCTCGAGAACGGGTCGACGTGTGCGGGCGAGAGTAGACTCGTCGGACGGAGGACGCGGAGACGAAGGTTTACCGCGCGAAAAATTCGCGAAAAATTCGCGAAAAATTGTTTACGTGTGCATCGGTAACGCGCGTCGACCCCGGTGGATGATAACTTACCGACCACCACCGGCAGTGGTCGGTAACGCTAGGGGGGTATAAGCTGCCGCGTTAAAAATGAAACCCGAATTTCGGCGCTTCCACGGTTCAGGGCCGAAAAGGGCCCGAAGGAAAATAACTGATTCAAACGTTCGAATTTAACGCCAACTTCGCGATGCTGACTTCGCATCGGTGGTGAGTGCCGCTACAGTCGCCGCATTTACCCTCCCCTGATAGTTGAGCGAATCGACTTGTAACTTCGAGGTTACGAATCCGATTCTACGTTTAGGTTTACATTTTCCATTAATTTTAAAGGGAAGGGGGTGGGGGGTGGTTGGCGATGACAGACAAATCGCGCGCCTCCCCGCCACCATCGTCGCTACCGACGACCTCGACCTCGAGCCGAGCCGAGCCGGGCCGAGCCGAGCCGAGCCTAGCCGAGCGGGGCCGAAGGCCCGATGGGCTCCCGGAAAATTCGGGAAGGCGATATACCTTTAGTTCCTAGTTGGCCGTAACTTTTTCGGTGACGTCAAATTAGTGAAATTTTGCGATTTCTTTGTTGCCGTATAGCTCGAGAACGGGTCGACGTGTGCGGGCGAGAGTAGACTCGTCGGACGGAGGACGCGGAGACGAAGGTTTACCGCGCGAAAAATTCGCGAAAAATTCGCGAAAAATTGTTTACGTGTGCATCGGTAACGCGCGTCGACCCCGGTGGAGGATAACTTACCGACCACCACCGGCAGTGGTCGGTAACGCTTGGGGGGTATAAGCTGCCGCGTTAAAAATGAAACCCGAATTTCGGCGCTTCCACGGTTCAGGGCTGAAAAGGGCCCGAAGGAAAATAACTGATTCAAACGTTCGAATTTAACGCCAATTGCGCGATGCTGACTTCGCATCGGTGGCGAGCGCCGGCACAGTCGCCGAGTTTACTCTCCCTTGATAGTTGAGCGAATCGACTTGTAACTTCGAGGTTACGAATCCGATTCTACGTTTAGGTATACATTTTCCATTATTTTTAAAGGGTGGGGGGGGGTGGGGGGTGGTTGACGATAACAGACCAATCGCGCGCCTCTCCGCCACCATCGTCGCTACAGTCGACCTCGACCTCGAGCCGAGCCGAGCCCAGCCGGGCTCCCGGAAAATTCGGAAAGGCGATATACCTTTAGTTCCCAGTTGGCCGTAACTTTTTCGGTGACGTCAAATTAGTGAAATTTTGCGATTTCTTTGTCGCCGTATAGCTCGAGAACGGGTCGACGTGTCCGGGCGAGAGTAGACTCGTCGGACGGAGGACGCGGAGACGAAGGTTTACCGCGCGAAAAATTCGCGAAAAATTGTTTACGTGTGCATCGGTAACGCGCGTCGACCCCGGTGGAGGATAACTTACCGACCACCACCGGCAGTGGTCGGTAACGCTAGGGGGGTATAAGCTGCCGCGTTAAAAATGAAACCCGAATTTCGGCGCTTCCACGGTTCAGGGCCGAAAAGGGCCCGAAGGAAAATAACTGATTCAAACGTTCGAATTTAACGCCAACTTCGCGATGCTGACTTCGCATCGGTGGTGAGTGCCGCTACAGTCGCCGCATTTACTCTCCCCTGATAGTTGAGCGAATCGACTTGTAACTTCGAGGTTACGAATCCGATTCTACGTTTAGGTTTACATTTTCCATTAATTTTAAAGGGAAGGGGGTGGGGGGTGGTTGGCGATGACAGACCAATCGCGCGCCTCCCCGCCACCATCGTCGCTACCGACGACCTCGACCTCGAGCCGAGCCGAGCCGGGCCGAGCCGAGCCGAGCCGAGCGGGGCCGAAGGCCCGATGGGCTCCCGGAAAATTCGGGAAGGCGATATACCTTTAGTTCCTAGTTGGCCGTAACTTTTTCGGTGACGTCAAATTAGTGAAATTTTGCGATTTCTTTGTTGCCGTATAGCTCGAGAACGGGTCGACGTGTGCGGGCGAGAGTAGACTCGTCGGACGGAGGACGCGGAGACGAAGGTTTACCGCGCGAAAAATTCGCGAAAAATTGTTTACGTGTGCATCGGTAACGCGCGTCGACCCCGGTGGAGGATAACTTACCGACCACCACCGGCAGTGGTCGGTAACGCTTGGGGGGTATAAGCTGCCGCGTTAAAAATGAAACCCGAATTTCGGCGCTTCCACGGTTCAGGGCTGAAAAGGGCCCGAAGGAAAATAACTGATTCAAACGTTCGAATTTAACGCCAACTGCGCGATGCTGACTTCGCATCGGTGGCGAGCGCCGGCACAGTCGCCGAGTTTACTCTCCCTTGATAGTTGAGCGAATCGACTTGTAACTTCGAGGTTACGAATCCGATTCTACGTTTAGGTATACATTTTCCATTATTTTTAAAGGGTGGGGGGGGGGGTGGGGGGTGGTTGACGATAACAGACCAATCGCGCGCCTCTCCGCCACCATCGTCGCTACAGTCGACCTCGACCTCGAGCCGAGCCGAGCCCAGCCGGGCTCCCGGAAAATTCGGAAAGGCGATATACCTTTAGTTCCCAGTTGGCCGTAACTTTTTCGGTGACGTCAAATTAGTGAAATTTTGCGATTTCTTTGTCGCCGTATAGCTCGAGAACGGGTCGACGTGTGCGGGCGAGAGTAGACTCGTCGGACGGAGGACGCGGAGACGAAGGTTTACCGCGCGAAAAATTCGCGAAAAATTGTTTACGTGTGCATCGGTAACGCGCGTCGACCCCGGTGGAGGATAACTTACCGACCACCACCGGCAGTGGTCGGTAACGCTTGGGGGGTATAAGCTGCCGCGTTAAAAATGAAACCCGAATTTCGGCGCTTCCACGGTTCAGGGCTGAAAAGGGCCCGAAGGAAAATAACTGATTCAAACGTTCGAATTTAACGCCAACTGCGCGATGCTGACTTCGCATCGGTGGCGAGCGCCGGCACAGTCGCCGAGTTTACTCTCCCTTGATAGTTGAGCGAATCGACTTGTAACTTCGAGGTTACGAATCCGATTCTACGTTTAGGTATACATTTTCCATTATTTTTAAAGGGGGGGGTGGGGGGTGGTTGACGATAACAGACCAATCGCGCGCCTCTCCGCCACCATCGTCGCTACAGTCGACCTCGACCTCGAACCGAGCCGAGCCCAGCCGGGCTCCCGGAAAATTCGGAAAGGCGATATACCTTTAGTTCCCAGTTGGCCGTAACTTTTTCGGTGACGTCAAATTAGTGAAATTTTGCGATTTCTTTGTCGCCGTATAGCTCGAGAACGGGTCGACGTGTGCGGGCGAGAGTAGACTCGTCGGACGGAGGACGCGGAGACGAAGGTTTACCGCGCGAAAAATTCGCGAAAAATTGTTTATGTGTGCATCGGTAACGCGCGTCGACCCCGGTGGAGGATAACTTACCGACCACCACCGGCAGTGGTCGCTAACGCTAGGGGGGTATAAGCTGCCGCGTTAAAAATGAAACCCGAATTTCGGCGCTTCCACGGTTCAGGGCTGAAAAGGGCCCGAAGGAAAATAACTGATTCAAACGTTCGAATTTAACGCCAACTTCGCGATGCTGACTTCGCATCGGTGGCGAGCCCCGGCACAGTCGCCGAGTTTACTCTCCCTTGATAGTTGAGCGAATCGACTTGTAACTTCGAGGTTACGAATCCGATTCTACGTTTAGGTATACATTCTCCATTATTTTAAAAGGGAGGGGGGGGGGTGGGGGGTGGTTGACGATAACAGACCAATCGCGCGCCTCTCCGCCACCATCGTCGCTACAGTCGACCTCGACCTCGAGCCGAGCCGAGCCCAGCCCAGCCGGGCGGGGCCGAAGGCCCGACGGGCTCCCGGAAAATTCGGAAAGGCGATATACCTTTAGTTCCCAGTTGGCCGTAACTTTTTCGGTGACGTCAAATTAGTGAAATTTTGCGATTTCTTTGTCGCCGTATAGCTCGAGAACGGGTCGCCGTGTGCGGGCGAGAGTAGACTCATCGGACGGAGGACGCGGAGACGAAGGTTTACCGCGCAAAAAATTCGCGAAAAATTGTTTACGTGTGCATCGGTAACGCGCGTCGACCCCGGTGGAGGATAACTTACCGACCACCACCGGCAGTGGTCGGTAACGCTAGGGGGGTATAAGCTGCCGCGTTAAAAATGAAACCCGAATTTCGGCGCTTCCACGGTTCAGGGCCGAAAAGGGCCCGAAGGAAAATAACTGATTCAAACGTTCGAATTTAACGCCAACTTCGCGATGCTGACTTCGCATCGGTGGTGAGTGCCGCTACAGTCGCCGCATTTACTCTCCCCTGATAGTTGAGCGAATCGACTTGTAACTTCGAGGTTACGAATCCGATTCTACGTTTAGGTTTACATTTTCCATTAATTTTAAAGGGAAGGGGGTGGGGGGTGGTTGGCGATGACAGACCAATCGCGCGCCTCCCCGCCACCATCGTCGCTACCGACGACCTCGACCTCGAGCCGAGCCGAGCCGGGCCGAGCCGAGCCGAGCCAAGCCGAGCGGGGCCGAAGGCCCGATGGGCTCCCGGAAAATTCGGGAAGGCGATATACCTTTAGTTCCTAGTTGGCCGTAACTTTTTCGGTGACGTCAAATTAGTGAAATTTTGCGATTTCTTTGTTGCCGTATAGCTCGAGAACGGGTCGACGTGTGCGGGCGAGAGTAGACTCGTCGGACGGAGGACGCGGAGACGAAGGTTTACCGCGCGAAAAATTCGCGAAAAATTGTTTACGTGTGCATCGGTAACGCGCGTCGACCCCGGTGGAGGATAACTTACCGACCACCACCGGCAGTGGTCGGTAACGCTTGGGGGGTATAAGCTGCCGCGTTAAAAATGAAACCCGAATTTCGGCGCTTCCACGGTTCAGGGCCGAAAAGGGCCCGAAGGAAAATAACTGATTCAAACGTTCGAATTTAACGCCAACTTCGCGATGCTGACTTCGCATCGGTGGTGAGTGCCGCTCCAGTCGCCGCATTTACTCTCCCCTGATAGTTGAACGAATCGACTTGTAACTTCGAGGTTACGAATCCGATTCTACGTTTAGGTTTACATTTTCCATTAATTTTAAAGGGAAGGGGGTGGGGGGTGGTTGGCGATGACAGACCAATCGCGCGCCTCCCCGCCACCATCGTCGCTACCGACGACCTCGACCTCGAGCCGAGCCGAGCCGGGCCGAGCCGAGCCGAGCCGAGCGGGGCCGAAGGCCCGATGGGCTCCCGGAAAATTCGGGAAGGCGATATACCTTTAGTTCCTAGTTGGCCGTAACTTTTTCGGTGACGTCAAATTAGTGAAATTTTGCGATTTCTTTGTTGCCGTATAGCTCGAGAACGGGTTAACGCCCGGGGGCGAGAGTGGACTCGTCGGACGGAGGACGCGGAGACGAAGGTTTACCGCCCGAAAAATTCTCGAAAATTCGCGAAAAATTTTTTACGTGTGCATCGGTGACGCGTCGTCCTCGGCGGAGGATAAGTTACCGACCACCACCGGCAGTGGAACGCAAACGCTGCTCTTGACCTCTCGCTGCCGATCATGTGGTCGACCACGACCGGCAACGAGAGGTCCATCCCAATAACGCCCCTTAGGTCTCTGCGCGGCGCAGACCACGCTAGACATTCTTCCAGCGTATGCCACGCAGAGTCCTGGGCCTCCTCGCAGTGGTGGCACTGCGATCCTCCCAGTGCCAGTTATAAACACACAGTTTGAGGAAACGGCGGTATGCAGGTAATTTAACATAAGCCCATGCATTGCTGCAACTTGTGCTGTATAATTTAGAATTTTTGTTACCGCGCCATCCGATTTTTGTACATGTGCAAATACTCGTACACGCTGCATTGTATTTTTTCCCGCACGCCACAAGGAGGGGACAGACGCGAGCCGGATCTCGCCTCTGTCCCCTCCCCCCGTCCCACCCCCCTGGTCGACCCGCATAAAACTTAAAAATATGATAAAATAAAAGATAAAATCAATAAATGAAAACGTGTATAGATAAAATAGATAAAATAAAAGACAATAAATAAATAAATAATAATAAGTAAATAAATACAATGGACAAAACACAACAAACATAAGAAGGGGGGGCAAAATAAAGGGGAATAAGATATAAAGATAAAATTTATAATATAGAATATAAAATATATATATAGAATAAAATGAAATATTATAAAATAAAAGGAGGGGGGTTGACCGGCAGGTCGCATCTTTGTAGAAGGGGGGAGGGGATTATTGCTCCACCTCGCCCCCCGCGACCTGCCCACCCCGGGGGCGCCTTAACGGCCGGCTCCCCTCGGCGGCGGTGGAAGTACTAAGTAGTCCCACCGCCGTCATTACGTCTGCGGCCCCTCACAGGGGGCCGTCGGCCTCGTCGGGGTTGCCCCGCCGATGCTAACCTTCTGGCGGTGAGGGGGTCGGCTTCCCTCTCCCTCTCCGCTGCCTCCTTCTGCGTTATCACAATCTCGCAGAAGGAGGCAAACGCTGCCCTTGACCACTCGCTGCCGATCATGTGGTCGACCACGACCGGCAACGAGAGGTCCATCCCAATAACGCCCCTTAGGCCTCTGCGCGGCGCCGACCACACTGGACATTCTTCCAGCGTATGCCGCGCAGAGTCCTGGGCCTCCTCGCAGTGGTGGCACTGCGATCCTCCCAGTGCCAGTTATGAACACACAGTTTGAGGAAACGGCGGTATGCAGGTAGTTTAACTTATGCGCATGCATTGCTGCAACTTGTGCTGTATAATGTAGAATTTTTGTTACCGCGCCATCCGATTTTTATACATGTGAAAATACTCGTAATCGCTGCATTGTTTTTTTCCGCACGCGACAAGGAGGGGACAGAGGCGAGTTCCGGCTCGCGTCTGTCCCCTTCCCCCGTCACACCCCCCCTCGTCGACGCCCATAAAACTTAAAAATATGATAAAATAAAAGATAACATTCATAAATCAAAACGTGTATAGATACAATAGATAAAATATGCATTCTGGATAAAGAAGAACCAAGGAGAAAACATACTGTTAGCGAAAGCAAAGAACTGGCAACAGAAAAAGATGATAATGCTGAAGAAAAATAAACTCAAAGGTAAAAAAATCTATATAGAGAACGATCTAACTAAAAGGGAGAGAGAAATTCAGAGAGAAATCTACGAAATAGCAAGAACAGAAAAAAATAAAGGAGAGAAAGTTAAAATAGGCTACAAAAAACTGCAAATCGGAGAAAAATTTTTTCACTGGAAAGAAGACGAAACAGGAGTCGAAGAAAAAAAATTCTGGAGCAGACAGCACACGAGGAATCTCTAAACAACGGGAGAACATCGAGCCAGGGCAGACAAACATGAACACGTCCACACCCGGAATGCACATGACAATTTACAACCAAGGTGAAGTGGCTAAGGAAATCAGATCAAATGATGTAAATAAGGAGAAAACAAAAGCCAAATACGAGTATAGTACAGTTAAAATAGGATTCTGGAATATAGCTGGGCTAACAAATAAAGATAAGAATTTTTGGGATTTTGTTAAGCAATGGGATTTTATTGGACTAATAGAGACATGGATAGAAGAAAAACAATGGGAAAAAATAAAAGGAATCTTACCACACGAATTTAATTGGAATTGTAAATATGCAACCAGAGAAAACAAGAAAGGTAGAGCGAGCGGAGGAATTATTACCGGCCTAAGGAAAAGCATACAAGAAGAGGAAACAGGAAAAGAATTAAACTTTGGAGAAGAGAGAAGAATAAGGATAGAAGACGAAAGATGGAGAATAATAACAGTATATAGCAAAGATATGGGAAGCACAAAGGAAGAAATACAACGGGGGATAAGGGAAATAGAGGAAGGAAAATTGATAGTGGGAGGGGATTTCAATGCGAGAACAGGCCGGGAAGGTAATATCTACCAATTCGGAGAAAAAAACAAGACAAGGAATTCTAAAGACAAAAAGATAAATTCGGAAGGCAAACTATTATTGGAATTAACGGAGGAGAGAGGGTGGAACATACTAAATGGTAACACGGAAGGAGATGAGGCAGGAGAATTCACGTATGTCGGCCCAAGAGGAAGCACGGTGATAGACTATGTAATAGCGAACGCAGAGACGACTGAAAATATCAAGAAACTAACAGTAGAAGAAAGAATCGAGTCAGACCATATGCCCGTTATAGTAGAACTGTACAAGAAAATGGAAAGACAAAAAGAGCAAAGCGAAAAAAGCAATAGAATAAAGAGTGTCTGGACAGAAGATAGCATACGGGAGTTCCAAAAGGAACTAGAAAAAAGAAACTTTAACAAGTCACACATTGACGACATGGTCGAAGAATTAACAGATAGTATAAATAAAGCAGTGCAGAGAAAAGTAATCCAGATAAAGAAATGGAGAATAGGAAGCTTTAAATGGTGGAACGCGGAATGTACAAATAAGAAAAGGGAGGCGAGAAAAGCCCTGAGAAAATGGAAGAAAGGAAATGGTGAAAAAGAAAATTACCAGGAAAAGAAAAGGGAATTCAAGAAAGTATGCGAAGAAAGAAAAAGAGAACTACAGGAGAACATGGAGAAAGAGATAAGCCAGATCAAAGACGAGAATCAAATCTGGGATTTCATAAACAAAGAAAGAAGAAAGAGAATAGGAATCACAGAAAAAATAGGAATGGAGGAATGGAAAGAATACTTTAAAGAGTTATTAGAAGGGGAAGATGACTACAACAGAAAAGAAAAGGAGGAAGAAGAAATCGAGACTAGCAGAGAGGAGGAAATAACAGAACTAGAAGTAAGGGATCAAATAAAGAAATTGAAAAAGAAAAAGGCAGCCGGAGAGGATAGAATTGAAAACGAAGCCTGGATTTTCGGAAATGCAAAAATAATAAGAAGGCTAACAGAAATTTTCAATGAGGTATGGAAAGGTAAAGGGTTTCCAGAGAGATGGAAAGAAGGGGTGATTTCACCCATTTTTAAGAAGGGTGACAGAGAGAAAATAAGTAATTATCGAGGAATAACAATTCTCAACACTGCTTACAAGATATACGCAATGGTCTTAGAGAAACGACTAAAGGACGAATTGGAAATGAAGAATATAATCCCTGACACCCAAGCAGGTTTTAGAAGCGGTAGATCAACAATAGACAACATTTTTATTCTAAATTACATAGTAAACAGGGAGATACAGACCAAAGGAGGGAAATTGTATACATGCTTTATAGATTTGAGTGCAGCCTTCGATAAAATAAATAGAGAAAAATTAAAGAAAACTATGGAAAAACAAGACATCAGTAGACGGCTAAGGATAAGAATCGGAGAAATCTATGAGGAAACAAGGAACATAGTAAGAATCAACGGACAAACGACATCAAAATTCTGGACAACAAAGGGTGTAAGACAAGGTTGCCCACTGAGTCCGACTCTATTTAACTTGTACATAGCGGACCTAGAAGAGACAATGAGAAAAAACCAAGCGGGAGGTATTGTAATACGGAGAGAAAAAATTTGGACGTTAGCGTATGCTGACGATATGGCGTTACTAGCGAAAGACCCTCAAGATCTGAAAGATATGATAAAAAGAGTCGCAAAATACTTCGATGACAAAGAACTACAGCTGAATACGGATAAAACCAAAATTATGATATTCCATAAAGGGAGGGGGAAGAAGAAAAAAGAGGAATGGGAATACCAAGGACAAAAACTAGAGGAAGTGAAGGAGTTTAAATATCTAGGATACCATTTCCAGAAAAACGGAAGCAGCGAAGCACATGTAAGAGAAACAACGAAAAAAGCAAGAATAGCTATGGCACAAGTATGGGGAATAGGTCAAAGAAAGTTTAGAAACAACTATGAGAGGCGAATGAAGATGTTTAACAGTTTAGTTAAAAGTATTTTACTGTACGCTTCAGAGATATGGGGATGGATGGAGGCTGAGAAAATGGAAAAAATACAGGAGAAGTATATACGCTGGACCTTAGGACTAGATTTTAACACACCTGCATATCTAATACTAGAAGAAACAAAAACGGACAAAATAAGAATAGAAGCAGGAAGAAGAGCATTAAGATACGAGGAGAAAACCAAAAGTCAGAGTAGCAACGCAATAATAAGAGAAAGTTGGAAAGAGATAGACAGGAAACAAGAAAAGAGGAAGTCAAAATGGGAAAAAACAAGAGACTCATATTATTTCAACAAAGGAATAGACATGGAAACAATGGAAGCGGAAAGAAGAGAAGGTAAAAAGTACGAAGAATTTCTGATACAAACCGATAGAGCGGAGCAGTTACAATGGCAATATGACAAAATAACAGAAAGCAGATACAACAAACAGTATAGAGAAATCAGGGAGGCTCAGATGGCTGGATACCTATGCAAAGCATACGAGGGCAGAGACCAAAGAATGGTTGCCAGATTCAGATGTGGGAATGAGGAACAGAACAACAAGTACTGGACTAAGGAGAAGGATAGAGTCTGCAGACTATGTAAAGAGAAGCCAGAGACCCTAATCCACATGGTAAGAGAATGTAAGGAGCTGAAAAGAGTAGACATAGGAGTGCGAGGAATTCTGAAAGGAGACAAAGAGGGCACAGAGTGGATGAGGAGAGTTTTAGAAAAAAGGAAGAATAAGTTAGAAAATATTCAAATAAACATACACTGACACAAACACACATGTACCCCCCATTTTAAGGCCGAAAGGCAAACAAAATAAATCTATTTACTACAATAGATAAAATAAAAGTCAATAAATAAATAAATTATAATAAGTAAATAAATACAATGGACAAGACACAACAAACATAAGAAGGGGGAAAAATAAAGGGGAATAAGAGATAAAGATAAAATTTATAATATAGAATATAAAATATATATAGAATAAAATGAACTATTATAAAATAAAAGGAGAGGGGTCGACCGGCAGGTCGCATCTTTGTAGAGGGGTGGAGGGGATTATTGCTCCACCTCGCCCACCGCGACCTGCCCACCCCGGGGGCGCCTTAACGGCCGGCTCCACTTGGCGGCGGTGGAAGTACTAAGTAGTCCCACCGCCGCCATTACGTCTGCGGCCCCTTACAGGGGGCCGTCGGCCTCGTCGGGGTTGCCCCGCCGATGCTAACCTCCTGGCGGTGAGAGGTTCGGCTTCCCTCTCCCTCTCCGCTGCCTCCTTCTGCGTTATCACAATTTCGCAGAAGGAGGCAAACGCTGCCCTTGACCACTCGCTGCCGATCATGTGGTCGACCACGACCGGGAACGAGAGGTCCATCCCAATAACGCCCCTTAGGTCTCTGCGCGGCGCCGACCACGCTGGACATTCCTCCAGCGTATGCCGCGCAGAGTCCTGGGCCTCCTCGCAGTGGTGTCACTGCGATCCTCCCAGTGCCAGTTATGAACACACAGTTTGAGGAAACGGCGGTATGCAGGTAGTTTAACTTATGCGCATGCATTGCTGCAACTTGTGCTGTATAATTTAGAATTTTTGTTACCGCCATCCGATTCTTATACATGTGCAAATACTCGTACACGCTGCATTGTATTTTTTCCGCACGCTACAAGGAGCCGCTACGCGAGCCGGAACTCGCCTCTGTCCCCTCCCCCCGTCACACCCCCCCTCGTCGACCCCCATAAAACTTAAAAATATGATAAAATAAAAGATAACATTCAAAAATCAAAACGTGTATAGATACAATAGATAAAATAAAAGTCAATAAATAAATAAATTATAATAAGTAAATAAATACAATGGACAAGACACAACAAACATAAGAAGCGGGGGCAAAATAAAGGGGAATAAGAGATAAAGATAAAATTTATAATATAGAATATAAAATATATATAGAATAAAATGAACTATTATAAAATAAAAGGAGAGGGGTCGACCGGCAGGTCGCATCTTTGTAGAAGGGGGGAGGGGATTATTGCTCCACCTCGCCCCCCGCGACCTGCCCACCCCGGGGGCGCCTTAACGGCCGGCTCCCCTCGGCGGCGGTGGAAGTACTAAGTAGTCCCACCGCCGCCATTACGTCTGCGGCCCCTCACAGGGGGCCGTCGGCCTCGTCGGGGTTGCCCCGCCGATGCTAACCTTCTGGCGGTGAGGGGGTCGGCTTCCCTCTCCCTCTCCGCTGCCTCCTTCTGCGTTATCACAATCTCGCAGAAGGAGGCAAACGCTGCCCTTGACCACTCGCTGCCGATCATGTGGTCGACCACGACCGGCAACGAGAGGTCCATCCCAATAACGCCCCTGAGGTCTCTGCGCGGCGCCGACCACGCTGGACATTCTTCCAGCGTATGCCGCGCAGAGTCCTGGGCCTCCTCGCAGTGGTGGAACTGCGATCCTCCCAGTGCCAGTTATGAACACACAGTTTGAGGAAACGGCGGTATGCAGGTAATTTAACTTATGCTCATGCATTGCTGCAACTTGTGCTGTATAATTTAGAATTTTTGTTACCGCCATCCGATTCTTATACATGTGCAAATACTCGTACACGCTGCATTGTATTTTTTCCTGCTCGCGACAAGGAGGGGACAGAGGCGAGTTCCGGCTCGCCTCTGTCCCCTCCCCCCGTCACACCCCTCCTCGTCGACCCCCATTAAACTTAAAAATATGATAAAATAAAAGATAAAATCCATAAATCAAAACGTGTATAGATACAATAGATAAAATAAAAGTCAATAAATAAATAAATATTAATAAGTAAATAAATACAATGGACAAGACACAACAAACATAAGAAGGGGGGGCAAAATAAAGGGGAATAAGAGATAAAGATAAAATTTATAATATAGAATATAAAATATATATAGAATAAAATGAATTATTATAAAATAAAAGGAGAGGGGTCGACCGGCAGGTCGCATCTTTGTAGAGGGGGGGAGGGGATTATTGCTCCACCTCGCCCCCCGCGACCTGCCCACCCCGGGGGCGCCTTAACGGCCGGCTCCCCTTGGCGGCGGTGGAAGTACTAAGTAGTCCCACCGCCGCCATTACGTCTGCGGCCCCTTACAGGGGGCCGTCGGCCTCGTCGGGGTTGCCCCACCGATGCTAACCTCCTGGCGGCGGGGGGGTCGGCTTCCCTCTCCCTCTCCGCTGCCTCCTTCTGCGTTATCACAATCTCGCAGAAGGAGGCAAACGCTGCCCTTGACCACTCGCTGCCGATCATGTGGTCGACCACGACCGGCAACGAGAGGTCCATCCCAATAACGCCCCTGAGGTCTCTGCGCGGCGCCGACCACGCTGGACATTCTTCCAGCGTATGCCGCGCAGAGTCCTGGGCCTCCTCGCAGTGGTGGAACTGCGATCCTCCCAGTGCCAGTTATGAACACACAGTTTGAGGAAACGGCGGTATGCAGTGTCACGCCGTTCACCGGTTCTCGACAGAATCGGTGACCGGACTCGGGAAATTATGGCCTGACGGCCGGGCCACGCTCGGTCGCGCGAAACGTGGTCCTCCCGGGACAAACAATCACTCGCGTATTCGAAATTGTTCTCCCTCGAGCGCTCGAAATGGGACCTACGGGCGCCAGGCACGCCCTCGTGCCGCACGAAAACAATCGGGATTCAAACCCGAGGGATCACTTTTCCGAACACACGAGGATTGCGCGACCTGGGATAGCGGTAGAAGGGTCCGAGGTTACACGTGGAGTGAAGGACGGGGCATTCCCCGCGACGGGAACGTTTCTCACAGGGAAAGAATGAACCGAGACATTTACGGCAGACAAAGATCGTTTATTATCTCGGGAATTAACGTTGACAGGCCACCGGCGAGAGCCGGTGGCGAACAAGATGGCCGCCGACGCGATCTCGATCGATTTCGACGGGTGTTCGGTCGTTCGCGCGTAATATTCCCGGTTCGCGTCGGACTCGGCGGTCACAGGATTCCGCGTGAATGATACAAGCCTGGAAAGGCACGATTTCCGCCGAGCCCCGATAGAATACGCGTCGCAGTGCGAAGAGACTAGGCGAGGACGGCAAACACGTAGCGAGATCGAAGCGGGCGCGTCGCGTCGTCCCACCGTGGAACTTCCGAGGATCGTGAATCTAAAGGGCCGCAATCGAAATTCGTACGTCCCGCAAAACCACTCGGGATCGCTACGACACACTGCTTCGGCGCCGGCGCGAGAACACTCGTCTCGGACCCCGGACGCGCCGAAGCACTTAGCCCGCGCAAATAGGTTACAGAACCTTCCAAAAGACGTCCCGAGCCAACACGAGCAATCACAGAACTTTATTCGCAGTATTATGACCGGTACTTACCAAACGGCACGGCTCAAGCTCGACAATGGCGGTCGTAGCACAGTACTTTGCTATGATCAACGCGGTTTCAAAACACGTGCGCGTGTCACTTTGTCCTTCGTCCTAGTGACACACTTCGCGTCGGCTCGGAACGCGGAAACGGGGCGTCCCCCACTACTTCCTCATCTATCCTCGCTGCTACGACGGCCGGACCTATCGCGTGGCTCCTCGCTACAGGGCCGAATTCGGGGAATTCGGACCCGGGCCTCCGACAATTGTTCATTTTCTCGGGGCCGCGTCCGATAACGCTGCGAGGGCGAGGGGATGGACCCGAGCTATTCCAGGTGAGCTCTCGTGGCTGTTCCCGGGTGAGAGTCGGCAAGGTTGGGCAGATGAGCGTCCCTACGAAGTCATTTCCTCGTCGGCATCTCCGGGTTGGTGAATCCGAGCTCGGTCCAATCCCCGTTGTCTTCCTCGTTCGCGCCGTTGCGTGATAGGTCGGCCGGGCGTCTTCCCGTAATGGCTTTCGCCAATTAGCAGCTGCGGATAGGTGTCAGCTCCCCCTGCAAGGGAGCAGGTCCTGAAACTCCGTGTCGCGCCCAGCGGCGCGACATTCAAATGCGATAAATTTTCCGCCGCTGGAGGCCGGTTGTCTCCAGGGAGATCGATCGCTACGCTCGCTTCGATTCGTATCGGCTCGCGAGTGACCCGGTCTCGGTTAAAAGGGTTCGGACAGACGTCGGCAAAGCTGCCACGTCACAACTCCTCCCCCCCTAAAGGAGACCGGGGCACACCGCTTGGCAGTTACCGGTCAATTCATTCGTGGGCTCGGTGACGATCGATCATCCTCAGAGTTCCGTGGTGTATCCCAAAACCAACATAGAGACATGTACGAACCCGACAACACCAGTCCCAGACAAGTACCTGCAATCTTAACCTCCTTACTTCTTTCCTGTTGACGAGGCCTGCTCACACCGCCGGCTCGCATCTGAAACGAAACTTACGCTTTTGCCGGGCCCCGCTTGGCCCGGACGCTTGACGACGACGGGGTAGGGGTGAATGAAGCGACTCTCCTCCCTTATTATTAACCGTTTTTATTATGCGCCTTGGCGCGGCAAAGAGGAACATTAAAGCACGCTTAGGTGCGGCAAAAAAAAATTGTGTGGGACCTTCAAAAAAAAATAATCTAACTTTTACGTGCCTGTTGGCGCGGCAAGGTTTCCCACACACGAAACTAAAATAAATACTTTATCTTTGGTCTTCTTTCTGATTAGCTCTCACAGTCTTATTTCTTTTTCTCCTCTCCTCTTCGGCTGTCGGCGATGTTGCAGCCCTCAGTCCGGTGGTGGGCGACCGCCTACCATTTAGGCCCCCGGTCATGCCGTGGCCCCCCCGTTCTCCATGTATCCTTGCATTCGGGGCACGTCTTAACCGTGTAAAACGGTCGCCCACACCGGAAGCAATAATCCCATCTTTGTGGCTTGCGGCACTCATGATGGGTGTGTTCCATGCTGTGGCATCTCCAACAGCCGAATTCCACTTCGCACCCGCGCTTCTTCTTCGCGGCTCCCCGCCACCTGGGTCCGCCCGCCGGGATCGCCCTTCCCTCTTGCCTGCCTCCGTTTGGACTTCGAGGTACTTCCTCCTGTCCTCCCGGGGCCAGTACCTCAACCGTTCGGCGCTGTTGCTCTTGGATGCGCCGCATCCTCGCCTCCACGTTTTCGTGTTGCCGGTTCTGGCTTCTTCCTCCTGCTGCTGGCGGTACGACGGCCGTTGGTAAGAACCTCGGGCTCGGGCCCGGCTTGACCTGAGCTGCTGGGATCGGTCTAAAGCTTGAGTCCGGGTTCGATATTTTAGCCCACCTTTCCCGTCCGCGGGGTCCTCCCCTGCCGAAGGCCTGTGCCCAGGCCAGTATCACCGCCATTTGCTCCTCCCGGGGTTGTGATGTTGGGACCGGTGAGCCTAATGGGGGGGGTTCTTCCGACGTCCCCCCCGGTACCTCTGCTTCTTCCCGGTCGGGCTCCTCCTCCCCCGAGGTCGTGGCCGACGGGTATAACGCCCGCAATGCCGCCAGGAGGCCTAGGCGAATTATTTCGTCCGTCTGCTCCGCGTCCCCTTCGTCCTCCTGTTGGACGCTTGGTGGCTCCTCTTCCCCTTCCTTCCGTTCCTCGGCAGGATCTTCAATTTGGTGCCGCGTTTCTTCCGCGGAGTCTTCTTCGGGGGTGGTAATTGTTTCCCCACTCGGGAGCCCCAATAATGCCTTCATCCAGGCATCCACCCATGACTGGTCCTCCATCGTGTTTCCTTTTTTTTTTTTCTAGTGGACAGGACGGTAATCTGTGAAACGGGAAGATCCTACGATATCAATTGGTGTTCGTTGGTGGCTGTGGGGGGAAGTATGGCTTGAGATCCTCTATGTGGGCTTTGCCGAGGCTGCGTCCGTCCTCCGCGGTTAGGACGTACACCCCCGGCGATAACTTCTGCGTGACCGTGACGGGACCGATAAATTTCGGCACTAGTTTTGCCGCCACATAATTTGCCGCCGAGGAGAGTACTCGCTGTCGCTTCATTACCCTATCCCCGACATTAAATTCTTTATCCCTACGCCGCAAATTATAATAGTGCGCCTGTCTCTTATACGCGTCCTCGAGGTTCTCCAACATCCAGTGCCTTAGCGACGGCAACTGTGACACTCTTTTCTTCCACGTGTCGTTGGAGGTCACCTCGAGGTCGACAGGTGGGTCCACGCTTGCCCTTACGCACTTCGCCGGTCGTGGCTCTCGCCCGAAATTCAGAAACGCGGGAGAGGCCTGTAGCACGGAATGGTGCGCGGTATTATATGCGAATCTGAACTGCGGTAAATTAAGGTCCCAATCTCGGTGGTCCCTACCAATATATGCTACGATCATTGTCTTCAGAATTCGATTAACGCGCTCTATCGGATTGGCCTGCGGATGGTACGGGGGGGTCGTAGTGAGTCGGATCCCGTACTCTTCCGCGAGCTCCCGAATACTTTTGTTGGCGAACTCCGTACCGTTATCCGTTAATAGGACGTCCGGAGTCCCCCAACGCGAGAAGATTAACGCCTCGAGTGCCTCGGCAATCTTTTGGCCGGTCGCTTTTCGGAGCGGGGTACACTCAATCCATTTCGTGAATAGATCCTGGATCACCAGGAGGTAAACATTGCCGGTCCTGCTAGGCGGAAACGGGCCCATTATGTCCGCTGCTACCACTGACCATGGCGTGTCAACACGGCGCCGACCCATCAACCCCGGTGGAAGTGCTTGCTCCACTTTCGTGAGTTGACAGGTATTACAGCGTCTCACGTATTCGACCACTGTCCTGTACATGCCAGGCCAGTAATAGCGGGACGCGATACGCTGGTACGTCTTTTCGACGCCCAGATGCCCTGCCTGCGGATTGTCATGCGCCTCTTGCAGGATCTCGGTTCTGCGATCCTCCGGTATCACCAGTTTCCATTCACCCCCATCTGACCCCAGTGTTTCCGCGATGAGGGGATCGGTACGGCGGCAAAATAGTTCCCCGTCCCGAATGGACCAGTCCTTATTTTTATTCGGGTTCCGCTCTACTTCCGCGAACTTCCCCTCGTACCAATTCGCTCGTATTGTTGCCACAACGTGTGTCCCGTTTTCTTCGACCCCCTCCCCCTCGAATGCTCGCGATAGTGCATCCGGCACTTTATTCAGGGCGCCCTGCCGATATACCACTTTAAAATCGTATTCCATTAGCTGCAGGGCCCACCGTGCTAACCTACCCGTTGGGTTCTTCAACGTTCTAAGCCAGCGCAGGCTGTTGTGGTCCGTCACCACCGTGAACGCGTACCCCTCCAAGTAGGGTCGAAACTTCTCCACCGCCCAGACGATCGCGAGGCATTCCAATTCCGTGGCGGAATATTTTCTCTCCGGTACCGATAGAGATCTACTCGCGAATGCGATAACTCTTTCGACTTCATCGACCTCCTGCGTTAATACGGCGCCTAGTCCCACCGTACTTGCGTCCGTCTGTACTGTGAAGGGGACTTCGAAATTCGGGCACGAGAGGGTAGGTGCTGAGGCTATCGCGTCTCGCAGGGATTCGAAGGCGGTTTGTTGATCGTCCTTCCATTCCCATGCACGGTCTTTCCGTAAAAGGCCATTTAATGGTTCAGCAAGTGTGGCGAATCCCGGGATGAATCTTCTATACCAAGAAGCCATTCCAAGGAAACGTCGCACCTGCTTCACCGTTTTCGGCGGAGGGAACGATAATACGGGTTGCATTTTCTCCGCATCCACCTTTAGCCCCTCTCGGCTCACCACGAAGCCCAAGTACCGGACTTCCTGTCGGCAAAACTCGCACTTTTTCGCATTGATTATTAGACCAGCCTTTTTGATCTTATTCAACACTCTATCGAGCCACACGAGATGTTCCGTGAACGTCTTGGTGACGATAATGATATCGTCTAAATACGAAAACGCGTGCGGCTCCATTTCCGGCCCTATCAATCGGTCTAATAATCTCTGAAAAGTTGCGGGCGCGCCTGACAGTCCGTACGGCATGCGGCGGAAATGGAATAGGCCCTTCCCCGGGACCGTGAAAGCTGTTATTTCCCGGCTTTTCTCTTCCAGGGGAATTTGAAAATACGCCTGACTGAGGTCGATTGTCGAAATGTATTTCGCCGAACGTAATTTGTCGAGAATCTGTGTCATGAGCGGCAGCGGATACGCGTCTTTCCTCGAGACCTCGTTAACTTTCCGAAAATCGAGACAGAAGCGGTACGTACCATTGGCCTTCTTGACCATCACTATCGGACTTGACCAGGCACTCTGCGATGGCTCTATTATGCCGTCGGCCAGTAGTTTATCTACTTCCTGGTATATGGCCTCCTGTACTTTCGGAGAGACGGCATAATATCGCTGTTTAATAGGTTGATGGTCACCCACATCGATTTTGTGGCTGATCAAGTCCGTTATGCCCGTCATTTTGTCGAATTCCGGCAACGTGGACTCGAGGAAGGCGTCTAAGCGACTCCTTTCACTGTCCGTTAAAATCTGCAGACCACAACATACCGCGCTAGGGGGGGTGTCTTCGAAACGGAACCTATCACCGGGCCGCGACGCGAAATACCAAACAGCGTTATGGTATTCCGCTACTATGCCGAACTTCGCTATCGAATCCGTACCTAGCAGTAGGGGGGTCACGAGATTGTCTAGGACCTTCGCGGCTATCACGCGTCTCTCTTCGCCTATTCTTAACTGAAAATGTGCCTCGTCTTCGGCACGATCCAAAGCCCCCGTGGCAAGAAGGAAATAGCACGGTTTTCCCGCTTTAATGAGCTCGATACTAGTGCCCTTAACTTTACCGAGGACGTCCCGACTAATAAATGTCAGGGACGACCCCGAATCGATTAGGGCGCGCGTGGCCATTTTGCCGATAAATGCGTCTACGGTTAGCAAAGGAGGGCGGTATTTGTCCCCGACAGTTACTACGCGGGCCGATATCAATTCGGGTGGAGTCTCTCCGGCCGCTCCGATTGACTCCCCCTGTCGTTTCCCGATCGCGGTCGACACCTTTGGCAACGTTTCCTCGTGACACCTGCCGCCCCGCAACCGTAACAACGTAACTGACGTTCTTCTCGGCAATGGCGTGAAAGGTGACCGGTCTTACGGCAATTCCAACATTGCAGCCGAATCCCTCCGTTCGCACGCTGTTTATCGTGCGAGTCCCATTGGCCTGTTGTTACGGCTGCGGTCATCTCCGCCGCGCGAGGGCGGGGCTCACGCGAGGGGTCCCGTGATGTTTTTCCGGATCGGGATTTTTCGCTTCCCTTCGGCGTGGCTTGTGGAACACTCTTCCTTAGCGCCGCCTTGGGTTCGCGAGTTCCCGACCCAGATCTCGAGCTCCCCCCGGCAGATTTAAATGAACTCGCGTCCGAATCTCCCGTCTCGTCCCCGCTGGTGGTTGCTACCGCGTTCGCATACTCGAAACGGACTGATCTATTCCGCGTTTCCGATCTAGAGCGCGAGTATCGGGGGGAATCTGAAGCGGAACCGGGGCGGTCCTCCCGCGAGGATTTCGGCCCATTCTTGTTCCTTTGCTCTATCTCCCGTTCAGCTTCAATTAACTGTTTACGCAGTTCTCTCACCGTAGCTATCGAACCGATCGCTATGGAACGCTGCAGGGATGGCCTTGCGCCCCAATATAACCGCTTCGCCTTTTTCTGTTCCAACCACGGTGGCTGTAATCTCTTAAATAAGACCGACATTTTCATAATGTATTCGCGTACCGGTTCATCCTTCTCCTGATAATTATCTTTTATTCTGCGTACCAGAGTGTCCTGGTAGTCCGTTTCCCCGAAAAATTCCCTAAAAGCCTCCGCGAATTCCTCCCATGTTGTACACTCCGCCCCCTCCTCCTTGTACCAATGCTTTGCGGTTCCCCCGAGACATACCGCTAAACAACGTAACAAGTCG